>NC_073745.1:125271207-125591134 GCF_029784135.1 Toxorhynchites rutilus septentrionalis
AAAAATAGAAAAATAAGGGTCTAATATTTTGTAATAAGAAACAAAACTACCGCTTTTCACGGAAATCTGAGAACCACAGTATCAGTTTAGCATGGAATGGCTGTAAAAATTGTTCATGGTCATAAGCTCAACGGAAATAACCCCAGAGAGAAAAGTGTAATGCCACAAAGGCCTACAAGAAATACGCTGGCGCGGAGAAAAATCACAGTGGTGTAAATGCCACACAGAAAAAAGCGTCGATGCGCCGTCGGAAGCGCTATTAATGTCACAACAATGGAAGCCTCATATCAACTGTCTCCGCTGCCTGGTCCAACTGTACAGTGGAACAAAAGGAATACTCTTTTGCCGAAAAGACTATTGTGTTACCATATGTACTTAGACAATAAACATGTACACGATCAAATGTACACATCTACATGGCCACAGATGAAATGCTAATGAGCCAAAATAAATGATCAATTGGATTAAAAAAAGCTATTCAGAATCTATCTATAAATAGCACATTACACAATTGACATATTAGGCGTAAGAGTATTCCTTCTATACCATTGCATATGGTACATTACACAGCAGCCATTTAGGCGTAAGAGTATTATTTCTGTTCTTCCATTGTCCAGTTAGACCGGACAGCGGAGACAGTTGATATGATCATTGATGTGTTATTAATAGAACACCAGCCCGATGTTTCTTGCAGAGCAGAGCTATTGTATGGATGAATTGATCTTATTTCGACTGTGGATCGATCTCCATCGCTGATGATTGTCGCGTGGACGTAGTTATTCTGTAACAACACAAAGATGGTCAGTTGAGAGTCCAGAATTTTGAACTCACGATCGATCGTTTACTAAGCGAACGCGCAACTAATGTGGCTACGAAGACCTCCAAAGCGTTGTCACGTCACAAAATCAGGGGTACCAGGGGGGGCCAACTTTTGAACATTACGGGCGACTAATTGTTCAAATGTTAGGCTGCGGTTTACTAATGTTGACTGTATCAAAAAGTCATTAGAAAATGAATATAGTACTAGAGAACTGTCCATCAGATATAATGGGTCCTATTATGCAAATTGAATTGAACTGTTGATCCGATCCCTATAACTATCACAACGAGCAAATTTTAGTATTTTGTAATATATTATAGAATAGAATCTTATAGAATCTTATCGAATTGAGATCTTTCTCGAACGTCATGTGTTGCCAGGAAATCCAGGCCAGCCCTACAGGTGGATTCGATAGGGTCCCGTGTCCCAACCCCATGAAGGCAAGGAAGATGAGGAATTACTTGAAGCGCTATCCGAATCATTCGATGTAGGACGTGGCCAAGAAGGTCAATTCTTCCATATGGTTCGTCCAGCAGACAATAAAGCGGACAGGACTTCATGTTTTCAAGGTAAGGAAGGCACCTAACCGAACCAATAAACAGAATACGGTGGCCAAATTCCGCACCAGTAAGCTGTACCGCGAGTGGTTGATGTAGCCGTAATGCATCGTAATGGATGACGAGACATACATTGAAAGTGGACGCCAAGCAGATCCCCGGCCTGAAGTTTTTCGTCGACAAATCCCACCTGGATGTACCGGGGTAGTTCCGGAGGAAGCAGGTCGACAAATTTGTCAAGAAGTACATGGTGTGGCAGGCGATCTGAGGGTGTGCTAGATTCAGCAAGCCGTACATAACAACCGGCACCCTCAACGGCCAAATATATAAAGAAGAATGCTTTCAGAGCGCCTGCAGCCCTTGCTCCGGTCTCGTGAAGATGACACTCTGTTTTGGCCGGATCTGGCATCGTGCCATCACGCGAAACCGCTGTTGGAGTGGTACGAAACCAACGATGTTGTTTTTGTGCCGAAGAAGGCAAATCCGCCAAATTCGCCACAATTTCGCTCAATAGAAAAAATTTGGGCGATTATGAAGGTCTTTAAAAACGACCAGGATTTGAAGAAGGAGTGGATGAAAGTGTGTAAGAAAGATGGCACAAGTGTTGAATGGGTAGCGTGAGGTCCAAGGTGCGGGAATTTAGTCTAGGAGAGGAGGTTGAATAAACCAACTTCGCAAAAACATAGCTAATGTGTGTTTATTTATTCAAAAATATTCGATTTAAAATGAGTTTTTGGTGATAAAATGTGTGACTTCTCATTGGAATGTTTCCAAGTATTTTCCAACGGATTTGGCAACATGAGGACGAGCGTTTCTCTGTCTTAGAATTATTTCCTTAGTCTTCTATTCGGTTTGTGGTCGTTTTTCCTTCAGAGTTCAGCTCAATCACATCAATTGAATTCAATTCGTTTCCCAGTGCTGGTTTCGTCCAGTCTCAACAGCTCCTCATAAATAACACCAAACTGGTCCCACCAAATACATAGTCACAATGCGATAAGAATTTCTCTATTGGAAAATTGTTCATTGACGAAAAAAAGGCGTCCCTGGGCATCAAATCATAAGGAATCCAAGTTCCTGGTATTTGAATCATTCCGAACACGAGCAATCGCTGGGAATGGCTTAGCAGATAACTTCTAATGCTTCCTGCGTTTGGAACGGTTCCTTGTGCGGGGAGAATGCTGTATTATGCCTTCTAAAGTATGATAACGAAGTGGTAATTTGCGATTCGAAAAGAAATGAAGTCAGACGGAGAAACATCAGGGAAAACCGGTTCCAAGATATCTGTTGAGCGCTGAACGAAAATTTGTTCCAAGCTAAATAACAGATCACGCTGAAACTTCACACCAATGTTGAACACAATTGTGCCAACCTAGCGACTGTGTAATTTTGACAATTCCTTCAAGCGGATTTTATGAATGATGAATTCACCACCATTTTCCCTGACACGAATCGATAACACAAACTACATTTCAATACCTTAGTCTTCTGGAAACATCTGCTCAATATTAGTTGAAAAGTGGCAAAAAACAAAAAGTGACGCTAGTGATATATATTTCATCGTGCGACTTATTCGAATCGAGACGGAGCAAGATCCCTTATAAAGAACTTTCTTCTAGCAGACCATTTTTTGCATATGTTACTGTAAACACACCCCTCTTACGCGTGCGTGAGAAAATACATACTGTCTTGCGTCTAAGTTTGCAGAAAATCGTAGCTCGAAGTTGTTGGCCATCAAACAGTTCTGCAGAAAACGTTAGATCAACCAGACAGGATTTAGAATTGCATCATCAGTTGTAGTAACCCTATAACCGGTGAGTGGTGGCACATGTCTAGCGACATTGAAACCATATAGCGGTACCCTCGTTGTGACCTGTTCGTGAATTATGAAGTTTAATGTTTAAATGTATTTTTTTCACAATTATTCGAGCGCACTCGCGACTAGGTGGCGCGTAAATACTTGGAAGCATTATATACCGGGAAAACTAGCAATGGTTCGCCAAAAAAAAAAAATATTGCGTGTCTAGCGTTATGTCAAATATTGATTGTATCCGTAGCAAACAAGACAACAGAATTAGTCGTGATGTTCTTAATGAATCGAAATTGCATGATGGTAGCAGTTATTTGAGGCAAACGAGCTATGCATGAATGCAGCGTAATTGGGACCATCGACTCAGCCGCAAACGCTTTACTGGTCTTTATTTGGTTCTCAGAAAATGAGAACGAAATTGATCATTTATATGTACTATGAAAAATAATGAGTGTTACTTGTTAATACGTTACTATATAGCTAGCCTTGAACCTAATTACTATTTTTTATTTCAAAGATATTTATATGAATCGTATATCTTCCTTCTAACAACAAATAAGTAGTTTTTTTTTGTTTTCACTCACAGCCATACATTTACGATAGACTTGGAATATTTAGTTCATTGAGATTTTTACCAAAAGTTTGATCCAATGAAAACAGGAAACACACAGTAGAAGAGTAGCGTGACATAAAATCTCCTTTATAGTAAATAAAATGTCTTTGGATAGTATTGACTTGATATATCACAATTACAAATTCAAATTACCCACCAGTTAATTGACATACGCCAGAGAGTTTGATTTATACATATCAGCAACAAACATACCAATGATATTTTTCACTAGAGCTAACTCACAATTGTAAATGCTACCAAACGAGCAATGGGTCAAGACTGCGTGGCTATAGAGCTGCGCATATCGGTGTAACACTAGTGAAAGAATCTGGTATTACTTTAATCAACATATTTATTAACAATTTCTTTAGAAACCTGTTTAAATACTACGCTTTTAATGGTTCGCCCGTTTTCAGCTACTAGAAGCGCATAGATAATAGCAGACAATCAGTCAACACTAACGTGCACTTTTGTTGATCGGGAGATCCGGCGGCTATACTCCTTTAGGCGTTGTACATTCAGAATCAACTCGTCGTAGCCAATCATCTTCATGGCGATGCTTTTCGGAGTGCGGCTGACAGTGATGAGCAATTGCTGTTGCACCGAGTTTTTCTGGTAAATGATGAGCAGTTGTTGTTGCTGCTGTTGTTGGAACTGCTGCAGTGCGGTCAGTCTCCTGCTGCGTTGTGGCAGGTACAAAGCACATAAGAAGATGCATTCACACGGTGGTTGTTTTCAGGACACGCACGATTTATGAGGAATTTATATGGTGTTCTCTTTGTGACATTCGAGATCGAGGCTCAGCGTGAAAGGTATGCTACCGACTGTGCTTGAAATCTCTCTCGCTGATGGTGTTTTGTTTATGCTTGCATTAGATTCACTTGCATCTGGCAAATGCAGAATCATCGTGTCTATAGTGTTCGCTCATCGTGATCCAAATTTAACCAAGAGTTCAAGTGTAATATATTTCCCACAAAACTGATTTCTCGCATCTGCCCAGTATGTAGCTGTAGACAAAAGTTTTATTTCTTACATTTATAATAGTATTATTTCAAATTATGAAAATTCTACTTTGATGCTCGGATGCATTAGTGAAGAAATTACATGAATCTGTGTGGCCCACCTACTCTACCTAATTGGAGGCTCACGTCAGGTATTTGTGTTCTCTTTTAGCATGCTAATTCCATTGATTCAATCATACGTAGTCAAAACGTTTCGTTAATTTGGTATTCTGGCTTCACCTCCGTCGTAACATACTGATGACGACAAAAGATTATAGCCACTTTTTTGAGTAGTCATAACGAAATACATTTGGGTTGCATTATTATTTTTTTCCTGCGGCCGTTCAATTGTAGAAAACGTTTTCAGCAATCAGCTGATCCTGAGTATGATGATGTGTGTCTTCATCATTTCAATATCATATCATTTTACATTTGCTAGGATGTTCGCGAGCCACACGCTCATGTGGAGCGGAAGAGAAACTATACTTTATTGCTGAATGATCAGGATTGATTAAAATTCCTATCCACGCAAATTTGGACCAAAATGAGGCCACCCATAATTCGAAGTTACAAATTATGATATATTAATGAACGAATCTAGTACGAAGATTTATCAGCGATTCCCATACGCAGAAACCGACATCTTGGAGCCACAATAAAATAAACATGAAACAATAATCGTGTGAACTTGTTGCGCTATTGTTTCACAACATTCGATCTTATATTTGTCAGGATTTCAATACTTGAAAATAATGCAGTTCTCAGTCAACTCGTCTAGGGGATTGGTTTCACTCTCTCAATTGAACTTTGTGGATGTGAAGATGTTCGCTAATTGAGCATTTTCGCATATTTAATTTCCCTAAAATAGTGTAGACTGCCTAGACCAAATATGTCTGAAAAGGTTGAATTTTGCAATATGAAAGTGGTGAAAAATCTTCAACAGAAAAAATGAGACTAGCATAGATTTGCTAATGTGTTGACAGTCATCACCCATCGAATAATGTACATATTAAAATGCAACTGCTCGCATTTGGCGGGAAAATGTATTTATTTTGATGCCTGTGTCTGAGTAGTTTGCAGGACATTGTTGGATGGGGATATGTAGAAAGCTGCAATTTAATTGCTTACATTTTTCCTAACATAATAACTTTTTAACCAATGACAAAATGTTACTATGTCTCATGACTATAAGCCTTGCTAACACTGCAAAATGCGCATATTCAAAAATTAAAACTCTAACAATAGCTCCTCTGTGAACAAGTTTGAATGAAAGAGATCAAATACAATTGATTTTTTGAGATTTAATATTTCTTTCGTCGCCTAAAGCGATGTTACTTAGTTTTCTGCGGGGCCCAATTTGCGCATAAATTTTTGAATGAAGACCAATCTTAGTTCAAAGACAACTTTTAAATGATCTAGCATTTTTTTTATTTGACGACGAACTGACAACAGAAACACATGTCGAAGTCATTTTATATGGGTTTCGCTAAAAACTGTAATATTGTAAAGGGTGTGTCACATCAAATTGCATCACGGAAAAAAACGCTGTAGAAATTCGCCCAGTAGACCGATCCTTTTGAAAATTTTAGACAGTAAAATAAAAACTATTAAACAACTTTTGGCATTTTCTTGCCAAATTTATTCATACTTCGAGCCCAAGCCCGTATGCTCGCACCTTCCTCTTTACCCCGTCCATAAGGTTCTGTACAACGTCAGGTTGTAGTTTTTTTTGAATAGAAATCCATTTTCTCTTGAAGTTCGCCTCCGATTTGACAACTTTTGGGTTCTTCCGGAGGGCCTGCTTCATAATCGCCCAATATTTCTCTATTGGGCGAAGCTCCGGCGCGTTGGGCGGGTTCATTTCCTTTGGCACGAAGGTGACCCCGTTGGCTTCGTACCACTCCAACACGTCCTTTGAATAGTGGCACGAAGCGAGATCCGGCCAGAAGATGGTCGGGCCCTCGTGCTGCTTCAATAGTGGTAGTAAGCGCTTCTGTAGGCACTTCTTTAGGTAAACCTGCCCGTTTACCGTGCCGGTCATCACGAAGGGGGCGCTCCGCTTTCCGCAAGAGCAGATCGCTTGCCACACCATGTACTTTTTGGCAAACTTGGATAGTTTCTGCTTGCGAATCTTCTCCGGAACGCGGAATTCGTCCTCTGCGGAGAAGAACAACAGGCCCGGCAGCTGACGAAAGTCCGCTTTGACGTAGGTTTCGTCGTCCATTACCAGGCAATGCGGCTTCGTCAGCATTTCGGTGTACAGCTTCCGGGCTCGCGTCTTCCCCACCATGTTTTGCCTTTCGTCGCGGTTAGGAGCCTGCGTACCTTGTATGTACGCAGGCCCTCCCGCTGCTTGGTCCGCTGGACGAATGAACTTGACAAATTCAGCTTATTGGCGACATCCCGGACCGAACTTCTCGGATCACGTCTAAACTGCTTAACTACGCGCTTGTGATCTTTTTCACTGACGGAGCATCAATTTTTGCCGTTCTTCACCTTCCGGTCGATGGTTAGGTTCTCGAAGTATCGTTTTAGTACTCTGCTGACCGTGGATTGGACGATCTCGTTCGACGACATTTTTCCAAATTTACGAATAATTGACAGTGAAGCATGGCCAACGTGATCTATACACTCTTATCTGATTATAAGCGAAAGCTGAAGATATAATTCCTAAAAATTAAATTTCTACAGCGTTTTTTCCGTGATGCAATTTGATGTGACACACCCTTTAATCCAAATTGATAAAAAGTATAGTATAAATATAATAATATGGTTTTGATTTTATGATTTGTCTGCATATCCTATAGTTACATTTAGGTGCCTATTCTATCAAATTCCTTTAAAAAATACTATTCAATTTGAATGAGTGTGTCAGTGTCACCCATATCTTGGTGACGAAGCGACGAACGTGTTAAAAAAATCTTTTCCGACTTGCACTGTGGTCTCGCGTATTCTAGAGCCTGCCTATCTAAATACATTCAAGGCGTGCTTTTCGGCATAGAAATCTCAACTAAGTACTAATATAAATGATGCAAGTAATACTTAAGTAAAAAAACGTACACTTCTCGCTCCTTTAACTACTTCTCTCCCTTCATCCCATCCTCCAGTAGTAGTCAAATACTACGCTGAGATGGCGGAGTTTCTCTAGAAACGTTAGTGTCATTCTAAAAGAAAACGAAAATGTAAGAACAAGAACAAGGAGAAAAATAAGAAAAAAAACCAAGAAGTAGAAGAAGCAAAAGATGAAGAAAAGAACTCGCCAAGTTCGAGCAGACAAGGAGGTCTTTGGTCTGGAGATATCAATGTTTCAGCTTTCGCTTTGACTAGAACCCTTTATTCCTTTGGTTACGCATCTCGCAGGATGGGATATTTCAGTCGGATACGAAAGTATCACTGAAACGTGTAAAATAAATTATGATGGAGAGAAACGAACGTGAAAATTCGCTTTCCAGACGGGTATTCGGTGAGATGCGGAAATTTTAACCTATGTCCCATAAGGAGTACTTTACTGGATATGAAGAGATATGCCAGCGGAAACGATTCCAAAAAAAACTCCGCCATTACCGACCCTTCTCCAGCAAACATTAAATCGTATAACTTTTGCACATGCTAGGTCGCATATAAATTCGCATCAAATTACAATCGTATAAAATATCAATCAAAGGATGCATCATGTGTATCCGAAATCGTATGCAATGCGAAAACACGATGGAAGGTCTTTGGCTTCCCATCGCTGTTGATTTGAAGCTGTCGTTTTCCACGTGAGGTCTGATTGACGCATTATTTCTCCAGCAGCAATTTTGTAATTTTCCATAAATGGTCAACGCACCAACTGTATGACACTGAATCCATATAAGAGCTTCACGATCACTTTCTATAGAAGGAAAGATTAAGTAGCTGGAATACTGTTCAGCGAATTGGAATTCCTATTAACCTGAATGGAGTCAACAGAATCGGAGCCGTACAGAAGTGGCCTGTTCGGTTCGCTCTAGAGCGTTTACCATGTTTCAATCCTCACTCAGTGGCATACTCATTTTCCCATACATTTGTCTGTGCATTCGCGAGATATAATGTTCAAATACTATTGTGGATGAGGCGTGCGTAAATTGGTCGCTCGAAATGCAAATGCAGCGTTCATTTGTACGGATAATGTGGAGAAAGGAGATATTGCAAATTAGCCCCGCCCGTTCATAGCTTATTGGGTATAAATAAGAAATAAATCATTCACGTTTTCTAATACTCAATCTAGCTCCAACTAGCAAGCAGTCAGCAGTCTCTTCTTATGCTGTTGTCTCACACAACGGTTTTCCTCGATACAAAGTTCACGCAAAAACGCTTTGGAGGATCGATTTTTTTTTTTAAACAATCGGTCAGAGATTGCGACAAAAACGCATTTCGTCGACATTTTAACATCACACGCACTGGACTCAGGTGCTGAAATGGTTCAAAGTCTGTATGCTGTAATCTTTGGAGCACAATAGCTAAAATTTTTCGCACGCAACCCGTTTCAGGTGGAAGCTACACTCATGATGATTCATGAAAAATGCATGTAGAGGGATTGTAAGAAACATTTCTTCAGAATTTCTTCAGATGGAACCGACTCTAAGTAAAAATATTGACTGCAATCTGACTGTATTCATAAAAGGCGCTAAGGATGACGCCCCGATGTTCACCTGACCACCCGACTAAACTGTTATAGTAATTGAAAATGATATCTAAAGACAAACACAGGGACAAGGCACCGGCCCACCAACCGGAGCTTAACACCTACACGGCCAATAGATGTTTTAAAGATCACTAATCGTTGTACAACAGGATAGTATTACAAATATTTTTTCCTTTAGACTCGAAATACGGCGGGACAATCAAAAATGGCTGAAAAAACGGTACTGTCCCGCTCAAAACGGTACGTTTGGTCAGTTATCAGTCGCTTCTAGTTATGAAATCTAACATTTAACATGGGCCATGATTTGGGTTACAATTACCTGTTTGGTGAATTGATACAGATAATCTAACACGATACAATTCAGTAAACTTGTGATTAGCGACAATCAAGCTAGGGATAAGGGCCATAGCATTTCTGCTTCCCGATAATCGTCGTGAGTTTATTTACAGAATGTTGAACGATGAAACTAGTATCCAATCAAACGATTACAATTCATAATGTTACGTATAATTCAATACATGATTTATGATGCATACTGGTATTTTATCTCATATCATGGAAAGCGGTATCGGTGATTGTGTAGAAATCCTAATCTCACCCGTCCTGGATTCAAGTTAGGACCATTGGACATAAAAAACGTAAAACGGTCACGTAAAACAAATTAAACAGATACTGTAATATAGCATCCCCTACAGGGAAACATACAAATGCCAATTGTGTCCCCCACTGAAGATATCCTTGCTGCACAGTTCACCTCACATTTATCCCACCGTTCCATTCAAAAATACAGGTGAATCCCGATTATCCGCGAGCGGATGATCCGCGGTGTGGCTTATCCGCGAAAGCGAGTTCCGTAGTAATTCTATAGAGCTTTTCGAAATTAGTCAGTGAGAGGTAGGCACTTGCTCTTTTGATTTTGGTCATGGCCTTCACATAATCTGATCACTGGTGTACACGACCTTACAGATGGACAGTTTAAAGATTTCTGTATTGATACAGCATAGTTTTCATGTTAAAATATCTGTATTTCGTGTTTGCTCTTTTGCAGTCCTTTATCACGTTATTCGCGATTTTGGTTATTCGCGGTGACCTTGCCAGACTATTTCGCGGATAATCGGGGTTCTACTGTATACGATTTATAGCGACTTCTGCCAATATTTCTGTATTAAGTACCATCTATTTATGTGTTTGTTGTTTTAACATGTACTAACACACTATTTTTTTGTGATTGTGCTGATTGAAAGAACATCTTGGGTGTTTTATTCAAAGAAACTCAACTGTGTTGAGAAGATGAAGTATCTTGAAAACGTTTGAGTTTCTTCTTGACACTGAGATTTTTGGTAAAAAAATGCATTGAAAAAAAAAATCAAATGGGTAGCTCATAATAGTTCATTGTTGTAAATGTTCAATTTGTTATACCCTGTTACGTTTCACTCCAAAAACGATGTGGTTTCATTGTGGTTATGAAGCGAGCCACAGTTGGAGATGCGATCCATTAGATGTTTTTGGTCGAAATTGTGTAGAAGCCATATACTTTTGGGATATATGTAACTAAACTTCACCAGATACTCATGAACGATGATTTTAGCCATGCGTATTGAATCTGCTAACTCATGCTGCATGTACCGAGAATTGTTTCAAATCCGCGTTTCTATTTGGTAAATATCAATGTGTGCAGGAATTTTCCGGACAACGCAATATTTTGTTACTGAAACACTTCCCTAGCATTTCCAAGGTTCTTGTAGTTCTCATTTTGTTTTAACTGTGATGATTCGGTAAGTTATATGATCAAGATGATATGTACGCTAATGAAGAAAAAAGCTGCTTATTTTATTTGCAATTCATTGACCGATAGATATCGTGGATATCAAAGGAACCATCAGTCGCCTATGTATGTATAAGATCCACACAATAATTCTGCATCATGATTCATAATTTTAGTCTAATTGCTATAATTACTGGTGTCTACGGAAACCTGAATATAAAAAAATTCATTCATCGTAGGTTTCTGAGTTTTTTTTTTAATTTTCGTAACACGAGGAATCCGAAACTATACATATTGTTGAAAATTTATACAGCACAGATATCTACAATTGCAATACGAATTTAACTCTCGAAATGTTTACCACATTAATAGTTAAGTGCACACGCAAAATACGTTTTTTCAACCGTCGTGATGAGAGAAATTGAAAACCACTTGAATTATGAAATTTAAATACATCAGTATGAGCAACAGTTTGTCCCAAGATATACCTCAGTAATATATCCGTGTCACAAGACTCGGAATGATAATGACATACTTTCATCACCAGGCGAGAAAAAAATACAAGCATAAACAAAACATCGTCTAAATCACAAGATTAACTCAAACAATTACTATTTTCACTGGTGCACCGTATAACACAGAGGATCATATTGCTTCACGATTCATCCATTTATAATCACTGAACTACTGAAACAAATACACTGCACGATCTGCATACAAATTCATTTCTTTGTTTTGTCGAAAAAAGCACGAAAATATCGCAACCATTGTAGAAAATGGGTTGAATTTTTCACATCAGTTAGATACTTAAAAGTTAATTTTCAAAACTATCACTTCATGGACTCATAGCATGCTTGAATTCTAGTGTGTTATGCAGTTTTCAACGATTATCGACATTAGAGAATTCAACTGATACTGCATTCGGGTTAAGTAAAGCTTCATAAAGGGACAACATTTTTAGTTAAATGAATATATTTTACAACACAGTTTGTCAACAACAACAACACATCACGCACTGTTCCATACTTTTACGCGCCAAACGGTATGCGTATGCATCGCCCGAGAAGATGATTGAATTTCACTGGAATTCGCTGCTCTCAATCGCGGATATTTTTTCGTATTTCTTCCGACCACTCCTGGATACGATAACAAAAAATGTAGTGCATCGGCCGACGACAGCAAACTAATTTCACGTTGACGGAGACAATTATTACTGACCACACCGCTGTTTGTACGCTAACTAGCAATAATGTATTACTACAGCTAAGGGTGGTGTGGCGTTGCAGTGACCACTCTAGGACTAACAACATTGAACGACCGAACGCGTGTGCAACTCTCGACTGAGAGAGCCCGCCAGAAACACGCCATTCGAGCACGATCGACAGGATCGCACGCTCATACGCTAATGCTGCCCAAGCTGCTGGCTCACCTAAGTTTTATGCTTTAAACATGCGAGCAAACTCGGAAACTAACAAAACCGCTGCTCAAGCTCAGCGCGCGGATATCGTCGGAAGGGTTCAGCGACAAAGAATCAGCTGAGAATAGTACGGAAGCAGCATCGTCAGAACATCTGAGAGAGAATTAATTCACGTTCACCAAGAGCGAAGATAAAGCCAAAGGTGGATGCCGCACACCGGAGGCATCTTACAAATATGTACGCCAGGTATGCGCGAGTGCTCTCGCTCTCACGTTAGATTGCACTGGAGAAATTTTAGTCATACAAACACATCGCTCTATTGGGTTGAAGCACGGAGGGAAAACATTGTAGAGCATAAACATTGAAAAGGTGAAACGACAAAATAGCCCATCCATGTTATCCTATGTTTTAATGCAATTTTTGAATACAGTGATGGTCAAAAAAATAAAACCACCTGCACGTTCAACATAAAAACTTTTCAATGATCATCGATTCAAAAAAAAAATCAGCGTTTCATCGCTAAAGACAATTTTTCGATGAAACGAATCAACAAATTTTTAATTGTTTTTGATAATAAAATTCTGATATAAAAAACTAGAGGTGGGTTATATCTGAGTATATATATTGAATTATAATTGATACAGAAAAAACATAAAATTCGAGTCTTGAACTGACTGGCCCTGAAAAGGATCGATGGATGGCGTTGTAGAAGCAACTGAAGATTTTTGATACATAATTATTTCTTGTTCTCGTAGGAACAATACACGATATATGTGTCCTTGTATCTCTTCTTACCGCAGCCACAGACGATTCTATATTTGTTCAACGACCATTAATATATGAGGGGCTTAGAATGCAAGGGGTGTAAGTGACTTGATCGATTTTTCTTCATCAACTTTTTATTTAGTTAATAACTCGACTGCAAAAACGTTCCAAATTAAGTTTTCTATACAATCCGATAGATGAGGTTCTGACCTATCTTCCACATTGTCAAATACAGCTGGAAATGTATTTGCAGCGAAGTTATAGCCAAAAGAGAGAGTCGATGTAGAGAAATCGATCAAATCACTTACACCCCTTTCATTCTAAGCCCCTCATATATCTTTGTCAACGCATAAAATCAACAACCCTTACGTGCGACTCAGTATGCATGCTCTCTGCACCTAATGGTATGAAAACCAACGATGTACACAACCCAAGTGAGCTTCCGTAGCGATCTACTCAAGGCTTTCGTGATAATTCAACATTGGCACTGTTGCTTTTAACAAACAATGCGTTTTTTTATATGGAGAAATATTCTTTATATCAAACATTTCGTATTCTCTGCTATTGAATCCATAGCCAATGGCACATTTGTACGTAATCTATTTTTCAGTTCATTCGCCTTTAGCCCTTAAAAGGGCCCTTATGGAAAAAACTGTACTCCATGCACCTTCTTCACCTGTCTACAAACAATTCATTCTCGTTCGATGCTTGTTAGTAAACAGTGTTCACTATACAAGCATCAGGAAGTGAAGTGTGTGGATCGATATATCGTACTTCACTGGAGGCTCCGATTAGATCGGTAACCGAATAGAAACGGGATTGGGAGGGAGAGCATAATCCTTTGATAAGCGCGCGAGACCATTCTATACTGGCGTCATAATCACAACTAAACGGATTCCTGAGCGGGCATCGGCTTACATAAAGATTTGTGTGATTTCAATTACATGTTTTTAAAGCTATGTATTTTCATGCTCTTGAAACAATTTTTCAGATCAATAATAAACAAACATAGAAATCTCAAACATTTGGTCTTTCAAATGAAATGATTACTATATCACTTCGTTGAGCCGCGAAAGAATTATTCACGCTCAAACTAAGGATCGAATCCTCCTCGGAAACACCCAGTGTTAATAATACCCTCCTCCCCGCCAAGTAAATTCATCGATCGATTGCCGTATTCGTGTACATTTTATGTTATAAATGCTCGATATAGTCTGCTCCATATCAAACATTTCGTATTCTTCGCTATCGAATCCATAGCCAATGACACCATTTGTACGTAATCTATATCGAATGAACATCGATAGTTCGTTTTTCACTCCGATCAGATCGACGGCAGAATAGAAACGGGATTGGGAGAGAGATAGCATAGTCCTTTGGTAAGCTAGCGATTGATTCATAATCACAAATAAATCGATTTTCGAGTGGGCACCGGCTTATATACAGATTTTTTTTATATCAATAGTCTGTTTTCAAAGCTATGTTTTATCTATTGAAATATTGTTTTGGATCAATAAGTAACAAGCATAAAACGCGTAGACATTTTATCTTTCGAATGAAGTGGTTTTCATACCATTTAGTTCAGCTGGCAAATAAGTATTAAAACTCAAAAATGTAACGCTCTCGTTTTCGAAACATTGAACTTGTACCCCAGTATATAAATGAAAGATGCAACAATTCACGAATATATATCCCAACATGAATAGATTATTCAAATAACTGTTCTGTTCTCTGTTCAAGTATCTAAATCCTCCACTCATTTTGTGGTTTCGGCAAGAATCCACTTTTGTTGCACCAAATGAATAAACAAAACGAGGAATGTATTCTATTGATTGCATATCCGAGCTGAACATATCAACGGACAGCACGTTTAATGATTGTGTACAGCTTTGAACTGCACACATCGTTTCTTTCTTCCTATTGTGAATCATTGCTGCACAGACGAGTGCAGAGCGATGAAAGATAGATGAAGAAGCGGCGAATGAGGGAAGAACTAAAACGAGAGAAGCTTTGTTGTAACACTTTGTGGTCTACATGAGTGTAAATTGTTTCACAAGTGGGATACTGTTGTCGGTGGTTCTATTGCCTGAAATGCAAAAGTAAATTTTGTTTACGACATACGAACGCAAGATATTGATTTTTGCAAAATTTCCAGAGTGATAAGAAATTGGGATCAAGAGAAAAATCTATTGCTAGAGTTTTTCTACGATAGACACATTATAAAGCTACCTTTAGAAAGGCAACAAATTTTACAATAAAACGGTGTAATCGGACAATCCGAAGTATATAAAAAATAGTTTTGAATTTCACCCAAAAATAATGGATTACTTTTTCCCCAACCTAATATTAGAAAACTCCTTTTGGGTTTCAGTGAAAACATTCATTGCAAAAGACCTATTTAATAGAGTGGAAATATCTTCCAATCATCAAGACAATGTACAATAGATTTTCATTGGTCCCAAAAACTCTAAAATTTTCTGCGTGGAAAGCATTCTTTTTCGTAGGGCTATGTTTCTCATTCCTGTAGTGGGGTGTAAGTTTGAAATTTCGAAAACGAGAGCGTTACGTTTTGAGTGCAAGGTTTTGATCGTTTATACTGGTAATATGATTACTCGAGATCGCATACATAGTTTAGCTCTTCAATAGTCAAGGCCTCTGAGGCCGTTAGCTTGGCTAGCGGCAATGAATGTTAAACACATGCTTCAATAACATGCTAGCCTATACTTCCTTTTCCTATTTACTTCTGCATTTGGAGAAGCTGTTTATACTCTTTCATTTAGAAGAATGCATATGACCGCGCCTTCTAATTCAACGTAGAATAGTCATTTACACAGGAACAAAAGATGAATAAAACTGAGGAGCTGGACTCTTGTCGGTCAGTTTCTGAACAACATTACAACGATGTATACTTAATGTAATACGTCGTATAATACTTAATATAATACGTCGTTGTAATGCTGTCGATATCACCACATGGCGACTGTGACAGGACACGAACTTACAATCTTCGGATTCGAAGTCCGAAACGTAGAACTATGCAATTATATTATGCAATCCATTTGTTTACCACTTCAAATATTATTTTAGAATGCATCGAAATTTTTGTAATAGATTATGTTCTTCGTTACATAAGTTCGACAATATGCCTAGGACTACCAAAATATGTGAACGGAAGAATTGGCAAACGATCATTGTATTTTGCATTTCCCTCTGAAATTATTGCACATCTCATGTTTACGTAGTTCGCGAACCGCGAAAGTTCATTCACCTCTAGTATCTGGAATGACGATTTTCCCAGGCTTCTCAGTTTAAAAGTACGTTTTAGGGAAACATATTCCGGTCTGCAAAACGACAAGCGAGTACAAAAGTACTCTACACCATAAAATACTCCTGACATGCAATATGAAAAGCGGATTCCCCCAGGCACATTAATTTTGAAGTCCGTGTTAGGGAAACACAGCTCGGTGGGAACAAAAATACCCCCGTCTTGCATGTATATTTGCAGAACGGATTTCCACAGGTACATCGATTTTGAAGTCTGTGTTGGGGAAACCGTAAATCGGGCCAATCAAAACTTGGCAGTTAGGGCGTTCCAATAACGCTTGACATTTTACAGTTATTCAATTGTTCATCTCATGAAAAGTAATATTTTATTAATTGCGATAGATACGTTGAAATATTTCCTATCAATTGATGCAAGCATCTTTCCGATCTGTTGAGAAATGTTCGAGTTATTCAGAGCATTCGAAATACGGGTAGGATTAGCACACAAATCGGCAGAACAAATGTATGGGAAAAAAGGAGTTCCAGTTTTCATGAATTTAAATCGTTTAGAGATTAGCGAATTGTAATGTATAGCATGTCAAACAAATCATAGAGAATTTCTGATTCGATTGGTATGCAAATCATGAGAATTCGTTCACAGTGAAAATAGTTATTAATGTTAACTTTATTTCATAGAAACGTGACCTGTTTTCTGATTTGGCACCCTTCCTGAAAGTTCTACGTCAAAAAACTCTTGAGCCTTGAGAATCATCGTTTGGAAAGATTCACAAAGGACACTAGCCAGATTAATGATGAATTGAGAATGACTACTTATTGGTGCTTCTTTCTGATCGATCATTTAATTTTCGTGAATTCGAGCATTATTTCCGGGTGAAAAGTGACGTACAAGTGCAGCGCAAACCGGATGCGAAAAAAGTGTTTCCCAGCGGAAAGTGCTGTGTTCTTTGGTGGAAAACTGAAGGTCTAAATTACCCCGCCACCACCGCCATCACAACACAATCGATTCGGTTTGGGTTTTCTGTTATCATTCTGCGAAAGATGCTACATAGCAAAATTGATGGATTATTTCGTTTGGAAAGACTAATTGAATGAAGAACAAAGTAATTTTTGAATCATTTACTTTTTTTTCCGTACCGCGAGTTTTACAGCTAGCTTAGTATATTATTTTCGGCATCGTATGATGTATATTTGTAAATTTGGATCCTTCCATAGAACACAGCATCAACAACAAATCGTCTCCAGCATCGGTTGCGACAATATTTGGTAACCAAACTATGCGATGTGTTTTTGAAGCCAACATCCACTGGGTAAGTTACCGAACTATTCGACAAAAATAGCTATTTTGCCATTCTACACGTGTGCAGTGCGAGCGCAAATACTTTCTGTTAGTTATTTGGCAGCACTCCGCGCCGTTGATAGTGAAAGGGTACACACTTCACATGCATATGGTACTAGACGCGACGATTAATGAGGCAATAACTACTGTGACATGAGATGGGAATCATTCAAACAACGAAAATCAAAAATATATATTCTAGTGGTGTATTAGTTCTGCTTAGCCAGAATGTGGCAAGCAAAATGAGTAGAACAAAGCTAACACGGCTTTAACATTAATAACTACACACTAAGACTAACACAGTTGAGTAATTGAGCAAAGATAGTGCAGTGTGGTATGATGAAGTTTGGAGCATCCAGTTGATGAATTAACTACTCTGAAACTGATATGAATTTTCAAACCAAAACAACACATTGAGAAGGTCTCGGAGCAACTGCGGGGTGGTGAAAAAGGGGAAAGAGCAACAAAGGAGAAAGTTTATGTCCTGTTAACCTCTTTTGTTGATTGCAGGAGAGTTAAGAGCGCAGATTAGTTCGTGATAGCGATACATCAATTTAGATAATTAAAGAAAACAGCGGAAATTAGGAACACAATCTCTTGCTCATTCCATATTTGAGTGTGACTTTTCTTGAATCATAGGTACCATGTTCGAATGACGTCTGATAAGGGCGAAGCTAAACCGTCTGGCATGATGTTCACCGTCGCCAGATCCCGGTGCATTACTGCCCAGATGGAAGGGTGAAGTTGCGCCCGGTACCACCAGTGATGGTATTCCGAGCAGATGGGGCAATTTGCTCGGTGAAAGGCTACCGGGCTCAGTGTTAGCATCATTGGTTGATGGAGTAGCATCGGGACGATTGAAACGCTCCTCGGTTTCTGTCATCGGGGCTGTTGGTCTGGTAGCACTAGTCGGAAAGGAGGAGTTCTCCAAAAATACTGTGTTAGGAAATGAGCCATGGATGCTGCTAACTAGAGCCTTTACGTGGTTGTAGTTTCCCTTGTGATCCATACTTTCGTCTCTAGATTCAAGAAAGGCAAATTTACTCAATATTGTTGCTTGGATGAGTCGAAGCTAGAGCTAACTCATAAATTCCCTTTCTGAGGTCGTATAAATTGTGTAATGAGATACAAAAACCAGTCGAATACATATGAGTGAAACGTAATGATCATTGTTGGTTGTGAATGCCAATTGCTCTGATTAAATGTTAGTTTGTTCGTTTTCGGTAACAATTCGCTAGGACAGATAGTTACGGTAACAGGCATCGGTCAGTACGAACAAATAACGATTTTTGTAGTGAAAATATACATTCTGGAAATAAAACGACAAATAACATTGTTTTGTTGATTATGGAACATATATACATAATATTTAATATGGATAGTATTCTCATACGCTATGATGATGACAAGCACATTTTTCCAAATAAAGTACATTAATGTTGTGAATGTCATTGTTATGAATGTTAGAAAATATATGTGAAATAAACTATGTTCAACCTCTTGCATGATACGCTACAATTAAAATGGTTCCAAATCAATCTATAATATTTTAATCACAATTATCTGTTCAGAAATATTTTTTAACAAATAACAGTTATTCCATCTTTTACTTTTTTGTTATCATAACCAATCACATTTCGACCAGTACTCTAGATTTCAATTTCAAATCTAAAGCGCATTACAATGTATGAATTAGATACGTTGATTGAAACAACTTCGAGCTGCGTAGCAACAATCTTGGCTCGGTAGCTAATTTGAATACGACGGTGGTAAACACTTAACTGGGCTTGGTTGAATCTATATGCACCTGGAAACAATATCTTTACGCTACGAAATGTGGTGTCTCTGCTGTCGAAATAAATATGGCAACAAACAAAACATATTCTGGTTACTTCAAACCAATGACCATGTTTCGGTGTGTTTATGCTTCGGTTCGCGTTTCCGCGAAGCTCTTATATGATCCGCAATGAATGATTTGCGGTGGCTCTGTTACTCCAGCAGCCAAACGTGTGACAATCTACGTTCAGACAACTTTATCGAATGAAACCTTTGGATCTATCCGTTACCTTCAACGTGATCTGAACGGTTGGCGCTGAGGCAGGAAGTGAAATCGTCAATAATTGAATCTACATTTTTCATACGCTCAGCAATCATATTATCTCGCGGAAGCTGCTTTGAAGTGTACGTGTTTCTCGGCGTGCATACTAGATTAAATCGATCAACGAAATCATTTGCTTGCTTGACGTTTTTCAGTCTTTTTTGTTGGTGTGAAAATCCCTGCAAAAATGATGATCATGTTGGTAGATTTAGGGAGATACACCCAATAACGAATTAATATGGATGAGTTGATGTGTCACTTCCGATCATTATATGAAATGGAAAATTATGAGATCGAGAGTGAGACATTTATTTTTTTCCACGTCATAAACTGCCATTCTCCTAGAAATTGAAAATTTCACCAGACTATCTTTCTACAAATTGAATGCAATTCATTAATTTCAAATCGAAAAATTAATAATGTGAAGTGGAAGAAATTTATATGAACTGATCGTTGTCTTGAAAATCAGATCGGAAACGGATATTTTTTTAAATAATACAAATAAAAAGAATTTCGGGATTCGAGCTTCATTACCTACGAATTCATCGTATTTTCGATCAAACCAAATTTTCATAAACTACACAAAAAATCGATCAGATATCTGATATTTATACTGAATGGAAGAGCGGGAGAGTTGACAAATTAAACATGTTTTTTTTACCCAGAACATTACCTAGTACAACGATAGCTACCTAGTACAACATAAATCATGCCTCCATATTTTTTTCGAGTTTAAGTAAGTTAATTATTGAGTATTGATTCTGTTATAGCAGAATCTTCAAAAATAGCAGATAATAAAGTCTTGATCTACCAGAGAAAGATTGCAAAGTGCAATCTAGTGTTCTCTCGATCGATGAGCAAACTAGGTTCGCCTTTCATGGCTAAGAAAACCATTCCTGGGAAAAAATGCTAAACTTATCGGAGTATGGATCGATAAAAACCAAAATTAAGGTATGACTCAAGAGAAATATGTAAAGTTCTCGTAGTCACTTCAAAACTCAGGGCCCTCAATCGACGATCTTTGTGTGTATTATAGCAACAAACATCAAGTGATGATAATCCAGCCTGTTTCCGTTCAACAAGAAACATCGGACTATCTGTACTATTAATAACATAACAGTTAGAAGTCTCATATAAAATGTTTCCGCTATCTGGTTCAACTGAACAGTGGAACGAAAGGAGTACTTTTACGCCGAAAAAGGACGATATTGTGTAACTTACCATATGTGTCGATACGATTCATGTACACGATTAAATCCGACCTAGAAATGTTCTCAACTTCTCGTTTAAAGTAACGAAAATTGAAAGTATTCCCATTTCCATATGAGGGGCTTAGAATGCAAGGGGTGTAAGTGACTTGATCGATTTCTCTTCATCAACTTTTTCTTCAGTTAATAACTCAACTGCAAAAACGTTCCAATTTGAGTTTGCTATAGAATCCGATAGATGAGGCTCTGACCTGTCTTCCGCATTGTCAAATACAGCTGGAAATGTATTTGCAGCTAAGTTATGACCAAAAGAGAGAATCGATGTAGGGAAATCGATGAAATCACTTACACCCCTTTCATTCTAAGCCCCTCATATATATTTTTTCTGTTCATTTCTGTGCTTACATATCCGTGCCTTCAGTAGCGAGCACCTAATGTATCGGCGACGTACAATATTTATATTAAATTAATCGGAAATGCAAAAGCAGGGAACAAGCACTGCAACAAGTGAAGGGACATTGTGGAGAGAGGAAATATTGCAATTTAAGGCAGTATTTTAGTCTAAAAATTTGAATTAAAAACAAAACTTTTTTCTTCATATTTCTGTAGTTTAGGTATTTAAGAATATATAGAACGGACTTATCGAAAATTCTATTATTTACCGAGTTAGAGCCATTTTAGTGAATACAATCTGCAAGGATCTCTCTATCGCATGAACCACTAAAAACGATATTTTTTAAATTTGACTTTTTTTTGAAAAATCGGGAAACGTAAGAAAAAACGTTTTACACCGCATTTTGTTTTCCAAACGTTTTCTATCTTGTCAAAAAAGATGTTTTTGACTTGTCCGAGGTTCATGCGATAGCGGCATTTTTACTAATCCAGAATCTGTTTGATTTTTTGTTTCAGAAAACCAGAAGGACTGGAATCGTGTACGCCATGGCACAACTTTTGTTTTGAACCCCCTCATTTCATCAGCCTGTAATTATTCTAGTTAAACACATTTTCAAAAAATGAAACACACTTTCAAAATTGTACATGAAAATGGTGTTTAAAAAAATGACGTCAAATGTCTAAAAATTACATAAAACGTCGAGATCTACTGTCATATCGCAAATATTTTTTTTTTTTTTATAAAAACCGGCAATCTGGGATTTTTTTCCGGAATACGAGGTAAAACGGGCGCAAATGAAAATGATCATCTCGATCTTTCATATGAAACTTCGTGCGATATGTTGATTTACACGATAATATAGCCAATACAAAATACTAGCTCAAAATACTTTTTTTTCGAAAATACTATTTTTTTTTCGAGATAACACTTAATCTCGACGTTTCGTGCGATTATAAAATATTTGGCATCAAACAAAATTTTGAAAATTCCGATTTCCGGTGATTTTTCGGTTTTCCAAAAACATAAACTTAACCTCTTTAAGTGCTCCCATGGCCGAGTGGATAGTGTCACACCTAACATGCTGGGGGTTCGGGTTCGATTCCCGTTCTGGTCAGGGAAATTTTTCGTCAAGAGATTTTCTCCGACTTGCACTGTGCTTACGCGTATTCTAGAGCTTGCCACTCAGAATGCATTCAAGGCGTGTTATTTGGCATAGAAATCTCAACTTAGTACTAATAAAAATGACGCAATTAATGCTTCTTTGATACGGCGAAGTTCCTCTAGGAACTTTAGTGCCATTTAAGAAGAAGAAGAAGACACTGAATGAAGTCCGATAGAGCTTATATTTTGCATTGTGTTTTTTATCGTGTAAATCAACATTTCGCACGAAGTTCCACATGAAAAATCGATATGATCATTTGTATTGGCACCCTAAACCATACGTTTTGCCTCGTATTCCGAGTGCCTGAGTGTCAATTTTTTATATTTTTTTTTGAGATAATCTCGATGTTTCATGTAATTTCTAGACATTTGGCATCAAAAACAACTGGGACAACGGCTGGACTACTTGTTAAGGGGTACGTAAACGTATAATATCTGTTGATCAGCTCAACGAATTTAAGGCTAATGTAATTCTTTTCTACATTACACTATCGTATGAAATTCTTCAAAGATTGAACTTGAATGATTCGGTTATGATAAAATTGATCATGCTGGCCCCGCCCAATAACATCGGAATAAAACATCAAACTATTCTACCTCTTACTGACAAAATTTCATGATCTGGTTTCCAAGGAAATTATGCTTATGATGAAGAATTCAGAGAACTGCGCAATGTTGATTTTTCAGTCTTATCACTGGATGAACGAATCAATGTTACCATGTTTTGGAGTAAAGTTCTAGCCACAACCAGATATGGTAGTGAAATTGTATTCCCGCAATAAAGAAAAAAATCATCCCAAGTCTTTTGGCTCTGCCACACTCGTCTGCTTCGGTAGAGCGTTTGTTTTCGGAATATAACTTCAGTTGTATGGCATATTGGCATATTGGCATATTGGCCACAAAGAATTGAACACCGAAGAAAGGAATAGGTGTACACGTGTACAATCAACCACGTTTTTACACATCAGACGTGAAAATGTTCAATGAAATTCGCAATCAAACACTCAATATAGAAAATGTAGGTTCGACAAAAATTCAGACAAATCAAGACTATCAAGACTATTTCCAACAATGCACCTGGCAACTCTGCCAATGACATCACTAATTTCTCGCAGCTTGCTTCGATCGTCGGTGACGTTAACGCCACGGTGTCCGCTTTGAGTGCGATCCACATACAACATCCACGTCATGTTCACGTCCCGTCACGTCACGTTACGTCAATTATTCTACCATGCAATTCTAATGAAAACATTCACATACGCCGGCAACGTAACGACCCGTCAGCATTGGAGTCAAAATCATACGCGACTAGGTGAGGAAAATAGTTTATATATTATTATTGGATCGGGACTACGGGGTTTAAGCATTATAATAATATAATTCAAAGATTTTCATTGAATCTTTCTAAATTTAGAACTGGTTCTAGGCATGCTGATTCGAAAGATGGCATTGCAATTTAATACTGTTTTAGGTGGCGACAACATGAATAACATTGAATAAATCATTCGTTTGACATTTGACGTGACGATGCTGCTGCAAGTGTAGACTGCATCTGAGAATGAAGTTCTTAACGTTCTATGTGAATCGCACATTAGTAGTTCCTATTAGGGAAACAGATTCCGAGCTGCAAATGCATACGAGTACAAGTGGCTTAGGTTGAGGTGACTTTGAATCGGAATACGCACGAAAATTTGATTGCACGACAACTGACAAGGAGAAGCAAACAATTTAGTTCGCTAGAAGCTGGCGAATTCAAACGAAGCTGGGGGAAGCAATGTAACCACACCAATACACTTCTATGTAGTTGTTTACTTCTCACGATTGCATGCGCTTCGTGCAGCCACATTTTCTTAAGAAGCTGCAAGCAGTGTCACTGCGACCTTACATGCATCGTCTCCGATAAGACCGGTAGCAAAATACAAACCGCCAGCGAGCATTAGTTGACAGCAAGAACATGCTCCAACTACTGCACAATCATAACTAAATGGATTTCTGTGCTGTAGTCCGTTTATGTACAGATTTTGTGATTTCAATAATTTGCTTTCATAGCAGTTTTTGAGCTATTGAAAACGGACCGACTACACGCCACCTAACTTCAACTTAAATCGCTGCATAACAAGACTCATAGTCGAGATACAATCGTGCGACATCATGAGTCGAACTACCAAGTTGTATTGATCCTGTGTTCAGTTCAGGAGGCGCGGTATTCCAAGCTGCCCCCTATGCCAAGTACACTTTGAATAGGAACATTTGATATACTGTTGATTCTTCTTTTGGCAGTTTTTTCATCTCGGATTCTGCGTTCAACAGACGTTCTATTTCTATGTTTGAATCAGTCTAAAAAAGTCCTAGTTCCTCAGTGATAGTAACATGAGTAATTCCGTAACAGATACCTTGCGAGAGGCCGCCGCTTCGGACGGCGGGTTGGCGGCCGATTCGGTTCCTAATCCTTGTTAGATGGAGACTTCGCCCCCATTACGTTGATCTCAGAATAAATTTCATTACAAAAATTAAAACTACGGCGACATACGATTATATTATTCATTTTACTGCGTGTTTTGTCTCTCTCATGTCGTATTGATTCAATCTTGTTTATTATCAAGAGATTAGACAAAACGCATAACCTGATTTGAAGGAATTTTTCATCGCTATTCGGGTATTTATTGCATTCGGGAAAATGAGTTTCGGGTAAACGTGTTTCGGATGAATGGTATTCGGAAAAATGTTACACAACTAAGCATTATCCCCTAATTGTGCTGCTCACACGTTACTCTATCATCGACTGAATGAGAGTAATGTTGATAGTTCTTGCGAAAGTGGTATACATAAAGCCGAAAGGAGTTTCTTGTAATGTGGCATGGTCTAATACCACAAATTATTCTGTACTGAATCTCGTATTTCAAGAACAGAGGTCGAAGTGGGCTGCCCTCAATCAAACTGATATTTTTTTTAAATATCCTTGTCGTCTCAATATCCCAAGATCTATTTTTCGAAGATTGCATTCAATATTTAACTAGTTGGAACTGTATCTCCGATTAGGATTGGGCGATCTTTATAAATAGATAGATCTTGGCGAATCGATTCTCTGAACGGTGTAGGGATCGATCCACCAATTAAATCGGTACCAAAGAATCGATCTTTGATAAATCAAAAGTATTTTTTTTCCATTTTACCTACTTATTTTATATTAGTGTCGTCTTTTCTTAAATAAAAAATATAAATATGAAATACAAATTTAATATTTCTCTTCAAACATCAAAAACAATTTTCGTTTTATTCGTCAACATGAAGACCCTAAAAAAACATTCATTCATCTTCTGCTGTCATGGAAGCATTTAATTAATTGAAAAGGCATTATTAGAAACTCAACAACTGATATCCGCCAATAACTCAACTGATAGCGATCCAATAAAAGCCAACCGTGCCATACGTCTGTCATTTTGTCGAAACCAATTCTTTGTTTTAGCGCCAGTTCTAGAAAACCAACCTTTCGCCTGGAACTGATGTCATCATCTAGCTCAGTGATCGTATGAACCATTGGATACAGTACATAGCACCTCTCAGTACCTCCCGCTAATTCTGATCCTGTCAGCATCTGTACGGAACTAAATCGTAGAAGAGTTAGACTGACTTCGTCAGCAAGCCCAATAAAACGCTCCAAAGGCTGACATTATGTTTATAAATTTGTTTAGATGGTTTTTGGTGAAATTCAAATCGATTCAAAGTACATCACAAATCTACAGAACAATGTACAAAACAAATCTACAAAAAAATCTTCTAAGATCGAAAAAATCGGAAATCGGAATGGAAAAGATCGATATTCTAAATGTCGATCTAAGATCGCCCAATCCTATCTTCGATATCCCGAAGGTTCCGATGCAGGTCGTTTTCGCTGATAAATCATATAATCTCAAACGCATAAAATACTGGTGAAGTTATGGCAAACTGAGTAGATCTCCTAGAACAAGATTTCCTTACACCCATTTCCGCATTGGTCGATTCGCAGGTGGAGTACTGCACAAATAAAGAAATTTGATGTTTAGAATTGAATGTAAATTTGTTGTTTCGCATTTTATTTGCCTCCCTGAAACTAATTGTGTACATCATCCAATGTAGAGAATGAAGTCCCCTTTCTGTCATTGTCCATCAGCGCATTACATAGTTCGGTTCAGTAGCTCATCGGAAAAAACAGAATTAGAAAAGCCGCACAATATAACCAACCTTTTATCCTCTTTCCTGACTATAAATAACCCTGTGTGTGTCGAACACTACTCAATATTGTAACATAACTGCATCCCATGAAACGGTTAATCAATCGGATGATCCAAAAATGTTTGTTGTTGCCTTTGAATATCATATGTATTCACTTTCTTATTGGAAGTCGGTCGTTATCAAATTATGAAGATGGAAGTTTCTAACTGAACTAATTAAATGAGCAGTGAAATATTTGAGTTAACACTATTCACATGTTATTACACCGCAGGCAGCTGTCATTTGTACATGAAATTTACTACAGTTCATATTCAGCATTAATCTTTAAAAAAAAGGTGTGAGCTGGTAAAGCATTTTGTGGCGTGTTGTATTTACCTGCTGATGTTCCAGAGTCGACGCTCTTAACTTGTGTCGGAACATTTTACCGAATTTGAAATCACTCAAATAAAAGCCACGTGTCCAAGAAGATTTTCACGAGCAAACTAACCACATTCTATAACAGTGTTTCACAATTGAAACCCTACGATCAATTTTATTTAAAAACACAGCGCGGGGAATAAATCGATACCTAGTCGGCGTGACTAGCGTGACTGTTGAGAACACTCCACAATATTGGAAACTATCAATCAATAACGTTGCTCCAAGTTTTCATCGGTAGAATATCGCTGTTTCGAGGGCGGCAGGGCAACACTTGCTGTCTGGTTTTCCTACACCCGGATTCGGATCCGAACAAAGCGGGAACCAAACTTTGGAATCCACATCCAACAACCGACTGATATTTTCGAAATCGGCAGCTTTTATAGCAACGTCGGGTTTGGAGGCAAATATTGTGTATTGCTCTGTAATTCGTTTGTCAGAGATAGTGCGAGGACCAGCAAACAAGAAGCATAGTATCACCCAATATGCACTCCACCCATACTACCCAGTGTAGAAAGAATCGTTGGGACGCGCATCGGTTTCTTTGCTTTGGCATTACATGTGTACTATTTTCAAAATGCCAACAGAACGAATGGCCGCCCATCTCGTGTTTACATTTGCTCATTGTGGAAGAGTTGCAACTGTTTCTATGCCTCTTGCTCGTTTATTGATTTTGAGTCAAATTCGATGCAAAATCATATCAAGAGAATTTCCGAAATCAACGATCTGTGTCATTTTCTAGCGTCAGTTTCTGCATCGATCTCCAGTGACAACTGTGAGATGAAAGAAACTAAAATCTACAACTAAAGATAACCCTCGCTGTTCCAAACATCCACCCTCCAACGTTGTGACGAATATGATTTACAATGAAAAATCTAGAAATAGAAATGGTTCAAACTCTAGAAATAGAAATGCTGGATTTACACACAATCTTGCAGTAGACGTAACGTGCTAGCTAAGGGAACGACATGTATGCTCCCTTAATCAGCACAATATGCAAGCACCGTGTCCAAAATATTCGAGTACAGCTTTTCGTTCGGTTTATTCAAGCTGGTCAAGCTTTTCGTTTGGTTAGAGAATAACGCTGGTAGAAAACTTCATCAATATAATGAACGAGAAGCGTTCACAGCGATTGCCTTATTCAATTTACATCACATTGTTCGTCGCTGTTACCAAAGGTATAAAATACTCTTAAATAAAACCATTTTCTTGAAGAAGTTGATTTTGTTGATAATGATTAGTTTACGGAAAGTTTGTTAAAGTATCACTTAAGAACACAGAGAATGTTAATTTTGTCGTCTTCTTATCTAGATTGGATCTCATTAACAATGTTTCCAGAAGAAGAATACACCCGTTCAGAGTTCAATTATGTTGGGCGTACAGTACGAAGAGCATCGAATACCATTGTCATGTATTTTTCTTTGATACCCTCTGTACGAAAATTCTTGTCCGAGGGTTTTCATCAATCCGTTTATAGACGTTGACTTGGGCTGGACGTTGATACCTTTGATTGTTGCAATCGTCGTTCAAGTTACTCCTTGATGTTCAGCTGTTCTGCAGATTCTGCATCATCTAATGGATTTCCTCATGTTGTCCTGCTACTGAATCAATAGCATCATCGTCAAATTTGATCAAGTCAGAACAATTTCAAATGCCTGCTTGATCAATGCAGTCCGTGACGTTTGATAGAACACGCCATAATCATCATTTATTGTGTCACAACCACGAGCAGAATGATTATTCATATACGAAACGTATTTCTGAGATCCTTCCAATCAGGGATTCAAAAAAAAAAAAAAAATGCTTCTTCGAAATTTCTGATGGTTGCTGTGGTAGCTGTTCTAGTATAAATTGCGATCTGACGTCAGCTTCATAAAGGATGCATTTCTTTCGTAATAGCAGTTTAACAGCTGAACTAGTTCGAGGGCATCAAACAATTCCTTTATCGCTGTCTTCATCGCTGAAACTTGTCTTGTGATTCGATTTCAGATCGTGCAGCGGTTTTTGAACTGAAGTTCGGAGGTCGTAGAATCGGCGAAACACCAGTAAATAGGTGTTGTCAGTTGTGATTTTTCGATCTTATTTTAATTCTCGAATCATATTTCAAAGCGGCATAAAGGCAAATATTATTTATGGTGTAAAAATGAAAATTACGGTTAACAATTGTAAAATTACCGGTAATTCGGTAATGAAAAATTATCCGGTATTACCGGTAAAACCGGTAACGGTAAAATCGGTTAACAATTCCTGATCGACTACAAATGCTCGGTGGGGTTGAGTTCCGGGCTTTGTGGAGACCATTCCTACGTTTTGATCCGACAAGACCGAAAAAAAGACTTGGCTATTTGACAGTATGTTTCGGGTCGTTGTCCTGTTGAAATACGAACTTCTCTTCAAGACTCGTTCCGCGAAATCTGCAAAATTTTCCGTAGGATGTTGAGATAGGAATCTGTCGCCGTAAATTTTCGTGGGGTTTCTCACTTCACCCCTTGAAAAACGCCTCCAGACCATCAAATTTCCTTCTCCATGCTTCGCCGGGCCTTGGATATGACGTTCCTGAAGCTCCTCACCCATTCTGTGCCATAGACGAACCCGCCGCTTTTGGTTAAACAATTCCAATTTCGACTCGCCCGTCTAGAGAACCGTTTAAAAGAGTCCTTTGGGCTTATCAGCATGCTCGGTAACAAACATAAGCCGTTTTGTCTTGCTGATAATTGGGCGTTTTCGGGCAACTTTGCTATTCAACCCCTGTTCTACGAGAAGGCGACGAACAGTTCGACCGGAATTTGATAGCTGAAAAGTTTGCTGGATCTCACGGGCAGTTACTTTCGGATTCTTTTTGACTTCGCGCATGAGCTTGGTTCCATTCTCTCATCTGTTTTGCGCTTCCTGTCTCTGCGAGCGCGGTCCACCACTGATCCGAACATTTCTAGTTGTTAGAAGAGTTTTCCCAACCACTGCCTTGCTGATACTGTACTTCCTAGCTACAGCCCGGTGCGATTCTCCATTTTTACAACTGAATCGAATGCAATCACGTGTACAAATGCACCAGATCGAGCCGATTACTCCAAAACATACCAAAATATCAAAACATAAACAACAACATTTTAACGGATAACAAAGTTCAGGAGGCCCTCAATCAGATCGAGGACCATAAAGCAACAAGTGGATAGACTAACTGCTAAACTTTTCAAAGCGGGCCCGGAAAATTGTTACAATGCGAGCACCGGTTGATAGATTGATAGTCAGCAACTCAATTCAACGTTAGATACACAAAAAGTTACGCAAGGACCAAGTTTCTTAGCATTACATCTTCATCGTCAGCAAAGCCGCAAACAATCGTTTGATAGCAACTATGGAAAATCAAAGAGGAACGCTGGGAAGGATAAACGATGTACGGATCGCAGATCTCTAGTAAGTTTACTCCACTGATGCGCCTGTAGTGGATTTATATACATCACTTGAACACGAAGCAGGACTGTTTATGCTTTAAATCAATGCATACAATAGTAATATGAGTAATACGAGGATCATCCAGAAGGTAACAGACATTTTTGATTAGTGGTGTCTAGGTGTCAAAGTATTCCTACGCTTGCGAGCGGCGCAAACCATTTCCAACGCGGGGAAGCAATAAAATTTCCAAATCAACTCTCAGCCTCATATGTACTGTTGGTTGCTCACTGTCTAGAGCGACACTGAAACACTGAACTTTTTGAATATCTATGTAGTTTTTCAATACCTCTTACTAAAATTACATCTTCATTGCTCCCAAAATCATCATTCTCAAAGGAATAATCCACAAATTATACTGTGCAGCTTCTTTCGCAGAACGGCAACAGAAAATTCAAAATCGATTATGTCGATTGTTGAATTCTCACCTTAAGTTTTCATCCAATGAACACAGCTACGTCGAACTGTTGCATTGAATTGCATGGTTCTGGCTCTGAAAAGCAGAATGGTTTAACGGAAGCAGCTGAAGATGGATGATTCATAGATTCATTCTTGTTCTCGCGAGAACAAGCTGGTCATGTGTCGAAATTTATGTCCTTATTGAAAATACGAAATACTTCTCCGCTGTTTGACACATTGAATGCAGCCACAGACCATTCTACATCTGTTATCACCACCACGATTACATCACTGTAACTATTCTCCTCTGGATGCCAGCAAATTGAACTCGTTTGCTGCGATTACAACTGCTGCTGACTACTTTGTTGCTAAAACTTTATTTGTTGCTGCTTTGCGATCGCTCTTGTTCCTGATGTACACTGTCTATCGGTCAGAAAATACATCGCTTCGGGGTGAGTGAGTGTTTAATTATAGAAAATTTGAACTTTTGCAGTTCATTCGTCTCTAGCTGACGCCGTCATCTGGTTTCTAGCTGGATGACTACCGAAAGCGTGATGTTCTGTTATGACAGGAGCGAAGCAGACGGTTCAGATTGAGCAAGGAAAATGAAACTCTTTGCTGCTGCTTCCTGTCAATATTAATGCTGCGGTTGTGGTTGTGTCCGTTGATGTTGCAACTATGTTATCGCTCTTTCTGATATGAATTGCTTTTCGGTTAGAATAAGAATGATCGCCAGTGTTTGCCAAATGATCGACTCACTGAAAAAATCCCTTTCGTTCGTTCAAATATGATCATACACAAATCATTTACCACAGCGGCATTCTTTTGTTGTTACGTGCTGCAAATCACAACACAAAATAGAATGAGACAACTCTGCATCGGTTCGCACTTCATGATACACCGACACGCAAGTAGAACCATCATATACGCTTCCGGTGCAGAAAGTTTATGTTCTTCTTTGCCTCTAACATATGCATATCGACCTCTCCATGCATCATGAAACAGCAGGATCGTACGGACTACGCAAAGCGAATGATTCATATTCAGCTAATATAGCAGATCCTGATTTTAAAGTCTCAGAGTGTGCAAACTATATGATTATTTAGCTCGATAGAGGCTAAGGGAAGGGTAGACAGATAATATTTTCCATTTTTAACGCCGCTATCCCTTGAAATATGTATATTCATATAGACCACATAGTTTTACTAGCAACACCGCTCTCTATTCCCATTTTCTTGTATCATTTATTGCTTTGCACTTGTCTGTGCAGTGGGTTTCGCTATAGTAGAGTGGGACGATATATGCAGTTCAAACTTGTATGCAGGCTTCGAAAATGGTTTGCGATGTTTGATACAGCTCGAATATGCAAACAACAGTCTTCGTTCCTCTGTTGGTTTTATCATTTAGTGTAACACAAGTGGTTACTGTCATTCATACAAGTATCTGAATGATCCTCTCATATTTGGTTATATGATCGTGAGAGGTTACTTGCATGACACATTGTGTATCATTCGATTTTGATCGAAATCCAAACACTTATGATCGCTTTGAAGCTTTGAAGAAAATTGGCTGCGACGCGATGTTTCGCTCCTCTTCAGGCTTCCATTGTATCGAGCAATATCGTTGTATATGCCAGCAGCATTAGGAAAAAAAGGAAAGCAGACAACAGCTCGCCAACTTGTGTGTGTTGCCTTCGTTGTCTTATTTTTCCTATTCCCCTTCGATAGAATGATGTGTACGGTGGATAGCTTCGTTTGTTTTCACAGTAGTATTGCATATTGAATTTGTATTCCGCTGTTACTCTAGTTGCTCCTTTTGGTACAATTAAAGGAGAACAAATTAGACCAATCAAAACGTGAGATTTATCACATTTAGATAATGCTTGTTATCTTAAACTAATCTCTTCCAAAAAAATATTTCATTTACTGTTATAAATGCTTTGCGATCTATTAAGAAATGATCGAGTTTCTGGTTCAGTGTTTACATTTTCATTTTACCCCCCATATCTTCCTGTTAAATGGAGTCCTACGTAAAAAAATATCTAGAAGATTTGCTCAATACTCGACGTGAAGACGCCGGAACGTATTCGTATTCATATCGGTATTCGTATTCAGATTGAAAGTAACTTTACTACTTCATTTCAACACCTCAATTAACCATATCTATAGCTGCATCGCACGAAGGATTGGATCTCCATGTCTACAAGGTACTATTAACGATCCAATAGATCAGATAGATAAGACGGATTTTTTATGTGTTAAAGCATTGTTTATGTGCCTAAAGGAATTTACCAGAAAATAATTGGTGGGCGAAACACTATTATTAGGCGAATTTCCGCCTAAAACAAGATCGAGCAAAAACCAAAACAGAGGAATTACTGACGGGTCTAATGATCATAATGCAATTAAGAGATGTGAGTTCAATATATGTACTTTGTATAGTACTCTGAAGAAGCCAATATATATTCGAAAAATAAACTTTTACATTTGATTTCACGAAACGATTCCTATGAAATATTGAACCAGAGTGGTGTTTGTGAGCAAAACCAGCTGCTTCGAGTAATTCACAGATTTCACAAACAGAGTACGAACTCTGCTGCAAGTGATAATCGCATCAAACCACATCAAGTTTTATAGCTATAGATAAGGGACTGATATCGAGGTCCTCTTAGGTTTGAATCCTAGAGCCAATGTCGGAGTTGAAATACCTCCGAATATTTAAATTGATTCAAGCTAAAATTTTCAAATAACAGATATACTAAAAAATTGAGCATGTCGCAACCATTCAATTGTCTTATGTCATGAAATGTATTAAATTGTATTAAATTATTTTGTACACCGTGTGGATTCACTTTTTTAATTGAAGTTGTTTTGTAGTGAAGTAAATTCAACTATGTTAAGTACTTGAACGTAGATAACAAAGAACTTAATGTTCCATTCTAGTATCGCATTCTCATGATAACGCAATAAATTTCGAGTGAATCGTCGGATCGAATATTAAGCAACCCTACATATATAAAATAGCGTATTTCTCATCGGCTATTGGTCTCGCATCAAATACTGGACAGTGCGGACATGATTTCATATTCCCAAAATACTCCAGTATAGCTCCATTCGATTAGCACAAGCCGGAATGTTTCCGAAAGCAAACACATTCAGCGCGCCCGGAACCAATTACTAAACAACGTTGTTTAAAATTTCATCTACTTGTATTGATAGCTAATATTTGCTCGAGTGTTCTCAACAGCGCCACACCAAACATATTACACCTCACTGAAGATAATTTACGGAAGAAAAACAATAAACACACACTGTAGTTTCATTACGCGAATGCCGCGAAGTCACCTCAGCCCTCGGAAGTGCGTCGACCACGAGAAGAGCGATCTGGTCCGGAGAACGTCTAGCACAGCAACTGAATCATAAGATAGTGGCACTTAATATACGCAAACAGCGGGTTTTGCGCGCACGATTTGCCTTTATAGAGCACGGTCATATAAATAACGGTCGGCGCGAATGAATTTCTACGTGAACTAGTTGAATATTTTCCACAAACTATAATGTAGAAGATTGAAATACTAAAAAACATAGGTTCTACCAGAGTTGTTGGAAAATCTCGAGATACGGTACTAAATTCACGTCAGCTTGTGAATTTGACAAATCATATCCGTACGACGACACATTTGGCTTTGTGTTACTGTCAAGTCATCGTCACCTGTCTGTCAAACAACGAAGATAAAATTCACTGAGATGTTCAAAAGCGAAGGATCGTTCCGCAAATACAATCAAATTTTTTATTCAATTCTGCCTTTTCCAGCTGACTAAAACTCTTTCGTGAAAAATTATAATCCGAAGTAAACAAATGAAATTCAGATTTGTGAACTGTTTTTGATCATAAACCACTATACCTTGAAGAGGTACAGGTATGCTCAAGTAAGTTTGATTCGCATAATTTGAGTAGCACTACCCTATGATGAACTGGACTTGTCATCAATGCCGCCATTCTTCGTAGCTACACTTTATATAACACACAGTTTTGAGATTTATGATAGTCATAATTCGATTTTATAAAAGCCAAATTTCTTCGAAAACACTATCTTAAATTTTTTTTCTTAATGAATAATTATCAATTTTAAAACATTATAGTTAGTTGAATGAGTAAACTTGACATTATTTTCTGATGGAGGTGGTCTGGCGTAGTGGTAACATCCGTGCCTCTCACGCAAAAGGTCACAAGTTCAATTCACACTCCCGACAATATTCAAAAAAATTGAAAATAATGTGACAAACCAGCCAAAAGTGTTTAAAGTCACTATAATACAGAAAAAAATATTTTCTCATCATATTCAACCAAATAAATAGACATACAATTTTGTAAATATCAAGTGTAATTAATAGTTAATAATACAAATTACTCACAAATTATAATCACATTGAAATCGCAAACTAATCTATCCGCAACTACCAAAATATCAAAATACGGTTTAATATTGGCCTTAAATCTCCGCGTTCGTTGATTTTCAAATAGTTCCTCCGGTTTCGGGTTGTTTGTAACCACACTGAAGCCTTTATCGACAAAGTATGATGATGGAAAAACGAGAACATATTTTTCAGCAATGTCCCACATCGCAGGATTCTGTGTTTCAATGTTGCGTTGTAACCAGAACTTTTGACAACCTTGGCTGTGCTCCTGCTTGAGCTCCTCATCTGTGCTGATGATAGTCAACTTTTCTTGCATTATCACTATGGCTCATTCCATGGCATTTTAATTTGAAAATTTTTAAAATCCTAAAACATCTTAGTGTAATGCGTCCAAGTGAGTGACATATGATAACACAACATGGTCCTGAAGTTTTTGTGATAATTTTGTCAAATGCGGAAACTGTGAATATTCTTTTCTGCTTAAATTTTGGTTTTGAAGTTTTGTCAGAAAGGCCGATATCATCGATATTGTTTCAATGGAGTTGAAATCGTCACCCTGCAACTGAAACACAAGTCAAAAAAAATATCTGAAAATCTTGCTAAGAGCCTCAGGATCAGGGCTCTGCATAGTCATAGTCAACTGAGGATAGTCAGATGACTATCTGACTGACTACATCCGCATTTAATTAGTAACGACTTTTGGCTTCTTCACGCAGTTTCTCCGCCAAAACGACTGAACAGTCAGTCGAGCGTTCAGTCGCTATCTCCCTCTACCGACTCGACTATATCATTTCATTCTTCCCAGTCCAATTGTCCTCATTTTGTAGTGACTTCCCCCAAAACGAATTCGTTCCTCTCTTTCTCTCTCCCATGTACGTGTGCATGCATCGATGTTTGAGTTGAACGTGGTTTGACATACGCTACAGGTAAGCTAGATTCTTTCGTATCGTACACGATAATTACTCATACGTATAAAATAGCGTGCAGTGTGTGCGCTATTCTGCACACCTAATACTAACTAATACTAACGCGAGGACCTTTATAGCATACTTGATAAATATCTAAGTTCGTTGGTTTAAGTTCACGATGGGTAGACAATAAACCGTCCATTGATGGTGTAACTTCTTTTTTGCATCAGAAATCATGTTTTCGTTCCTCTTTATATGGACATAAAATAAGATTGCATACGCTGGTATAAAATTAGTATCAGTGGGAAATGGAAGTGTGGATTGAAGTCAGTTGAATGAAGAGGCAGATTTGTATTCATTAGTCGCGTCAGTTAAAATAACCACTGACTGGACTAGTTCACCAGTCATCCTCGCTAGTCAACGCTAGTCAATTCATTTTATAGTCAATTCACTTTTTGTTGCCGGCGACTGCCGAAGCAGTTCTAGTCGAAGCGAAGCTACTGAGAGTAGAGTCGGTCTTCATTTTTCACCTTCGAAGATTTCGGGCCCTGCTCAGGATAGTCAGCGAGCTCCAGCGCGTAGAAGCAACCGAGTAAAGATTTCGTCGTTTTTCTTATATAACAGAGCAAATAATCGAGTGCTCAAAGAATTGCTTCGAAGCTTTTTGATAGCACTTGTAACATATAGTGAAGACTGAAGCGATCTAGGGTTCCGATTTTTTGATACTAAATGCTTTCTGTGAATCACGCAGTGAATGACCAGTACCTCACGCAGTCGTGAGCTGTAAAACAACTTTGACGACCAACCAAATCCAAATCAACGAAACCAAATCAGTCTTCCATGGAATAGCTTTCTCGATTTAAAAAAACGTTCCACGGCCTGAATGATCGATTCTTCTCGGGTATCAGTCTTCATTTATGTAGCAAAAATCATTTATTGGCACATATTTTCTTCTTTAATATCTCGAACATACCCTAACAACATATACATAAGATCAAGATCAATAATCTTGACGGATCGATTTCCTAAACGGCGTAAGGATCGATTCACTGATTAAATTGGTACCGAAAATTCGATCTTTGCAGAATCGATCTTTGAAAAATCGAATACCTTTTCCCAATTTATCTACTTGTTCAATATAACTGTCGTCTTTTTTTCAAAAATGGTATAAACATTTCACATTTCTATTAATACATCAGAGGAATTTAAATTTCTCAGAATTAAGGTAAAAAAAACTTGAAAGCCCAGATAAAACAGTACTTCCTAGGGCATTCATCTTGAATTGTCATGGAATTATTCAATTAAATAAATTAATTGAAAATTATTGTCAGAAATTCAACAGCTAATATTCATCCAGAACTCCACTAACAATAATCTCATAAAATCCAACCGTGCCATATGTCTGGCATTTAGTCGAAATCTTGGTGGTAGTTCCAGTTTTAGAAAAGAACGCTTCGGCTCCGGCCCCTTGTCACCATCCAATTTCGTCACAATTTTCACTGTCAGAATGTGAATGTGTCTTGTGGTGGTGTAAATATTAGGCTGTCAAAAAAGTCCTGCGGTATTTTTTTTGAATTTTCAATTATTCATAAAATTAGTTACAATCATCTGTTTTAAGTCAAATATGCGCCGTTTTGTTCGATGAATTGTTCCCAACGAGATGCCAACTTCATAATACCCCTGTTATAGAAGCTCGCTTCCTTATTGGCAAAAAACTCGGATAGCCAATTTTCACTGGCCTCTTTTGTGGCTAACTTCTGACAACCTAGCTCGTTCGCCATGGACAAAAACAGGTGGTAGTCACTTGGTGTTAGGTCCGGACTATACGGCGGATGCAAAAGAACCTCCCATCCGAGCTCTCGGAGCTTCTGGCGCGTCACCAAAGAAGTGTGTGGCCTGGCGTTATCCTGATGGAAGACAATGCGGCCTCTGTTTATCAAAGATGGCCTCTTCTTCATGAGTGCTACCTTCAAGCGGTCCAGTTGTTGGCAGTACAGGTCCGAATTGAGCGTTTGGCCATAGGGAAGCAGCTCATAATAGATTATTCCTTGACAATCCCACCAAACACACAGCAGAACCTTCCTGGCCGTTAATGAGGGCTTGGCCACCGTCTGAGCCGCTTCAGCGGGCTTCGACCACGACCGTTTGCGCTTCACGTTGTCGTAAGTGACCCACTTTTCATCGCCAGTCACCATCCGCTTCAGAAACGGGTCGATTTTGTTGCGATTCAGCAGCGATTCACATGCGTCGATACTGTCAAAGATGTTTTTTTGCGTCAACGTGTGTGGCACCCATACATCGAGCTTCTTTGTGAATCCAAGCTTCTTCAAATGGTTAATAACGGTTTGACTTATCCCCAGCTCTTGGCCGATGCTACGGCTGCTACTATGCCGGTCTTTCTCGGCTAATTCAGCGATTTTGTCGCAATTTTCGACGACAGGCCCTCCGGAGCGTGGCGCATCTTCGACGACCTCTACGACCAGAACGAAAACGTTGAAACCATCGTTGTGCGGTGGAAATGGAAACTGTATCCATAAACTGCACAAATTTTATTGGCAGCTTGAGATGCATTTTTGCTTTTGTCATAGTAGTACTGTAAAATATGTCGGATTTTCTCTTTATTTTGCTCCATATTTGCGACACTATAACTGACGAACTACTTAACCAAACAAAACACTGCCAAGGACTATATTATAGCGCGCAAAAATACCTTTCCAACAAGCTATAGCATGACTCGATACAATGAATACAACTAGAACTACGCGCTTACAACGACACCTCGCGGAAATACCGCAGGACTTTTTTGACAGCCTAATATAACTTATGTCCACTTGTTTTGTAATCACCAAATTTACCAATCTGCTTCTGCTAAATTTACGATCACTAATTAGACAACCTTAAAAGGGATCCAATGTTTATGAAAATCGTCAGGTGGTTGGGAGAGATTAAAATCAATGTTCACTGAAAAACAAATTTACAAAAATATTCTACGATCAAAAACATAGGAAAGATCGAAAAGAAAAGATCGATTTCCTTAAGAACAAAGAATCGATCCAAAAAATCGGAAAGGAAAATATTGATCTTCTTGATCTTCTGGATCTTCGATCCAAGATCGCCCAATCCTTTTCGCGAGCCATCTCAAGTTTCCTGAAATATTTTTTTTTGTTACGCCATGCACATAGGTAAGCAAGCATTTTGTAAATTCTTTTTCAATCACATTATACTAGTTCACTTTATTTAGCTATGTAAATATGTTGTAATCTCTTGAATTAAATTAGAAGATGAGTATATTATCATTCCATCAACTACGCATTTCAGAACGCAAATGAACTTGCAACCTAAGCACAAGCTCGTTTTACAGGACATGTTTGGACATGAATGTGATGATGACGTATATGTTTAAAATACAGAGAAATTTAGAACGTGCCTGAAGGACTTGTACGCATTTCTCAAACATTGTCTCGAACGAACCAGTTCAAGTTTTTTTACTTGCCGAATTTATCATTTTGTGCTTTTTGCAATTTTTTATTTCCATCTTGCACACGCTCATCGTCTTGTTGAATTTTTAAAATGTACAGCAATAACACTTTCTACTAAAATATTAGTCATTCTAATAACAGAGTGATTCACATAACACAACTTATGTAGCATCTTGAATATTTCAAATAAGAACTTGCGCTATTTTATAGGGGTCGATATTCAAAACTCGTTGACCCCCAAAATCAATTTTTGTTTTCGTCGACCCCTGGGAAACCGGAATCGACCCCAGGGGGTCGACCACTTTGAGAAACCCTGGTCTAGACGCACCACATCCAATTTCTCGCGCTCTTGTAACACGTTTGCATTGTTTCTAAACCTGTTAATTTAAAATCATGAAAAACCCAATATTTTCAAAAAGCTATTTCTTTGTGTATCCGTAAACTGGAGGTTTGTGATGTGAAAAATTGCGAATTGAAACGGGATAATGCTGGAAAGAACAGTAGAGGAAAAGGTGATAAAATGAACATCATAAGGAATATGCTTTTTTATTGCGTGTATGAAATAAGCTGGGCCTATTTACCTAAAGCCGTAATTGGAATTTTTCTTATACGAACAAAAACGTAGTAAAAAACACAACGTTTCGCATAAAGAGGCTGGGTTTTGGGGTGGTATATTTTTCATGACCAAAGCCACAAAAGGAATTCCAACATGTGATAAGGTACATCAGCTTCAGAAAACATAATATTCTAAGTCGTTGTGAAGTATCGGCTCATTTTGCCCCCAAACAGCGCAGCTTCATTTCACCACCCTTGTTCGTTTTAACCGCATTTTACTTCATTGCGTTTCACAACTATAAAACCACCTCTTTTTTCTGAGTTTCCTGAGATATGTAAGAAGTCAGTTGAATTGGATTATATATAGTGTAGGATATAACAACTATCTTCATTTGAAAGACTGGCCATTTGAACTTTATTGGTGTGCTCAGGGGCGAAACATTCAAAAAACAGAAATTCCAGTGTTTCATAACTATAGAACCAGATGGAAAAACTCTCACTCCTCAACAAAATTAACGTCAATTTCACATGAATTACAATAAGTTTCTAACGCACAGGTCATCTTTAGCTCTCAATCAGTTCAAATAACCCATTCAGTGTGGTTTCGACCAAGCTGCACCATGTTGTAGTGTGTATCTCGTTCTACGCAGAGGATACTGCTCGTTTAGGCTCTCGAAATCATTCATACTGCTTGTAAGCTGCATCTACTATTTGTACGATCACTCCTCATTAGTTTACGATAGGCCTTTGATCTGGTAAAAAAGCTGACCAGTCCAGAATCCGAAGCCCCTATTTTTTAAACCATGCCATGACTTTTCAGATTTTATGAATTGATGCCAAATTACCCAATTATCACGGTGTTTTTTTTATGCAAAAACAGAAGTAAATGATTCTGAAGTACTTCATTGCACTTCTTACTGTACCTTGGTGTTGCTATCTGAGCAAAGCCGTTTTGGAAATATTTTCTAAAACCATCAAACTGCCGCCTGCAATGTTACGAGTTGAAAAATTACATGATACGTTCCATAAGTCCTTCCAGTATGAAGGAATTCTATTTGAACTGATTGAGAACTAAAGATGACCTACGAATTAGAAAGTTATTGTAATTCATGTTAAATTGACGTTAATTTTGTAAAGTAGTGAGAGTTTTTCCATATGGTTCTATAGTTGTGAAACACTGGAATTTTTGTTTTTTGAATGTTTCGCGCCTGAACACAACAATAAAGCTTAAATAGCCAGTCTATTAAATGAAGATAGTTGTTATATCCTATACTATATACTTCAATTCAACCGACTTCTTACATATCTCAGGAAACTTAGAAAAAAACGAGTGGTTTTATAGTTGTGAAACGCAGTGTATAAGTAAAGTAGCCGTTGGGATTTTTTTCTATCGCCCCGAGGATGAAGGTTGATGCATGAGTCCAAGTGTGATATTTTCAATAAGGAAAGGCGTTTGCGTAAACCGAGAGAATCTTCAGGAACTACATATTCCAGGCACCGTGAAGCATGGAGGAGGCAACCTTATAGATTGGAGGGTTTTCATGAGTCGTTTAAAAAAAAAACGATGTAATTATGACTTCCAATTATCACACCAACTTCCTGCGTGAAAATCCCTTATCGAAATGGGTCTGGAAAACCAGTTTTTGTTACAACAAGACAACAATCCCAAACACACAGTCAATGTTTTGACGTAGGATTAGGTCTTTCGGGAACATATTGGGGGGTACAAATTGCAAAACGAAAATCGATCGCATCGTGAAAAATATCTAATTTCAAACGCTTATTGCTCAGTCATTTCACGATGGATTACAGAGATTTTTACGTCAATCGATTTCGGCACTCCAAAGCATTTTTTTACATTGAATAAATAATACATGTCATGAAACTAACTATCGAACAATTAAAAAACCTCAACCGTTATCCAAACAGAAATACCTCGGTCTGATTGGTCGAAATCGAAGATACAAGCTTCCTCTTATACTCACAATAGTTGCCCAGCCCTTTTTTGATAGATTTACGAGAGTTTTGCGTCAATAATATTGGGCACTCATTACCGGGTATGGGCAAAATAGCATCGAAATTCGTTCAACAACACTCATTCATTCATAAAACTCACCCTTCTATTTTCGTTTATGCCTCACTTTATTAGAGACAGAAAACATTCACCTATCCTCTTCGCAGAGTTCATTCTCGATTAAAACGGAAAAATACTGTCTCGATTCCGCTCATCTATTCTCAGAAATTTTTGCATTCCCTCATTTGCCTCTCGGAATGACGTTAGATGGTGATAGAATCAAACTGGAAACTTTTGCTTGAGCCAGAGATTGTCTCTGTAAAATCATTCGGTTTTCACTCAAATAGCAATTGAGCCTCGATCGCGGTAGTAAAATATAGGTAGATAGTTGAATTCGAGTTGTTTCCTGTGCACTATTACATGACATTTTTTTGTTTATAGTATGAAACGATCTAAGTCAACGCAAAAGACTATATTAACGCAAGTTATTGGTGAGCGGGAAAGTGGACTCATATGCACTTGAATGCTGACAAGGAAAAAAGTATAAGAGAAAATAAAATCATACATACACACAGATTCAGTCTATTTTGACTCAATCGTTATTTTGTTTCGTGCGATCTCTCCAAAGGAGTATTCATTCGTTGAATGTTGTTTTCCACTCTTTGTTTTGTTATGTTCACTATCATTCCCGAATGAAGATGGTCGGTCAATGTAAAATGATTCATCGTGCAATCTCACGATTGCTTGCTGCATTCTTTTCGCCATGATTATTCCAAGCAGATACAAGAGTGATTTATAATTAGGTGTGGAGAAATGAGCGAAAGAACTTTTCCATGCTTGCCCATTACAGTGAAAAATGATAAAAAAAATAATTTATGAAACTACAGGCTTCCAAATCAAGGTTCCTGGGGAGATCGGCATTGAAAAAAAAAGCAAGATGGAGGAACTTTTGTTGCCACCGAAATGTGTTCCCTAACACACATTTCAAGACAAGCAGCCTGGGGATTTTCACATTGCAAATATATGCAAGTCGGGGGTTAGAGGCGAATGAACTTCAAAGTTTAAAGCCTCTTAAAAACAAAGAAAGAAAGAAAGTCGGGGGCATTTTAGTATTTCAAGTAAGGTGAGTGATACGATTAATTCTAACAAATTTTTAATTTTTAATTTTTAATTAATTTTGTCGTGTTCATCTTCATGCGGCGAAAAAAATTGTAAAAGTGAAGAAATACTCGAAAAAGTGATTTCTCATAGGCTCTACGTATCGTATTAGGTGCTGTTAGTCCAATTGAAATTTGCATTGGGGCACATAGCACCGTATTCCGTTGGGTTTGAAGCGAAAATTGAAATGGATTGAATAGACACTCTCAGAAAGTAAAAATCATAAATGAAAATGACGTTTTCCTTTTAAATATGTTTTCTCTAAAAAAAGTACCATGTTTTTTTGTGGTGAGAAACATTTATAATTGTTTCCATAAGTGTGACAATTGTGTAATCATCATGTAACAGATAACCTAACGGAATTCTATGTCAACTATGCGGTCGTGTCTCGGACACCCCCCTCCTTTTGTCGTATCAAATCAAAAGAGTGACCTCCACAAAGTCCAGATACTCCACGAATAGTTTGAGGGCTATTCTCGATGCCCGCGTAGGTAAAACCAATGGTACAAACACGCAGAACTGCTTTAACACATTAAGGACCGCACGTTTTGGGGCAAACTTGAGCGCTTCATTTGTTCGGATTCCACGAATGAGATCGTTTCCTTCGATGTGGATGAGACGAAGACGAGCCATCGGTAGGTCTTGTTAGATTCTTGGGAAACCAAAGATTCAACCTTCAAGTGTAGAAAACACGGATTATTTCGTGATCCATCCGCAATGTGTTAAGGTTCTTGAAAGTGTCTGAAGAACTACATGGAAAGTATGTCCAAACCTCTATAAAAGGTACTGGAATCAAAAGGACACATCGTTTACAAGGACTTTGAATATGCTTCGGATTGTTCTCCAAAATAAAAGTTATAGTAGTAAGATAAATGGTGTCGGTTTGTCCGTTTTTGGGTGTTTTCACGCAACTAGTATATGCAAATCGATTTACATTCATGAAAATCACATTAATCAAGGCGAGTTTGGGTTTGTTGATAAGCCCCAAGTCTCGAGTTGCTAATAATACCATTCAAATTTTTCAATTTAGGCGTCGTGCACAAATTACGTAACGCTAAAAATCCGGATTTTGGACCCCCTCCTCCCCTACGTAACGCATTTTCCTATCTCTAATACACAGAATGTAACGCATCCCCTTCCCTCCCCTATCGCGATACGTAATTTGTGCACGACGCCTTATTAAGGTTTTCTTAACCATTTTCTTCAAAGAGGAATTATGATCATGGTTTGTCCAAAAAATGATCATGGTTTGTCGGGTTTTAGTAATCACCATTTTTGAACGAAAATATTCGAATTTTCAAGTGAATATTGCATTTCTCTTTTTTTTCTCTATTATAGTGACTTTCAACACTTTTCGGCTGGTCCGTCGCTTTTACTTCCATTTTTGGAAGAATGTCGGGAGTGAGAATTGAACTCGTGATCTCTGCGTGAGAGGTATGGATGTTATCATTACGCCAGATCGCCTCCACATTTCTCATTGCTAGAGTTTACTGTCATCATACTGATCCATTCATAATTTAGACTTTCTCAAGCTGTGCTGTTCACTTTTACAATGTCTTTTCTTGGACATTGTAAAAGTGAATAGCACCCAACAAAGAGAAACTTTATTTTTGCATCGCGCTAAGGACAATAGAACAAAAAAACAAACTGCAGCGCGCCAAACAGTTACCATAGTAATCATGTGGACAAACCAACATCAGTGAATCGGACAAGCTATTATTAGAACTGAGGTTACCAATATGTATTAATTACTTTTTCTAGATACACCCAGGTTTTTTTTACGCGGTTTTTTTTTACGGGTTTTTTTACGCGGATTTTCGAATTAACGCGGTTTTTTTTACGCGGATTTTCCAAATAACGCGGTTTTTTTTTACGCGGATTTTCCAATTAACGCGGTTTTTTTAACGCGGTCACCGCGTAAAAAAGACTGAGCAATATCAAATCTGTCCCTCATCTGTGCCAGGTTCGATGCATCTGTAGCGAACACAGATTCAATTTGCCCGCGTTGTTCACCACCGCCTATGCCAGTTTCGATGGGAACGACCACGTCAAGTCGCAGATTTTGCAACGCAAATGCCTGACAGAACAGAAAGAATTAGACCAGAAGCAGTTAGAGTTGGAACAGAGGCAATTAGCGCTGCAGAGAAAGCATTTCCAGGAGAAATACAAGCTGGGTCGCTAGCTGATGAATCTGCAAGTGCAAGAAGAAGTATCTCGAGATAGCATAAAGCTTGTGCAAGAATGGGTTGATGAGCACACCACTGCGAAGCAGAAATCCTCCGTACGACCTTCGTGTGCAACGAAGTTTCATCCAACCCCACGATAGCGATTAAGCATTGTACGAAACATTCTATCAGTTTTTGGTTGAATCTGTGTTCTATTAATTTCAAAAACAAAGATATTAAACATTTGGATTTTTTTGAATTAATTTGTTATGTTATTTTTAATCTGAGCAATATCACATCTCTCCCTCAGGCGCACCTTTTTGAGCATTTAAACCATAAAATTTACCTTAGGCTGGACAACTACTTTGTCACACTCCACCTCACTTCGTCATACCCCCTAAAATCGCTCATCTAATGAGTTACAATAAATGTTTACTCGAATTCGGATTTTCCAATTTACGCGGTTTTTTTCTCGGATTTTCCGATTTTTGCGCGTAAACCTGAGCAACATCACTTCTCTCTCTCAGTTCATATCTCTCCCTTTCAAGCTCCCTCAGAGCGTATGCGGTAATTTCCATCACGATTCTCAAGAGGATTTTTATGTGACCTTTTTTTCTTTACGGGGAGTTTCCAATTAACGCGGATTTTCCAATTAACACGGTTTTTTTTACGCGGATTTTCGAATTAACGCGGTTTTTCCAATTAACGCGGTTTTTTTACCGCGGTTTTTTTTACGAGGTACGTGTCCCCCGCGTAAAAAAAAAACTGGGTGTATATAAATCTGATACAAATGATGTACAAGCATGATGTTTACAATATTTGTAAGTGTTATAATCCAGAGAAGGTCTGAATACGCACCAAATAATCATCTGGTGGTTGATTAAAAGATAGCTCAAATGAGGGGCACATCGACACCAACAGAAGGTGGATTTGGAATTGGGAAAAACTAATGTAAATCATGGAAAAGACAATTTTATTTATATTAGGTTGGGAAAAAGAAAACTCGTATATTGTCAATATATGGCAACACTTAAACATATCTTGTGTTGTACTTATCGCATCCGTCATACTATACGGCTATTTAAAGACGACAATCTGTGCTACAAGTGTCGTTTTGACAGTGTTGTGATTGTCCTTTTCAGTCTCAAGTTATAGTGCGTCAAAGATGGAGTCCACCAAGCAAGAAATTCGCCATAACGGGTGTTAAATAAAAAAATGAGAATTTTGTCAATACCTTTCAGTAACTCAAATAAAGAGCATAAAATTTTCTTTCTCCAAGAAACTTGATTTTTGGGCTCCCTAGAAACAGTAGGCGTGTTTGGTTTTGCTAGTTTGAATTTAGTCAAAGCAAAGATGGCGTCGAAACAGCACGTGCTCCGCGAACGCATTGTACGGTTCTACGAAACGCATTTCCAGCAAGGAAAAAAGGAAGAAGGAAGAAAATGTACCTGTCAGTACGGTATATCGTATCCTGGGTTCCCTGAACGTAGAGCGGGAGGTCGGAAGTGGTCGTCCGGTGACGATAATGACGATGCAGAGGAAGACATCGTTAAAGAAGCTGTTTGACAACAAGGACGGAACCAGCCTGCGTGACGCCGGTCGGAAATATGGCTGCTCCCACGTATTGATCCATCGGACCCTCAAGACGAATCGTCTGCAGGAAGAAGACGAGGTCGCCGGAGTACACAGAATGCCGGAGCAGAATGAGACGGTTAAATCACAGTGTCGGTGGATGACCAAAAAATACCGCGGGACGTCTTTCGTTTTGGACGACGAAAGCTATTTTCCGCTGTCCAAAACGCATATTCCAGGAAATGATAATTACTACTCCAAGTCATCCACACCGCCTGAAGTGAAATACAAGTTCAAGCACAAGTTTGAAAATAGGTTATGTTGTACATCGCCATTTCCGACCGGGGCATTTCAAAGCCTTGGTTTAAGCCGAGCGGTCTGGCAATCAACCAACAATTCTATCGAGAAGATTGCCTCGATAAAATCCTGCTGCCGTTCCTAAACGAGCATCACGCGGATGGGAAGTACGTCTTCTGGCTGAACAAGGCGTCTTCCCATTACACCAAGAAGACGCTGGCGTATCTTGAGTAGAAAAAGATACCGTTCGTGCCGAAAGATCGTAACCCAATTTCTTTGGCTCACTGCCCTAGTGTATAAAAACAATTGGAGGGCCAAGGACACGAAGCAACTGAGTACAAGAATCCGAAATTGTATCCGGAAAATGGACGTAAGTGCCGTACAACGTTCTTGTGAGAGCATCGCGACAAAGTTGCGACGAACAGCAGACCACGGCCCTTATTTAAACATTCACTGACATTTTTTTGAAGAAAATACATTATGTTATTAATAAAGAATCGATGGAAAAAAAAATTTATATGTGATTAAAAAAATTCTCATTTTTTATTTAACACCCGTTATTTTACGTTTTTACTACCTGCGAGGTAAAACTGCAACGAAGGAGGCCGAAAAAATTCGTGTAGTTTATGGACCCGATACTGTAACGATTCGCACAGCACAGCGTTAGTTTGATCGATTTCGTTCTGGTGTAGTAGCTGTCGAAGATACACCCCGTACTGGTAGGCCAATCGTCGTGGAAACCGATAAAATCGTTGGAATCACTCGCTCGATTGGCCAGGAACTGGGTATAACAGTTTGGAACCATTTGCAGAAGATTGGATTCCAAAAAAAGCTGGATGTATGGGTACCACACGAGTTGACGCAAAAAAATCTTTTAGACCGAATCAACGCCTGCGATGCACTGCTGAAACGGAACGAACTCGACCCATTTTTGAAGAAGATGGTGACTGGTGATGAAAAGTGGATCACGTACAACAACCTGAAGCGGAAAAAGTCGTGGTCGAAGCGCGGTGAGCCGGCCCAAACCATTGCCAAGCCCGGATTGACGGCCAGGAAGGTTTTGCTGTATGTTTGGTGGGATTGGAAGGGAATCATCCACTATGAACTACTCAACTGGCCAGACCCTCAACTCGGTTCTCTACTGTGAGCAGCTTGACCGTTTGAAGCAGGCGATTGACCAGAAGCGGCCAGAAATGATCAACAGGAATGGTGTTGGGAATGGTGTGTATGTAAATAAGGTGACCGGAATAAATCGCCACAGTAAACAACTGCAACAGAAACAACCGCTTAGAAAAAGTGTAGTAGGCTAGAAATATTTGGCGCGGGAAAAACATCATGTGCCTCACATTTCTATTATAAATTTATTCTCTTGTTCTCGTTTTTCGAAATTTATTCTGAGGACAATGTAATGGGGACGAAGTCCCCATTTGGCGAGGATAAGGAATCGAGGCGGCCCATGCCGCCAAGATGACGCAATCCGAGTCCACCGCCGACCCGCCGTCGGAAGCGGCGGTGTCTCGCACGCAAACCTGGGATCCACTGATTGCCCGGTTAGTTTGAAACATAGGATACGATCCTTTAGCAATGTCCGACCGAGCTCTAGCGAGCGTCGGACGGTATACGTCTGCCCGGGGCGTTACGTTTGCCTGGGGCGATACGTTTGCCCGGTTAATTCTTGTTTTGAAATACAATACCGCGCCACAATATTTATAGCCTACTACACATTTTATAAGCGGTGGTTTCTGTTGCAGTCGTTTTCTGTGGCGATTTATTCCGGGAACCGTAAATAAAGCGTCAAATTTCGATCAGAAATACGACATTTCTTTTTCCCCAACCCTATATGTTTTGAAACATTTCAATACCTAATTTGACACAGATGACCTGGAGGCGATCTGGCGTAGTGCTAACATCCATACCTCTCACGCTAAAGGTCACGAGTTCATTTCTCACTTCCGACATTCTTCCAAAAATGGAAGTAAAAAGTTACGAACCAAAAAAAATGTTGAAAGTCGCTAAAATTCTAAAAAAAAAACGGCGGAAAGACCAATATCAAATTTTCGACTGGACTAACCAACATCATTTACGTTAGGCACTTTTTGTCAATGCATTTTCCTTGAACAAATCTCATTTTTATGATTAAAACTGAATACCATGTGATTTTTACAAAGCCTGAAAATAACCAACAAAGAATTTATCTCAAATTTTGAGTTGCGAAATTGAAAGTGTTCTAAAGGTAATTTTTTCCTAGGATCACTAACGATGTCCGGTGATCATTCGTCTAATCGATTAATCGATTGATCGAATAATCGATTGATCGAATGCTGACCACAAAAAAATCGACCATTAATAGCGTCGATTAATCTGTCCACAATTCAGAGTGAAAAACAGTATGACCATTAGAGTGCCAATGAATGTATGGGGAAAAAGTGACCTTCGAGTTTTCGAACGGGATTTCCTGTGAAGTGTTGATTCCTGTAAAAAATACCCTATGCAAAATTTCAGCTCAATCGGAATCTACTTACTAATGTTGCAAAGGCGTCAAAGTTTGAAGGAGGTATTACATGAAATCCGTGTTTTCAAAAAAAAATTGTTGATGTCTAATGTCTTCAAATCGCATGAAACGTCGAGATTATCTAAAAAATCTCAAAGGATCAAGTGGAGAATTCGCTGCTCCCGACAGCGAAGTTGGGAAGTCATCAGGCAACTCTCTTTATGAGTTATTATGCTGCTGAAAGTATATGATTCAGAAAGTCGTTTCAATCAACAAATCAGGCAATAATCCCAGTATTCAGAAGAACAACGGAAGTAAGACGGACAGTGAAAAGTTTTTGATGCATCTGTTTATTCTGTAAATCAAATCGACAAATGTAAATATCACTTGATAGGTTTCGGAGATAAATATCATGAGGAATACACGATATCGTTTCTAGGTGGAATTATTCTTTTTTTTCAACGTCTCACGAACATTCGAAATAATTTCATGCCCTAGTCGAATAAAATTGTTTCTATGCGAGCAATAAATTTCTATCTGTTCACTTGCCCCCCATATGTTCATTTTACCCGCCTCACGAAAAAACGTCAAAACGATCTGTTTTTGTTTGACTAAAAACTTTGGAGCGAAATTTTTGTGTGCTACATTAGAGGGAATAATTCGGAAAACAGTATATTGAATTACATATAAGTTTTGAAGAACACAAGTTTCTACAGATACAAGTGAAGTTCTTTTTAACCTGTCCGTATTCCCTTAAGTCCTTCTATATAATAAAAACGGCTCAGTAAAGAAATATCAACAAACTAATTTTTATTAAAATGATTACATCCCCACTATAAACAGTAAAATATTGTTGAAATAACCGCAAACAGATACAGACAGAGATTCAAACAAACAAAAAATGACAGACTGATAAGTATCTTCAATTTCATATTATTCTTCGTGACTTAATTGATGGCTTGACGGAAGAACAAAATGCGAATCAATGAAGTATGCATGGGATATTTTTATCAAAACGTCGAATGACACGTTCATACAGAACAAATCGCTACAAATATAGCCACGCTTCAATGTGGAACTATTCACATTTTGTAGTTTCAATGTTAAATCAGCGCAGACAGTGCAATTACATTTTATAACAGTCCTCGCTCGTACACATCGAGTGATGCAAACATTCTCAGAGCCGCGATCAAGTAAACACAAAAATCATACGTCACACAAAACAATCGTTTTGTATACACTTCGTTATCAGTGGTGGTACCTGAGTCGATGAGGATGACTTTAGCAGCGAGTTTCGTAGAATTCCAACATATGATTTGATGCTACCGTAAGAGTTATTCCGCTGCATCTCCGAACTGCTGGAAGGCTGTGCAGCCAGCGGGGACAACTCGGAAAGCGTACGGTTCTTGATAAAAGGACGCTTGTTATCCATTGTGTGCGTGAGGAACTGTGCGTTGTGCACTCTAGCGAAGCCGGTACAATTTTTCACAAACAATTGATGCGATACAATATATTCACGCTACGAACAAAAAGCATACTTTAACATTCCGGCAGAACAGAAATCTAACACAAGTACGAATCGAACAACACTCATGCCCGAGCCGAGTTGACGGGTTATGCGCTCGTGGTAAATGTTTCGCTAAGACTAGACGAGATGCTGGTGAACTTCAAATCCTGTCTTCATTTTGTAGTTGTATTAACTCGTTCTATCTCTATCATGCACGATGGCGCGGTGCGGTAGCTGCTATGAAGCGGTTCGTGGTAGCAACGGACTTATCAGTCTAGGCTATTAATCCACGCTAGAATAAATAAAGTTTCACGGCTCTAACATCATCAGACAACTGATGTGCACATGTAGCGTGTAAATTACTGTCGTTCCCTTGGTGTTCATATATTAAACCACTAGTGAGTGCAACGAGTTACAACGTTTCTGATAATCTATACATATTGTGTTGATATCGATCGAGTGAATCAACTACTAAAGAAGGGATTTTCTGAAGGATTCCTTAACTCAAATGCTCCTGAATGTATGCCTGAGTAGCTACCAACTAAGTTCGATTCAATTAGAATCACTATTCAGATTACAGAAGCATTCGCAGTAGTCAGTTTTGGAATGATAGTGTTTTATTTGAAAATGTTCTATTTTCAGTACTGAATGATTCGATACATCCTGTTTTGTTAAAAAAACGCTGTATACTCATTCTGGACATCCACGTCGAAAAATACGTGACAATTACAAACTCGTTGAAAGTTTGCGAAACCCATATAATATGATTTTGGCATGTATTATTGTTATCAAATCGTCTTCAAATTATAAAAAATATTGTTAGATCATGTAAAAGTTGTCTACAAACTAAGTTTGATCTTCATCAAACGTCGCGTTGGGCGACAAGCGGAATAATATTTAAGGTTTAGGGACTGTCACCTTATAGTATGACCAGAAAAATTGGAGTAAAATTAGAATTAATAGTTCTCTACTACCGATGGGACAGATGCCCCTGCCCTGATTACTCACAGTTTATGTGAGTTATATTCAGAACTATTTCAGATTATTTTCACTGATATGAGAGAATGTCATGTTCTATACATCATTTTTTCGAGTTCCACAATGTCAAATGGCAAAAACAGTTTTATGTTCCCTACTGACTGACGTTCACTGATGAAAATGTTGGCACTTTTTGAGCACAGCCAGTCAGATGAACAGTGTCACAAGAAAACCCAAGATGGGCACGTGGTATGTGGACAGCCCCTTTTTTGGTGGAAGGAAATTCGACTCGCTGATATGAAAACTTTTTACATGGTTAGTTATCAACGGCTCAATTTTCATCCTAAGCCGTTGAAGCTAATCGATCAGCAGGTTTCACCCGTTTTCAATGAAAAGTTACGATATTGCTGGCCAATATCTTAATTCACAATTCACTATATAAATTGAACTACAATTAGTTTCAGCGTTATGCTTATAACTTCCAGTAGCTCTGACATAAGCAATCTTCTTATTGTCAGGACAATTCGTCTATTTCCCATATGTTCTGATGAAAATATTTAGGAGGTCTTTTAGTAATTATCAAACTACATGGACTGAAAAATCTCGGGATCGTTTTTTGGACAAAGCTGTATTTATTCTTAAACATAGTTTCCTTCGAGGGCAATAAACTTGGTATAGCGAGTTTCCAACATTTCGATTCCCTTTCTATAGTACGAAACGTCTAAGTCTTCGAAATATGCCTCATTGCCACTCTGCAGACCGCCTATTGGACTCAGGAGTGTGGTAATGGATCCACGTTTAATCCGTTGTCACAAAACGTCGAAAGAAGTCCATTCGATTATGTTTCAACAACGCCAAAGCGACTGTTGAATCATCACCCGACGGTCAGCAAACGCGGCACCCATTGCGCGGATACCTTTTTCATGTCCAAAATGTCGTGCAAAATGTATCCCACTCCTTTTTTCTCTTTGAAATGCCTACGGCATTTACTCACGCAATTTCACTTTACTATCGTTCAAAACGAGTCGATGCACTTATTTTACGATTTCTGGATTCGTAGCCTCTTTTGGTCTTCCAGAGCTGGGTGCATCTGCGGTGCTTGTACGGCCCATTTTAAATTCACTAAATCACCGATAAACTGTTGTTCTCGAAGGAGCAGAAGTGGAATAACATTTCGTCGATCACTGCATTGATTGTTCAGGAGTTTCCTCATCAAAAAATAATGTTTGTTCAAAATACAATATTACTTTCTTCCATTTTCTATACGAATGCTCAGGTAGTGACACTTAAACAACTGTAGTTTGTGAACAAATAAACGAAATGTCATGAAATTTCACACATAAGCTAGTGACAGATAAACCTCTCGAAATGAATCTTGTTCATTTTTGGTGGCGCCATCTGCTGAAAAATCGTGGGACTTTTCAGCTCATATAGTATAAGGGTCAGGACTATGTGATCTAAGCATGCAAATAACGTTCAAAACTAATTTCCATTTTTTTTAAATCTCTTTAAAAATTTAAACCTGCCTTCAAGCATGCTTATCTGAAAAAGAGTACGCTTATTCGATTTTGTATTGTGTATCAGCGAAATAAAAAACGGTTCATGAAATGAAAACTGCTTCACTAAGTTGCACTTTACCCCTACGTATTCTTATTTTTTATAAACTTCAGTAGAATTCGAGAAAAAAACGGAACTCGAAGTACTGTTGGAATACACATGATTTGTTCACATTTGCATCATTCAACCATAAAATTCGTTTGACGGCTACACTCTACCTTCTATGTCCCGAATTCCTATTAACCATTATTGGTTCGGCCAACGAGTGGTCAACATCCTCAACATCATTTTCGAAGCTCGATAGTGTGTCATGTTGTGAATGAATTTGCGATTTTGTTCGCAACGCCAAATTCAAAGTGAAACTCGATTGAATAATACAGAGGCGTCAGTTTTCAGGTCGCCTGGTAGTGAACACTTGTGTATTCTTACCAAGTACGCCTAAACACTAACAATGTGTACGTGTGACGCAAGAATACACAAGCGTTGATTGGAATGGTTACCATTAAAAGGTTTTAATGTTTTATTTTGTAGCAATGTAGTGTAATAATGCTGACGGCACAAACATATAGGGCCCTATTCTATATGACGACACGAATAATTCTAAGAATGCGACAACTCGGGAGCCTTATCAGTAAACTTTTAAAAGCACTAGCCCCACATACTAGCGGTATCTTAGCTTCGGGTTTCAGGAAGTGTGGAATTATACTGTGGGAACTCCATGAGGGCTTTACACCAGCCGCCATCTGGAGATATGATAATCGATTTGGTTGAAGAATCACTGGAGGATTTCTCAAACAACATCAGAAAGATGTCCAGGCTGCCCAGTAGGGCCTCAACGAAGAAGAACCCAAAAAACTCACCTGGAAAAAGTGTTTTATTTAATGAAGTCCCGTGTTTCCAAACCTTAGACATTTCATAGTTTACATATTGTCCAAAATTATTTATTTTTCTGTTTATTTCAATACATTTTCAGAAATGTGGAAAGTAGCCCTCGACCTGGACATATAGAAAATTTTGGTTTTCGATATGATCAAAATTTCTGTTTTTAATGAATCCAGATTTTATTCAGCATAGTTATAGACATATAGACATTGAATTAATGTGAAAATATTCAGTACCACGATAGTTATAGTATTTCAAACTGGAAAAATCTAAAGAGTATCAAAAGTTGCCCTAAACGACGGTACTCCAAATTGAAATTGTATCACACGCAGTCTGCAAGATGGACCGAATCTCTTCAACTGTAAACAAAATAATTGTGCATTAAAGAAATGATGAATTCCAATTAACAAAATATGTATTCATTAAAGCGCGTCCAATCGTCAATCTCACCAATGGTCACATACCTTTGAATTGTTCTAATGACACTGCTAATTATTGTGAGAAAGCATTAGAACGTTGAACCGGCGAAGATAAGACAAAAATAAACTTCGATAATAGACGGTGAAACATACAGTGTATGATGATGGAATGTTTAAAAATAGTCCTGCTGTACACGCAACGAGTAATTTTGTGGTACGAAGGGCCAATCAAGCATAAACAAACTCTATCGGTATCAGATGGTGGTATAATTCTTATATGCCAAGGTTCATTCAAAGCAGCTTCCCATCGAGGGATAACAAAAAAACGAATGTCGCGCTGTAGATTCAACCAAACGATTTCTATATCCATCAATTTAGAAGTATTCTGTACATGTGATCAGTTATAATTTATTCAATTAATGAGTAAATTAAACAATGGAACTGAAATTAAATCAACAGTGAATGATAACTTAGGTGAGTTCAATACTCGGTCCAACTTACCCGATTCGGTGCAATAGAGTACTGGGAATCCAAATTCAGGATCCCTTATCTAATCTAGCTAGATGTGTAGCAGACAATGAGATGGAGACCAATCGATCTAATCAACTATAATTCAAATTGCACTTGATTTATTAATTTTCAATGTCACTACCGAAGATGAACAACTGAGAAACACCACAGTTGCACAATATTTTCCCTCTGCCCTTTTGCACACTATCGACTAACACAAGTCGTGCATTGCCGCCGGGATAGAATATATTTTTCTAAACCTATCTAGCGAATGCAACGCTCTTCATATGCTAAAACGCATACTCACGGCACTTTTGTAATGCTTTCGCAAGTTCAAAAACAATGTTTTTAATTGCTTTTTAAGCGAGGCACCGATCAAAATACGCACGGACGAAGCCCATCGATAGAAAATAAATCTAAAGTTTTTCTTTTCTGCGGTCCACTGACACCAGTGACAGCTGATCGCTGTTGACGTTAGCATATGATAACAATAACAAAAATTACATTGCAGAAAGTGTTGCCGATTAGGAAAATGCGGAGAAAATTCGATTGGCCGGTAGAGCATATTCTTTGGCTAATGAAAATAATTCAATTTAATAATGGCTCATTGATGAAGGAGTAGACTGACAGCGAGTGCAAATTAGGAATAATCTGTTTAGTGAAATTTATAATCCTGATCGGCGACTCAAACCGAACTTCCTTGAGCTCCAGAATAGCCTTATCAAGATCGTCACAACATTTGTCGATTCATCGAGTCAAATGTTTGAGTCCAACATTCGAGTGAAACGTTGGACGAATCGTGTAGCGCCCGCATTAGTTGCCGTAAAAGGCAAATGCATTCCCAGGCAATTTTCGATTTTTATGCTTTAAGTGCCGCTTGATTTTCTTAGAATATGTAAATGTTAGGATGTCTATATTTTCTTTTGAGGCAAAGATTTTATTATTGCAGCTATTTCTGCCTGAAAAACTGTTCGCCACTTTCCCATAGAGATTTTGGAACATACACTCCAGCCCCTGTTCTGATACCCATTTTCAACCCGTCGGTATAGAACATGATTGAGCCAACATTGGGACTACCTTCATACTGAACGAGAAGGTTCAATTAAACTGTACGGAATTTCGTAATTTGTCCTAGGTTCCATCCACTCATTGTTCATCTCTGAGGATAATCCAATGAATAAGAAATTCAGGATGCTCAAGTGACCAGTTTTGTTCTCGTCGAGTATTATCTTCCATGTTTTATGCTTTGGAGCGCTCTTCTTAGCCTCTAGCTGAACATGAACAAAGAATAGATGAAGGATAGCATCCAGTGCCTTCGGAGGTGTGCTTCAGTCATTGCAACGCATGCTAGTCGTTGGAGTTTGTTTAGCTTTTTTTGTAGCTACAGTTTCCTAAATATTTTACCATCATGCTATTGAGGTGTAGAATATCCTAGGCCGCACAATGATAGTGTAGACGCACATAACCATCGTAGGTTCAAAACATCATGTTCTTCCTATCATTTTAGAACATGTCCATAGGACTGTATTGGCCTTACGGATGATTGGATCTAAGTGTGCATTCCAGTTTAATTTAGCATCTAGGATTACGTCTAGATGTTTCACTGAAGCGCTGCAAGATGCAAGATGCAAAGACTGAAGATGTTTCTTCTCTTTTTGGTGAAAGGAATAATTGTTTTTTTTTGTTTATGAATTTACGCTCAGCTATCAGCTCGATATCACGTCGTCTAACTTGCCACGAACCATTATGGCTAGATCATCAGCAAAGCCCATCACTTAGAAGGTCATCAACAACTAATGATCAAAGGCGAGGTGATAAAACGCCTCCTTGTGGACACCCCTTTATTGCAATCACAGATATCGGCGACCCGTCCAGCTCCGAGATGATTCGTCTATGTGTGCGCATGCCATGAATCCATTCTACAATACAGTCATCGAAGTCTCTTCTTCTCAAAGCATGTGCCATTGATAGATAGGAAGCATTAGCGAAACCACCTTCGAGATAAAGAAAAGCGCATAATGTGCGATTCACATTGACATAGAACGTTACGGAAAAGAACGTCAACCGTCAACGTCTTTTTCATAGAATTTTTCTAAATTTAGAACTGATCCTTAGCAGGCTCATTCGAAAGAGGGCATTGCAATTTAAAACTGTTGTAGGTGGCGACACCATGAATAACATTAAATAAATCATTCGTTTGACATTTGACGTGACGGTTGTTGTTGTTGTTTTGAATTATAGAGACTTTGAGCTGTATGACAGTCATTCGTCTCTTTATTCCCCTTTATACACCGGAGCAACCACTCAAAGTTACACAATACTTGTAGGTAATCATTTCAGGTGGGCGCAGGCGCCTCTTTTAGATTATCCTGGTACATGATACCAGGGTGTAAGCGTTCAAGTTTTGATTGCAGTATCAAATGTACTGAATCAGGTTAGCCTCTTTAAGGAAATCCAGAGTATCTCTTTCTTTCCGTGCGTCGTTCTGCAGATGCAAAGAGACACTATAACTATCGTGGTACTGAATATTTTCACATTAATTCAATGTCTATATGTCTATAACTATGCTGAATAAAATCTGGATTCATTAAAAACAGAAATTTTGATCATATCGAAAACCAAAATTTTCTATATGTCCAGGTCGAGGGCTACTTTCCACATTTCTGAAAATGTATTGAAATAAACAGAAAAATAAATAATTTTGGACAATCTGTAAACTATGAAATGTCTAAGGTTTGGAAACACGGGACTTCATTAAATAAAACACTTTTTCCAGGTGAGTTTTTTGGGTTCTTCTTCGTTGAGGCCCTACTGGGCAGCCTGGACATCTTTCTGATGTTGTTTGAGAAATCCTCCAGTAATTCTTCAACCAAATCGATTATCATATCTCCAGATGGCGGCTGGTGTAAAGCCCTCATGGAGTTCCCACAGTATAATTCCACACTTCCTGAAACCCGAAGCTAAGATACCGCTAGTATGTGGGGCTAGTGCTTTTAAAAGTTTACTGATAAGGCTCCCGAGTTGTCGCATTCTTAGAATTATTCGTGTCGTCATATAGAATAGGGCCCTATATGTTTGTGCCGTCAGCATTATTACACTACATTGCTACAAAATAAAACATTAAAACCTTTTAATGGTAACCATTCCAATCAACGCTTGTGTATTCTTGCGTCACACGTACACATTGTTAGTGTTTAGGCGTACTTGGTAAGAATACACAAGTGTTCACTACCAGGCGACCTGAAAACTGACGCCTCTGTATTATTCAATCGAGTTTCACTTTGAATTTGGCGTTGCGAACAAAATCGCAAATTCATTCACAACATGACACACTATCGAGCTTCGAAAATGATGTTGAGGATGTTGACCACTCGTTGGCCGAACCAATAATGGTTAATAGGAATTCGGGACATAGAAGGTAGAGTGTAGCCGTCAAACGTCGTCTAACTTGCCACGAACCATTATGGCTAGATCATCAGCAAAGCCCATCACTTAGAAGGTCATCAACAACTAATGATCAAAGGCGAGGTGATAAAACGCCTCCTTGTGGACAACCCTTTATTGCAATCACAGATATCGGCGACCCGTCCAGCTCCGAGATGATTCGTCTATGTGTGCGCATGCCATGAATCCATTCTACAATACAGTCATCGAAGTCTCTTCTTCTCAAAGCATGTGCCATTGATAGATAGGAAGCATTAACGAAACCACCTTCGAGATAAAGAAAAGCGCATAATGTGCGATTCACATTAACATAGAACGTTACGGAAAAGAACGTCCACGTTCCGTCAACGTCTTTTTCATAGAATTTTTCTAAATTTAGAACTGATCCTTAGCAGGCTCATTCGAAAGAGGGCATTGCAATTTAAAACTGTTGTAGGTGGCGACACCATGAATAACATTAAATAAATCATTCGTTTGACATTTGACGTGACGGTTGTTGTTGTTTTGAATTATAGAGACTTTGAGCTGTATGACAGTCATTCGTCTCTTTATTCCCCTTTACACACCGGAGAATAGGGCCCTATATGTTTGTGCCGTCAGCATTATTACACTACATTGCTACAAAATAAAACATTAAAACCTTTTAATGGTAACCATTCCAATCAACGCTTGTGTATTCTTGCGTCACACGTACACATATACTTGTAGGTAATCATTTCAGGTGGGCGCAGGCGCCTCTTTTAGATTACCCTGGTACATGATACCAGGGTGTAAGCGTTCAAGTTTTGATTGCAGTATCAAATGTACTGAATCAGGTTAGCCTCTTTAAGGAAATCCAGAGTATCTCTTTCTTTCCGTGTGTCGTTCTGCAAAACGACATCTAGGCCACCAGTTAAGCCGTACCTCCTACGAAGGTCCGCAGTTCGCATGCATTCCGTTAGAATATGCCCCACCGTCAGGCGGGTGCCGCAACAGGTAGGGGACGTGACGGTGCTGCTGCAAGCATAATCGGCATGTAGTGATGTCTAAATTTTTCATTTATTCGATTATCGATTAATCGTTGGGGAATTTTTCAATATTCGATTCATTCGAATAATTGTTTTTCAATATTCGATTAATCGAGCGAATATTTATTTTTGTAATAATCACGTATCACGTTGTCATTCTGGTCGCGTGGTCTATCTGGTTGTCGATGTTAGAAGGATGGATATAAAAATGTTCGATTAAAAAATTATATAGCCTGATTCTTAACCTAAAAATGCGTCAACCTTGAGAAGGATTCCTTTTTTTATTAATCGCGATTACAGTGGCAATTATTCGATTTATTCATATTTTGATTTTGAATTATTCGATACAAAATTACTCGATTATAATTTCAGATATTCCATTATTTGAATTAATCGAACGATTAACCGACGTCTCTATCTGCATGTGTGAATTGGTCGAGACGGTGACGGAACGTGGACGTTCTTTTCCGTAACGTTCTATGTGAATCCCACATTAAATAGGCAAAACGTTCGAAATATAACTCGAACGGTTTGGAACGAAATGGGAATCCATCGAATTCAGAATAGAGCTGTTCTGTATTCACACAAAATACTTACCAATTCAAAAACTTTGCGGTTGGTCAAATGAGTAAACTCGACATCATTTTCTTATCAATGACTATGTCTATTAATTGATAAGAAAATAAAGTAAATATCAAGTGTAATTAATAATTATTAATACAATTCATTACAATTGGTCTTTTTCATAACAATTTGGTTCACGTAATTTTTAATCTTGAAAGTTTCAGATAAGAACTTGTGTTTATTAATAGGACACGATTTTGAGACCCCGTCGACCCTCAAAATCAGTTTGCGTTTGTGTCGACCTCTTGGGACCACGTTGAGAATCCCTGGTCTAGAGCAACCTGTTTCGTGTCATTGGTTCCACCAGTTTGTTTCATTGTTGCTCTATTGCAATCAGTCGGCCTTATTCTGCGTGGCGTGTGAGGTGAGATGACAATTGTCACTTATGTCACGCGATTCCACCAGGCGTATGCCGTGAGAAATCTCACTTGAATGAACTCTCACTTTATTCCCGCTCTCAAATATACGTGACGATTGTCACATGAACTGGGATTTCTAGGTGACAATCGTCGACATGTCTTGAGGTGTCGACAGTGCATGAAAACAAATGAAAAATTGAAGAGTAATAATAAGTGTTTTTTGGGTCGTATAGAATCGATAGTAATGGTATTATATGTATCAATAAATTCAATTTATCTTCAATTTTCACAGTACGAGAGACAAATTGCAAGTAGTTTGTTTTTTTTTGTTGTGAAAGCGGTAGTGAGTCTGTTATTCCTCAATTGGACGAATAAGCACACCGAAATTATTTTCATTTCATGAAATCTATTTATTTTCTCTAAAATATATCATTCACATGGATCTTGTGTTTCATCTATCTATCCGCGAGTCATCGTCACCGAACTGCATATCCATTTCAGAAGCCGTGGTATATGCCCGAGCCGGAGCCAGAGCAACAATTTAACACTGAGAGTGCAGAGAGCAGCAGCAACTACGACCAAAACAAACAAAAATGCTAAACTTTACAGGATGCAATCAACTGTTTCACCAAATCTAAATCAAATACCTGCAAATTCGGCAGAATGTCCTGATACACTAACAACAGGCCAGGTTAAATCAGATCTATAGATACGGTACTGACTGCAGCAAAACAAATATCTGACCTCTCTGAGCGAAACAAATAAAATTCTGGGATGCCAGATGTTTTTTCTCAAATATATGCGATAAAAATCTGAAATATTTGTAAATATGTGCTAATGTCTGACATACTGACCAGCTTCGTTTATCATATGGAATCAATAATGTTTTGTCACTATTTTAAATAGCCTGCAGCAGGAATAAAAGGTTATGATAAAAGTTAAATGTCTACAAATTCGTGAACACATGTGCGAATGTGGCATCTCTGATCAGATTTGGCAACCAGCAGAATGAACGCCTTGTCACTTGCTGTTCATCCTCTCACATACATCAAATGAACCTCTCACGGCATCCGAAACGACTGTAGGAATAGAGTGAGGAGAGTTGCGTGATGGTGATGTGACAATTGTCATCTCACCTCACACGCCGCGTAGAATCAGGCCGAGTAGAGCATCCTGAATGGAATCTAACTGAGCAGCTGCTCTGTTTCTTAATAGTCTCATGTTCTTTCTCGGACATGCTACTCTAGAGATCCGTCATTTGCAAGCATAGTTATCCTTAGAAACCATAATTCAAAGTTGTAAACAAAAGTAAACTATGAATTTCCAAGAAACAAACATGCATTTTTGAATTCATGACCAAGACGTATACAGTTTTATTTGAAAACATATATGCAGTTTAACATATGTTTCTCCGTTAAACACAACTGTTACGATTTCTCGGGACATTTCTTTCGTCTAACAATTGAAACACTATCGGTCAAAATTGTAATAAAACCTCTTATTATCACTATTGTTAGTTCAGATATTTTGGATTTCCTTACAATTTTTCTTTGTGTTTTCTGAATAATAAGAGAGAGCGTTTTGGCTGACAAGTGTTCACTCTCTCCTGGTATGAATGGGCGCCGATATCATACAACCGGCTAGTCTTGGTTGCCTTCTACGGACTACTCGAGCAAGGTTGTGTCTTCACGTACTAGAATTTCAACTATTTCTTCTTCAACATTGACTGGATCAGATTCCAGCGAATCGGTATCGACATCTGGGAAAATATCAAAACGTTTAAGTATTTTCTGTAGTGTACAAACAATTATGAACTCACTGTTTCTCAACTGCAAACGACGATATTTCTGCTCCTCCCATTCGGCCACCCGTTTGGCGCGATATTCCACGAATTGTTCACGCAGTTTGGCACGCTTCTCTAGAAGTTCCTTCGATGCACGGGTCATACGGACGCGATCCTTGCTTTCGAACTGTGCGTAATACTTCTTGAGAGTCTTGCGGATCTCCTTCTGTTTTTCTTCCGGAAGCAGGGTAGGTGGTCGCGGACGCCATAAAAAGAGCATGAAATTCTTCAAATTGACACGCTTCAATATCCGGCCTTGGAATGACCAAATATAGTAGCCGTGATCTTCCTTAACCTGTGTAAAAATAAATCAGGGTTTTAGGTCATAACTAAATCATAGAACCCGCGATCAACTCACCTTTCCTGAGGTTCCAGTTACAACGTACCGACCAGTAGGGTCCCATTCTACTTCAGAGGCACGATAGTGATCACCACTCTTCATAATAGTGAAATCATTTGTGTCGACAAATTCGAACGCTCCCATTTGCAGATTGGCAAGGACAATAAATTGGCCTCGTGGAGACCAAAACAGATGGCTGCACACCTTCTTCTCCATTTTCTTCAGCATAGTAGGCTCTTGGCCTTTCTTCGCCTCATAGAAGCTAACGTTCGCCGACGATGGCTCGCCGTGAATGATGGCAAATTTCGATCCTACCGGTTCCCAGGCGAACGCTAAAATGGTCTCCTTGACTTCAACGGAATCCACTGGGATATCTTTTTCGCGCATATGGAATATCTCAAAGTTATAAAACATGCCCAAGTATTTGACGTCGGCATCCTTCTTATCTTTCTTGGATTTCGAATAACGATCGACCTTCACGCAAAGATAATCTCCGGACTTCTGCCAGTGAATCTTGCAGTCAGCAACGTTGAACAAATTCTTGTTGCGGATTTCTATTTTCTTGGGAATCTCCAGAAGGGTGACTCGAGCTGGTGCGTCAATATCTTCCAACATCCAATAAGCAATAATGTTGTCAGTTGGAGACCAGCTGAAGTTACGAATTCCTTGAACTTTGATAGACTTTTTCTCCAGCAGATAAAATGTATTCGTTTCGTACACATGGATGGCATTATCACCCATTCGTGCCACATATTTATCGTCGTGCGACCAACGGAACATTGACATGTTAGTGGTTCCATCCGAAACGAAAGATCTTTTCTCCGTGCCGGTTCTGATGTCCCAAATCATTATCTTCTGACCGTTGGGACCATACGTCACCAAATACTGTTCGCAGGGGGAGAAATCGACATACTGAGTTCCGGGATGCGCAAATTTGTTGATTTTAATGAAGCTGGAACCACCCCAAATAACCACGCCTTGCTTGTGGAAGGTTACGATATACGTTCCCAAGGGAGACCATTTAATGTACGTCTCAGTGAAGCGCTAAAAAGAAAACGAATCCAAAATTGAATTTATTTTCGTATTACGTTTGAACGTTTCCTGTAGTTTACCTCGCGAGTTAAAATTTCCACCGGTTCCGGTTGAGCATTTTGCCAAAACTGTACTTGTACAGCACCGGGTGTAGATTCGGCAACTACACAAAACTGATCCTGCGCATCAGGTTCCATCAAGAAGGTGTACAGATCATTTTGCACCTTATAAGGCTGCGGCTCAGGAGGGCTCCATTCCTTCGGGATATCCGAGTATTTTTGGAAGTCGGAAAACAGATTCACCAGCAGGGTATGCGACTTATCCAAACGATAATTGTTGAAAGCTTTCACTGCTTCCTCAGCCATCTCAGGGTTCTTGAACTCAATGAAGGCGTATCCTTTCGTGTTGTCTTCCTCATCCTTTGGGTAGTGAATATTCACAATCGTTCCGGCGTTTTTGAAAATCTTCTCCAACACGCCTTGCAGCTTTGGGAAACGAGCCGGTCCAACAACCGGTATGTTGTCTACAACTATGACATTTTCGACCCCATCCGATTCGCATGGTTTCTGCTTCAGCAAGTCACCAAGCAATTCTGTAGAATAGAAAAGATATCTCCATGAAATTTCGTCATGAGCCAAACACAACAAAAATTGCTAAGCAAAAATAAATAAAATTTTCAGTTATAAAATCATTAGAATTCAAAAAGTATGAAAACGATTGTGGATTCTCCAGTAATAATAGCTATAAATCGAAGCATCTAATCCAAAGAGCCTACGTGGGCATCCTTCCTTTCACTTGTCAGTTTACACCTTCGATGCGGCACAAGAATATAAAGAAGCCACCACAGGCAAATAGCAACACAACCCACCTTCGTCGGTTACATCGTCCACAAATCCCTCCGTATCATCGAAATTAGGCTCCTCGTCATAGTCCTGATCATCGGCACCGTCACTATCGTAGGTATCACCTTTCTTTTTAGCCATTCTTTTTTTTTGCACGGTATGAAAACTATTCGATAGAGTGTACCAGACAGCAGAGAGATTTCGCAGTTTTTGACACCTCGCACCGGAAAAGAATGAATGAGGATTTTTTCGCGTGTATGTTGGTACCGGAGAGTGACATAAATAAAGTTTGGTGACAGTTCGAATGTCGACAAGCTCGACAAACGTAAATTGTTTTTATTTGGGAAATATTTTTCCATGCGCACTGAAAGTAATTTTAATATCGGATTTATCTACACGATACATACATTTTTGCAATCTAGCAAAGTACATGAAGGGCATCAATCTGCATGTGTAATGCACGGAATTAGACAAAACAAGGCCTAACAGGGCCTAACAGAATACCACCTTTATGCATGAAGAACTGAGCTGAGGAACTCACCATTCCCATAATTGCATCTTCAACATGTCACTAAAAATTCGAATATTCCCAGAAAAATAGATCCAATATTTTTAGGTCTTCTTCTTCTTGGACGGCATTAACGTTCCCAGTGGAACTTTTGCCTTCTCGACGTAGGTATTACTCGCGCCGGATAACACACCTTGAATATATTCTAGAGTGGCAACCTCTAGAATACGCGTGATCATAGTGCAAGTCGACAAATATTTCTTTGACGAAAAGTCCCCCGACCAAAACAGGAATCGAACCCGAACCCCCGGAATGTTGTGACGCTAACTACTCGGCCACGGGAGCACACTAACGTATACTTCAATCAATTCATATTTTTTACAGGGATTTCAACCCTCTGAATTTTTGTAGGCTGTGGGGAAACAAACCGACATTCCCGGATAGATTGCAAGATGGACAACACTTTGACGGCCAAGCACGATACGACCAGATACTTTTCGGATACCGCGTGAACCAGTGTAAAGACAGAGCATATACAAAAACACGTCCTTTATTTATACTGTACGGTGGATGGAGATGGGAAATGAAAGGTGGGAAGATTTTTAAATCTGTGACGTCACAGATTTTGTTTATGTATGTTACTTTTTTTATAATAGTGGATAACCGACGGTGGATAACCAAAATACATTGGAAAAAAATTCATATGATAAAAGTGCGAGATGAAGAATAGAAGGTGGGAAGATTCACGGGTTTTGGTTATGTTAAACTTTGATTGTATTAGTAACCAGGAAGATGTGAAGTTCACATATCAGAAATACCAGTCAGTTACTCAAATGGTACAAAATTGAATGTGTCAACGAATAGCTTTGAAAGAGGATATACAGGAACTAATTACATATTTCCAAAAAATATTTTTTACATTATAAAAAAACATTAAATGTCGCAAACTCAAATGTTTAATTTTTCTTTGATTTCTTCTTATATCAGAAATAGTATTCTAATGTCTACTATGTTTGGATTTTAGAGCAACTTCATGTAATTTTATCCTTTTCAGCTATTGTAATTACTTTTTTCACAAATTCGGTGCTGAACAGTGACTAACATTCATCGAACACTATAACTCTGTAATAAATAAGGCATATAGTATGTTAAACTTTGTCCAACGCTTCTCATATAACTTCCAGGATCTATACACTATAAAGCTATCATAAATTTCATATATACGTTCTATTCTGCAATACAACGTGGAGAACTCATATAATGCTGTACATGAACAACGCATTGAGACAATTCAGAAACAGTTTCTTTTATTTGCATTTCGTAAACTGAAATGGATCTTATTACCATTTTCTTTGAATGAAGCACGCTGCAAACATCCAAGCCATAAAAGAACGCCGAAAATCTGCAATGCTTTACATTTTTTATAATCAGTGGTATCGAGTAGGGGTTGCGATACCCGGGTACATGTTTTTGGGGATGCAGCATGATAAAAAAAACAATCTAAAATTTCTGAAACACCTCTAAATTTGTAAATAATTCACCATTCGGCATACATCATATACAGATAGCAGATATACAGATATACAGATAGTTTTATTATTATTTTGTATTTCAAGACAAATGTTGTGTGACCTTGCGATGTCCTGATGGAACATAACATCTTATCTGTTAGCCAATTTTGGACGTTTCTGGTCAATCGCAATTTGGTGCTTGACCATACGGAATATTTTTTTTTCAAGTTCCACTGAATACACAGTAGAACCTTCCTGGCCGTCAGTCCTTGTTTGGAAACTGGTTGAGCTGCTCCACCATGCATTCATTTTCGCAAAATATTTAAAAAAATATGTGATTCATTTCTCATCTCCAGTCGCCATCCGTTTTTTGTGTTAATTGGTGTAACACTCAAAAATCGAGCTTCTTTTTGAATCCAGCTCTGCGCAAATGGCTTAAAATTGTTTTATGGTCGATCTTTAGCTCGTGATCATACCGGTCAAATTCGATTATTTCTGTGACTTTGTGAACATTTTTTACCGATAAAATAATTAATTCTTTTTTTTTGCTTTCTAGAATCTCCTTCTTCATCAATAAAAAAATAAAACAAAACAACACAAACTTGAAATGAAATTTAGGCGAAATTCAATAATTTTACTGATTCTTTTTAAACAGAAGAGCATCCTTGTTGACTGCAGTGGGAGAGGTATTGTCAATTTCCACATTTGTTCACAGAGGGGGAGAAGGTGGTTTAGAACAGAGCCTTTTTGTCTTTTTGTCTTTTTGTTTTGACGCGTACACAAACGAACACAACATTTTTATATATATAGAGATGTGTTGTTTTTTTTCGCCCTGATGAAAGTATGGTATAGATTTTTTTTCCACACAGTGGTGGGCGTGTTGAGCACCCCTGAAAACTTATATCGGCTGTCAACTGAAGAAGCAAAACACTTCAAAATATCAAATTCACAGGAGAGAGAGGAAATAACTATCAGCTGTAGAAAAAACTAGCAAAAATGTTTCCAGCGTACTGTAACTGCAGGATTTTGTTACGATATCTTCTCCGTTGAGCTACTGGTTACATTAGTTTGTGGTTCATTACTATTCATTGTTTGTGATTGTTGATTGTTACGAGGAAATGGTAGGTTCATACGTTCTGCTCCTCTGTTTTGACGCTCTCGGCAATGCTTATAAGATTTCTGTGTTATGCAAATTAAAATGACCTTTCTTCCAGGGCGCAAACATTTCCCAGCTCGAGCGTGATATTGGCGCTGATCAGTTCCCTCCAAATGAGCATTATTTTGGATTAGTGAATGTAACTAGCGCATACCGAAATCTATTATTTGTATCGTATAACGATTTGTTTGTTTTTAGTTCGGAAATACTTGTTACAGCAACTCTGTGCTTCAAGCGCTATACTTCTGTAAACCTTTCCGGGAAAAGGTTCTCGAATATAAGGCGAAGAACAAACGCACCAAGGAAACCTTGCTTTCCTGTTTGGCGGATTTGTTTTACAACATTGCTACACAGAAGAAAAAAGTTGGGTCGATTGCCCCGAAAAAGTTCATCGCACGATTGCGTAAAGAAAAGGAGGAATTTGATAACTACATGCAGCAAGATGCACATGAGTTTCTCAATTTTCTAATCAACCACATAAACGAGATCATCCTGGCAGAGCGTAATCAAGCTAAAGGTGGCAACGGAAGTACTAACAAAAATGGAACTAGCATAGGCATGGGAACAAGTATGAATGGGGATCACTCACAGCAACCCCAAGAGCCCACGTGGGTGCACGAAATATTCCAGGGCATTCTCACCAGTGAAACACGATGTCTAAATTGTGAAACGGTTAGCAGTAAAGATGAGAATTTCTTCGATCTGCAAGTGGACGTGGACCAGAATACCAGCATCACCCATTGTTTGCGATGCTTCAGCAACACGGAAACGTTGTGCAGTGATAATAAATTCAAATGTGACAACTGTTGTAGTTATCAGGAAGCGCAGAAGCGAATGCGAGTGAAAAAATTGCCTATGATCCTAGCATTACACCTAAAACGTTTTAAATATATGGAACAGTACAATAGGCACATTAAAGTCTCGCACAGAGTGGTTTTCCCTTTGGAGTTACGATTGTTCAATACGGTAACGTCTACAACATACGCTGGAAGGGAAATTATATTGATTTTGGTATAATTTTAGTCCGACGATGCCGTGAATCCGGATCGGTTATACGACCTTATGGCCGTAGTTATTCATTGTGGTTCTGGACCAAACCGAGGGCATTACATCAGTATTGTTAAAAGTCACGGATTCTGGTTGTTGTTTGATGATGACATGGTTGATGTAAGTATCGATTTGCAGAACAGGATAAATTACAGTAATTGAATTTGGATTTGATCTTTCAGAAAATCGAGGCATCGACGATAGAAGACTTTTATGGTCTTACTTCAGATATTCAAAAATCTTCCGAAACTGGCTACATACTGTTCTATCAGTCGCGGGATGCGACTTGAAATATGTTTAAATGGGGAAGTCCTGTCTCCAGCGTAGGAACGTAGCATCTGAGAACTCTCGATTGTATCATGGAAGGAGATGGTTATGATCGTTAAATTTATTTATTTTCCTTCGAAAAGTAATATATTTCGATTTGTTTATAGCGTTATGTGGCGAAATAGACCCCAACACCCAATAGTAGCTTTTATCAATAGCAATAGCATAAAATTACGCTTTTTTCGCGCTTGTGAAGATACTTATTTAGATCGAATGTGTACAAATAGTGCGTGAATCTGTTTTCAAGGATGCAGATGCAGAAAAGAATAGCCTATATATGCACCCATACCGTAGGAAAAACATAGCAGCAGTTGTGTAACATAACTAAGCTACCGAAGGGCCACGGAGCCGAAATGTGACGACTCTGGGTCAAAATAAATGCAACTGGTTAGAAGTAACCCAATGGTTATTATTTTCTACAAAAGTATTCGAAATTATTCTGCAATTATCAGTTTTTTTTTATTAATTCGTTTATTTTTACAGGCTCAGTTACTTAAGTTTAAAGGAGTCGAGTTCTTAAATATATTTTTAAAACTATATATATATATATATATATATATATATATATATATATATATATATATATATATATATATATATATATATATATATATATATATATAAACAATTTTCTTACATCTATGGTTAGTAAGGTGGAAAACCGATTACTCGCGGTGTACTCGAGTTTAGAAGGGTGACATATTTTTAGGAGAAGGATGGGATATAAGGAAATTGTAACAATGTTGATGAGCACTCAATTCTTAAATCTATTCGTATATCTATAGTTTATTTACATTTCAACTTATTCTACTATTTATAGCAAGGGGACGAATTACCCGCAAAGGAAGGAAAGGAGGGTATAAGGTTGTAGGGACAATCACACACGAAGAAAAACATATATATGGGACATGTAATCAAGGTCTAACCGAGCCAACACATCTCTCACCGGCACATTGGGCTGTCTTCCTCGGGCCCGAAGGGAGTTTTCTAAATTCGATCTGGCGACCAGATACACCTCGCACGACCAAACAACGTGCTCGATGTCGTGATAACCTTGGCCACAAACGCAGAGATTGCTGCTGGCAAGATTGAAACGGAAGAGTAGTGCATCTAACGAACAGTGATTGGACATGAGTCGGGAGAAGGTGCGAATAAAGTCCCGACTCAAGTCCAGACTTTTGAACCACGGTTTGAGGCTAACCTTTGGGATAATCGAGTGAAACCACCGGCCCAATTCATCTTCATTCCACTTGCGTTGCCAGTTAGCGATGGTATTTTTGCGAACTAAAGAATAAAATTCATTGAAGGCGATTTGACGCTGATATATATCGCCTTCAATTGCACCTACCTTTGCCAATGAGTCAGCCCTCTCATTACCCGGAATTGAGCAATGTGAAGGGACCCAGACAAAGGTAATGACATAACAGCGTCTGGATAAAGCACTCAAAATTTCTCGTATTCTCTCAAGGAAGTACGGCGAGTGCTTTTTCGGCCTCACTGAACGGATAGCTTCGACAGAGCTAAGACTATCCGTTACAATGTAATAGTGTTCAATAGGTCGTGAGGCGACGCTGTCCAGCGCCCAGTATAACGCTGCCAATTCAGCAATATATACCGAGCAAGGATTCTGAAGACTGTGTGAGGTGCTAAAAAATACGTTGAACACTCCAAATTCTGTGGACTCATTCACCCATCAGTAAAGTATATATTATCACAATTGATACGCCCATACTTTGAATTGAAGATTGTAGGAACGAACCCCAATCTAAGATAATCTGGATTTTCATGGATTTTCTCCTTCATGAACCGATCGAAATGTACAGAGGAATTGATGTAGTCAGGAAAACAAACATGGTTGGGAATATATGAAGAAGGAACAACCTGCATAGAGGTGAATTCATGATATGAACTCATGAATCCAGAATGAAAATTTAGCTCGATCAATTGCTCAAAATTTCCGATCACCAATGGATTCATAACCTTATACCGGATGAGGAACCGAAGAGATAATAAATTGAAGCGATCTTTTAGTGGGAGTACGCCTGCCAAAACCTCGAGACTCATGGTATGCGTTGAGGGCATACATCCCAACGCAATACGGAGACAAAGATACTGAATTCGCTCGAGTTTAATGAGGTGTGTTTTGGCAGCTGATTGAAAACAGAAACTGCCATACTCCATCACTGAGAGAATAGTTTTTCGATACAACATAATAAGATCTTCGGGATGGGCTCCCCACCATGTGCCGGTGATTGTACGGAGAAAGTTTATTCTTTGTTGACATTTTTTACTCAGATACCTAATATGGGCTCCCCAAGTACATTTGGAGTCGAACCAGACCCATCCAGACCCAAAAACCACCATCTCTGTTTTCTCCGTGGAGAATTCGATCCTTAGCCCAATGGCCCAGGTTGAAAAATTGTTCAAAGTATCTTGTAAGAGTCCTTGCAGGTCGGATTCTTTTGATCCTACGACAGACACCACTCCATCATCTGCAAGTTGTCTTAGGCTGCAATTTTGTGTAAGGCAATTGTCGATGTCGCTTACATAGAAGTTGAGCCCATGAGCCCTGGGGGAGGCCCATGTAAGAGACCCGACTTACTGCCGAATCTCCGTGAGAAAAGTTCAAGTGTTTCTCACAAAGCAAGTTATATAACATATTATTCAATAGAGGCGGCAGACCCCGAGAGTGTAATTTGTCTGACAAAACCTCTATTGAAACAGAATCAAAGGCCCCCTTTATGTCCAAGAATACTGAAGCCATTTGTTTTTTTTCGGCGTAAGCCATTTGAATTTCTGAAGAAAGTAACGCAAGACAATCATTCGTCCCCTTGCCCCTGCGGAACCCATATTGTGTATCTGAGAGTAGGCCATTCGTTTCAACCCATCGATCAAGGCGAAACAAGATCATTTTCTTCAACAATTTCCGTATACAAGACAGCATTGCTATTGGGCGGTACGAATTGAAGTCGGACGCGGGTTTTCCGGGTTTTTGAATAGCTATAACTCGTACTTGTCTCCAATCATCTGGAACAATATTATGCTCCAGAAACCGATTGAATAAGTTCAACAAGCGATGTTTCGCCACATCAGGGAGATTTTTCAGCAAGTTGAACTTAATTCTATCCGATCCCGGAGCAGAATTGTTACATGAAAGGAGAGCAAGAGAGAATTCTACCATCGAAAACTCGGAATCAAGATCGCACCTATCTTGTGGTATATCTCGAACAATTTTTTGCACAGGAGCGGAATCAGGACAAACCTTCCGTGCAAAATTCAAAATCCATCGATGTGAATATTCTTCGCTTTCATTCGTTGAAGAGCGATTTCTCATGTTTCGAGCCACTTTCCATAATTTTTTCACTGACGTTTCTCGTGACAAACCTACCACGAAATTTCGCCAATAAGCACGTTTTTTCCCTTTGATCAAGTTTTTAAATTGATTTTCAAGGTCCAAATACGTCTGAAAATTTTCAGGGGTTCCACGTTTCCGTAAAGCTTTAAATGCATTCGATTTTTCTACATAAAGCTTGGAACATATGCTATCCCACCATAGATTGGGAGGCCTTCGACGAATAGTGGAACCTGGGATGGGTTTCGTTTGAGCGCGAACCGCGCTGTCATAGATCAAACGAGAAAGGAAGTTATACTCCTCCAATGGAGGTAAACCATCTCTGGAATTGATGGCTAGAGCAATCGCGTCCGCATATTTTTTCCAGTCAATGTGTCTTGTGAGGTCATATGCCATGTTTATAGATTCAGAAGAATTCGACCCAATGGTGATGGAAATTTTGATTGGCAAGTGATCACTACCGTTGGGGTCCAGGATTACATTCCACTTGCAATCTAACGATAGTGAATTCGAGCAAAGCGAGAGGTCAAGAGCACTTGGGTTAGCAGGAGGTTTAGGCACACGTGTTGTTTCCCCAGTGTTCAAAACGGTCATATTGAAGTTGTTACAAAGGTCATATATCAACAATGAACGATTGTCGTCGTACTGTTCCCCCCAGGCAGTTCCGTGAGAGTTGAAGTCTCCCAAGATCAATCGTGGCTCAAGAAGGAGCACATGTCATCAAGTTGTTTGCGGCTAACCGCAGCTCTCGGAGGCCAATACAAGCTGACAATACAGAAGTCTTTGCCTCTGATGTTTGCAGGACAAGCAACAGCTTCGATCCCTCCAATAGGTGGAAGGTCAATTCGAAAAAATGAGTGTCACTTATTGATCCCCAATAGTACCCCTCCGTATCTGTCATCGCGGTCCAAGCGTATAATATTAAAATCGTGGAAAGAGATATCATCTCGCGAAGAAAGCCAAGTTTCGGACAGAGCAAAAACATCACAATTGAAGTTATGAATTAAAAATTTGAATGTATCCAATTTAGGGATAAGACTACGACAATTCCACTGAAAAACAGTGATATCTCCGACCTCTCTATCTAAATTAGACATCAAGAGAGATAATCATTGCAAGGAGGGGCCATGTTTGCATCAATTGCTGTAAAATTGTCTTTAATACTGGAAGCATTGAGATGACAAGGGTTCTGATGGAGTCGGAAACATTAAAACACTTGAAGATTTGATCCAAAAGGTCAGACAACTTTATAAATCCCGATTGGGAAGTTGAGCTGGACGGAAAAACAGGGACAGTTGGGGTTTTTGATGTCCCCTCGAGTGCTGGGTCGTTCGAAGGTGAACTATTCCCACGGAAGCCAGGAGAAACCTGATTTTGCTTGTCCGCTGCACTCGATTTTTTAGGCAAGCTAACTGGGGATATCACCGGGGGGACTTGTTCTTGAACTTTGGGAGTGGTCACATTTTTGCGCCGGGGATTCCCTTTGAAAATAAACGGTGTGCTCCCGCTAGCTGTGTCCGCTTCCATTTCATCAACTGGCAACGTGGAAAAGATATTGTGTGTTGAGATTGGTTGTTGTTGTTGTTGGGCCAGTGGAGAAGCGCCCTTTAAAATTTCCGCAAAAGTGCGCTTCGAGCGTTCCTTTAAAGAGCGCTTCTGTTTCTCCCAGCGACTCTTCTAAGTTTCACAAGCTGAGAGCGCGTGTGGGGATCCTCCGCAATATGGACACTTATGCTCAGTCGCACTGCAGGATTTCCCCTCATGTTGCTCTCCGCAAGTGGCACAGCGCTCCTTGTTGGCACAATAATCTGAAGTGTGACCAACTGACTTGCATTTGTTGCAAGTCATGGGCTTTGGCACGAAGAGTCGCACAGGTAGTCTCAATTTGTCCACCATAACGTAGTCAGGGAGGGCGGCACCAGCAAAGGTGACTCGAAACGAGTCTGACGGCGTAAATTTAGTTTGGTCCCCATCATGGGAGAGTTTCCCGAGTTGGCGACAGTCCAAGATCTTTACTTCCATTGAGGGAAGCTTCTTGAACTTGCCTTTTCCTTCTTTTTTTATTTGTTCGCTCGTCAGACCCTCTTCAGTTATCACCCCCTCAATTTCTACGTTATGGGAGGGTATAAATGTTCTATATTCGAGAGTGAAGTGTTGGTCAGAAACAATTTCGTTTGCGTGTTTCCGTTCATTCACGACAACCCGCAATTTGTTCAGTCTAACCCTGCGAATTTCAGATACAGAAGAGTATCTGGCCAGATCTTTCATGATCTGAATCACGTTAAGGCTTTTTCCTTTTGGTTTTGGCCGGAGGAAAACAACCCACGGGCCAGTTCCAGGTGCATCTTCTGGATAAACTCTGACACGTGGAGCGGAGACAACAGAGGGAGAAGACGAGGACGAGGACGAGGACGAGGATTGGGTTGGATCGGAAACATCAGAAGGGGGAAGCGAAATGGGATTCATGGGATTCATTATCGGAGATCTCTGGAGATCCTCCACTATTCTCCATTTTACAAAAATTTGTGTCTTATTTCTAATCTATTATTGATTTTAACAATAATCTCAAAAAAAAAAATAACAAAACAAACAAACAAAAAATTATGATGATAATATTAAGCAATGAACATATGAGTTGAATAATACTATTAATATTAAATATGTGTACCTTAATATAAAAGTTGTTCCGATACTGCGCTCTACTGCCCTAATCAGGGAGAGACAGAGGCTACGCGCTATGGATCAACACAATAGCGCAAGAATAGCTCACACGGTCACGTGATGATAATTCCCGTTAACGACAGCCACACGATGGCGCTCCCGTTATGCCGATGTTCAACAGCCGCCAAGGGCTGCAAGCTGCAAGAGCGCTGCTTCCTTTGTTCCACTTCACAAAAAAAGGATGCAACGATCAGTGTTTGGATATCGATCAAACTCAAATGATGCACAATGTGTCATGCAAGTAATACCAGGGACAGACATACAGATGTACTTGCGTTGTACGTGTACAGCGTTGTACAGGTACCATCTTACCATGACAGACATACTTTGGTTGTACATTGTACCGTATGTCAAACTGACAATCAGAAATTTTCCCAATTTTCACCACATATTTCAATGAAAATGGTTTTTATTTAACGTCTAATACTTATGACAGACATACAGCTGTACTACCGTTGTACTTCGAAAATTGTATGTCTGTCACCATGTACAGCGCTAAAACCATGCAAGCAACTCGGTAAAATCGCTGTACCTGTACCGACCTGTTTTACCGCTGTACATGGCTACAGTTGTACTGTGCGCAGCGCCATAGACGGTTAGTGGTGGGTAGCATGAACAAGCAGAATCAAATCACTTGATAAACGTTCTTTTCATTGACTTTCTTTTAAGTTAATAACTCAGATTGGAAACTTTTTTGTTGTGTTTGATAGTTTAGACACTAAATAAAAACCTTTTTCATTGAAATATGTGGTGGAAATTGGAAAAATATCTGATTGTCAGTTTGACATACGGTACAATGTACAACCAAAGTATGTCTGTCATGGTACGATGGTATCTGTACAACGCTGTACACGTACAACGCAAGTACATCTGTATGTCTGTCCCTGGTATAAGAGAAAATCAATGAAAAGAACGTTTACCAAGTGCTTTGATTCGGTTTGTTCATGCTACCCACCACCAACCGTCTATGGCGCTGCGCACAGTACAACTGTAACCATGTACACCCTTAGAAAAATCCTCGGTCGAAAACTACTAAATACATTTGGTAATGCAAAATTAGTAGAATGTACAAATTTTTTGTACATATTGTGAACAAACCCACATCCCTATCAGAGATTAGTATATTTTACTCGATAACATTAGTAAGCTTGGATATTGTCATATCTGAAAACTGGTGAGAAAAGCGCGTATTAACCATTTTCATTGCTCCCATAAGGCAATACGGAGGTATAATAAGGATATAATTCTGATACGTGCATTTTCGGCGAGAAAATGTAGCCGATATTGGGCTTCCGAATCATGGTTCTGCTTGACATATGTGTTTATTAGTACGGTCGAAAATGACTATAGATTGGTACTATTTACCAAAAAATTCGTTATATTTACTAATTATTTCTCTCAGTGCAGCAGTAAAACAGGTCGGTACAGGTACAACGATTGTACCGAGTTGCTTACATGGTTCTAGCACTGTACATGGTGACAGACATACAATTTTCGAAGTACAACGCTAGTACAGTTGTATGTCTGTCATAAGTAATAAGTATAACCTCTCACGAATATATCTAGATCGACATGTCAAAAGGGCCTATCTTCTTTGATCGATTCTCTTCATCTACATTCTCTTTCATTAATAACTCAGCAGTAACAGCATTTCCTGATGTGTTCGAGGAGAGTGAAAGGGAGCCTTGTTTATCAAATTACATGGCAGAACTGGAGCAAAATCTGTCTAAAAGGCAGTGGTTATCGAAAGAGAGAGCTGTACGTTTCGTCTCGTATTCCGAAACAAGTCCCAGTGTCGATTTTTGATAAAAAAAAATTCGAGATGACACTAGATCTCGACGTTTCATGCAATTTAAACCCTTTGCGGTCGTATTAAATTTGGGCATGGGTGTAGTACTGGTCGGAAAAGCAGTAATACATGCAAGATTACGAAAAAAAATTTTTTGAATATATATATGTATTAACTTAACAATGTGTTTTAATGTGATGTTTTTATATAAAAATTATGAAGTATAATCAATACATTATTTTATTTTTATAATCCGTTGAATATGAGACACTTTTGCCATTGATGCAATAAATGTGTAATTAATGTTAGCAATTTGTATCCGAAACGATAAGCACTTTTCACTTTTAACAAACAAAATTTATTTACATGAAATTATTCAGATGGCGTAAGACACTTATGCAACCAATTATTATGCTCTTTGAAAACAACTAGTTCAACAAAATTTAAACATTTGGCATCAAATTTTTTTTTTCCAAAAACCCCGATTTCCCCCCTTGGGTGATTTTTCGATTTTCAAAAAACTCAAACTTTGATCGCTTTGCACCACTCTCCCTTAAGTCCGGTCGAGCTGATATTTTTTCGAGATAAAATAAAAATCAGGCATGTTGCTAGATATCAGAATAGGCTATGAAGCGAGACTAGGTACATAAGGCTAGAAATGATAGAATCGATGGCGGCAATATAGTTGCCACTACCTGAAAAGGGTTAAAGGATATTCATTCTAGAAGGAAGATTTAATAATCGCTTATTATTTTTATGTAAAAAAAAAAAATTTTATGTTATGTCATTTCTTCTGAAGTGTAACCCTCTATTTACTTCATGCACAAATGCAATTTCTCCCAGTTTGGTATTCGCAAATAAAGAGCCGAATATCCGACATCCGGCCTCGAAGCTTGTCGGATAACCGGTATCCGACCAAACTCCTGTGTAATTGAAATTAATGGTTCTGTAAATGGCTACGTCAAATAAGGCTGAGGATATTGTCGAAATTCAAATGGATAGATGGATAATTGGATAATTGTCCAGACAAGGTAGACAGACAACCCATAATGGAGTCATTTCGGGAATATTGGTGATAATGAATGAAGATAAATCACAAAAAACTATTTTAATTTTAAATTAATTTGTATTAAACGTATTTCCCATCTATACAACTGCTTATGCGATGAACTCGTACGGGATTGGAGCCAAAAAGACGGGCTCGGGTGGATTCACAATAACCTGTTCGCCTCGGGGTGGAACGGGTTTGCGCTTCAGGCAGATCAAAGCCTTCGGGTTCTTCACCTTCAATTCGTGACGTTCGGTATCGTTCTTCTTCACGCGACGCAGGAAATCCTCGCGGCAACGGGATGGCTTGACGTGTTCAATGCGAACATTGATGCGCTTGGCTAGGATCTTTCCACGGACGCGTTTGTTCACGATAACGCCGAGTGCGTGCTTGGTGACGTTGTACACACGGCCAGTTTTACCGTGGTACGCCTTGTAGGGCATTCCCTTGTGGACAGCACCGTGACCCTACAAAATACGAGAATATATCAGTTACTTATGTTAAATATATAATTTTAAAGCCAATTTATTTTAAATATATATATATATATATTTAATATATATATATATATATATATATATATATATATATATATATATATATATTTAAATATATATATATAGATTTGTTCCGTTCAAAAATCATTATGAACATCAGTCGTAACAATTAAAACAGATTGTTTTGGGCAATCAATATTAGCTGTTTGTAGGCGATCTATGTTACCCCCAACTGCATCAAACGGATAGGGAAACAACACAAAACACACGATATTCTGGGAGAAAAGTTAAAAGGCAAACAAAAATCAGATGTTTGCCTCTCCTGAACATCTCCGTACGAAATACATACAACACATGTAATTCAGAAACTCACCTTGATATCAACATAGTCACCGGCTTTGTAAACCTTCAGATAGGTTGACAATGGGATGGTACCGTGCTTTCTAAAGGGACGCGAGAACATGTCCCTGGTACCACGACGATAACCCTTGGTGTTAGTCATTTTGCTGGATTATAGCGTTATGTAAGTAGACCCGATGCTGAAACGGAATAAGACTGGTTACTATTTGGTCAGCACCATTGAAATCGTTCACCCATTCAGGAAACTACGGATCGTGTGCCAAGCAACTGTTATGATCGATTTCAATTTATGGTCTCTAGTATCATGGAAAAACTCCGAACAATTTAACTAAACAGATCATATTCTATTACTTGGTCACTTGAAATAGGTAGATAACCTACTATTTCTAACGAAATACAACAAAAATTACGAGGAAACAGAGCAAATACGTACTGTCAACTTCACGTATGCTAAAGAAAAGGTTGTGTCGAGGGATTTCAAATGTCAACATCATATTGGCAGCACTGGGTTCCGGTGAGTTGTCAAACGTAAGAGGCTCTGAGCCAAAAGGCCTTTCGGGGGGTTTCGATGTTTATCAGTGTTACAATAAGTGAACTGGAAGAAATTAAATGTATATTTCACAATATTGATTGGTAGTTGTTATTCCTCAATTTATATAATTTTCACTCGATTTCCATATGTTTCCCATATATGTAGTAAGATTGTAATAGGTGTTGTTAGTTCAATTTAGGTTGAAGTAAGGTATTTCAAGAGAAATAAAAACGCTTTTGAAATTATGTTATTAATGAAAATAATAAAAAGTAAATAATGAAAAAATTGTATTTATGACGAATTTTTTGGTAAATACGACCAATGAATAGTATTTTTTGCTGGACGAATTATTCGTACATATATTGATATTGCATGAAATGTGATGCGATAAAATGCGATATCAGTGGTAAATAAATGTCTAGCCGGCAGTACAAGCCGCCGGTTCAACGTAAGTTGCAGTTCGGGGCTTTCTTAAAACACCTTTGGTGAACTTGAAGATTCAAATGATACTAAAATAAATTTATTTTCTTTTCCTATATCAGAGGCCTCGAATAAGAATTATGTTCCCTAGCCTAGTTGAAATTAGAAAGCGCCGGCTTCACTTTGCTGTTCTTTTATTCTGCTGACTATGGTTGTTTTCGGTTTCCAGGTGTGTTAAGGTTAGATGTTTAGTGATTTTGATGATTTGGAATTTATTAGTTTCGTTGTTTGCTCCATTGCAGCTAATGCTATTGCTATTGCTATTTTCATTGATGATGGATTGCTTCTATTTTATTTAACGAGCTGCCGTGGTGGCCGTTTGACCGATTTTTCAAAAAATAAGTAGAATTGTATTATTTTATCATGTATTATGTACCCAGCAAACATTAAATCGCATAACAAGCGTATATATATAACATCATATGCCCTAAAATTTGGTTGGCATATAATGCGCCTAACTGGCATATGCATGCAAAAGTGGAGGCCATATACATACATTATTTTATTTTTATAATCCGTTGAATATGAGACACACCCGGAAATGCTTACCGAATTCGTTTGGATGAATATGCAACTTTGACAACTATAATAGCGAGTATGTTGAATTGAATTGCGATCTAATATGAATATATTCATGAATTGTCAAAGCACCAAATACGACTTTTGCCAAACTCATATACGATTTATTACAGACATAGAAAAAAAAACAAATTGCGCAAAATATTTTCGTGAAATGATTATTATAGCCTCACGAATCGCCATTTTTAAATATGATTATTTATGTTTGTAAAAATATTATTTGTTTGATTGACTTGTGTTGGGCGTGGAATATGAACGTTTAAAATGGCACAGATTGATGTTTGGTGAAAACTGCTCCGATGTGGGTTCGAACTCCGGTCGTCTGGATTATCATCCACCAGCTATCTCGCGCGGCTATCTGAAATTTAATTAAACGGTTAAAACTTTCGAGTGCATCAGCATTTCATTGACATTTCAATATGATGTAATATGTTCTTTATTAGGATTCAATATGATTTACTGTTTCATGATTTTCTTCAGCATGCAACACGATTTCCTACAGTACTGAATCGATTTAAATTATACGCTTATGCGACACACAAACTGCATCAGCGTAATATACGCATATGATGCGGATTAAATATATTTTACGACAATGTACATCATAAAACTGATGTTTATTATACCGAATTGCGACTTAATTTGTAATGGTGTATTAAATCGAGTTTTTACATTTTATGCGATTTCAAATATACACGACACATACTTTGATTGATATTATATGCGATTATGATTTATTCGGATTTATTGTAAGACTTGGCACGTGCAAAATTATACGATTTAATGTTTGCTGAAATCGTATAAAATGTGAAGTCGCAATTCGGTATAATAAACATTAATTTTATGATGTACATTGTCGTAAAATATATTTAATCCGCATCATATGCGTATATTACGCTGATGCAGTTTGTGTGTCGTATAAGCGTATAATTTTAATCGATTCAGTACTGTAGTAAATCGTGTTGCATGCTTATGAAAATCATGAAACAGTAAATCATATTAGATCCTAATAAAGAACATATTACATCATATTGAAATGTCAATGAAAGGCTGATGCACTCGAAAGTTTTAACCGCTGTTGAATCAAATTTTAGGGCATATGATGTTATATATACGCTTGTTATGCGATTTAATGTTTGCTGGGTAGTAGTGACATAATTTATAACAGCGCGCATGCGAGAGGAGGGTTGCCAAATGTAGATACATGCCTCAATTTTGATTTTATTTTATTCCCATTTTATTCACTATGAAGATATTTAATTTTGCGAAGACATTTCAAAACAAAGAACTAAGGAAAAAGCAGTATCATGACAGCTAATGCGAACCGTATGCAGGAATGTGGCAACTCGCATTGTGGGAAAAATTCGACCGACGTGTAAAACCGAGAAAACATACATATTTTATTCGTTCAATTGTTTATTTGTTTCGATCTCCTCACTGTTTGTCTTTTGAGCAAATAAATTTCCCGTCTAATGATATCTATACACCATACCACGCATTACGGCATAGATACGTTCCTTAGCCACTAAGAAAAATGCCGTATAATGAATCAATTATTTGAATACAAATTCTATCGGATCGGTTCCGAATTTGTTTACAAAATGCCGTATAACGAGCGCCCGTATAGCGAGGTATGGGTATATAATAACATATATCGCAAATAAAGATTTTGCATAATATACTATGAAATCTTCCCTATTTTTTTACAAATCTCATTTTATGTTCTGTAAACTTACCTCTACCCCAGTTGTTAAATCAAAGTCTTGATATTACGGCAATAAATCAGAATAAATATTATTTATATAATTTATATATTATTTGAGGGGCTCAGAATGCAAGGGGTGTAAGTGACTTGATCGATTTCTCTTTTTCAGCTTTTTATTTAGTTAATAACTCAACTGCAAAAACGTTCCAATTTAAGTTTGCTATACAATCCGATAGATGAGGTTCTGGCCTATCTTCCACATTTTCAAATACAGCTAGGAATGCATTTACAGCTAAGTTATGACCAAAAGAGAGATGTAGATGTAGAGAAATCGATCAAATCACTTACACCCTTTCATTCTAAGCCCCTCATTTAGAACCGTTCATGAAAAATTAGATTGATTTTCTTATTTTTATTCACATTTTCCATATTGTGCGAGAAAATTCACTTGGCATCGTTGTGTGCGTGATCGAGGGAAAGTCGAGTTAGTTTGTTATTGTTTTGACTCATTTTGATGTGGCAGATGCCCGAATTCTCATTTCATTTTTCATATTGTAATTATGTTCGACTTGGCTCAGACACTAATTGAAAATACGTTTCTCGTTGTCGAGATCTTGACCCGGATACGTCTACGCGGCTGGAATATTTCAAAACAAAACAAAATGTCATTCTTTCTCGAACACATACATTCACAATTTCTAGTTTCTTCTTATACTCTATACGTTTCTGTTGAACATAGTCCTACGTTCAAATACATAACTCTCATCGTATTGCAATATGTACATATAACTTACTGTACAGTAAAACCTGTTTTTGGGCGGTTTTTTTGTATAATTTTTTTTGTGCGATTTTATTAGCATCCCTAGTTGTTTTTACTGTAGTAGGCATGAACTAGGATGGTTACTATTAGCAACGTGATTTTTTCACTTCAGTTAGTTTTGAGCTGAGCACAAAATAAAGATAGACGCTTTTTCTTAACACGTGTTCTTTTCAATTGCAACAAATTTTGGCGTCGAGGACAAAGTGAAAATCGGAGTCAATAGAAGCTTACATCATCTAAAATGGAAAGCGGAGGAGGAGAACCAGCCGGAGAAGCGATCCAGGACATGCAAACGGCGATTTTGCAAATCACCCAACTCTTGCAGCGGTTTGCAGTTCTCAGGCAGCCAAATCCGGAACACACGTTGGAAGCCCTTTCTTCCAACATCAGCGAGTTTTCTTTCAACCCAGAAAATTGCGTCACATTCAAGAAATGGTTCGCACGCTATACCGACCTTTTCGAGAGCGACGCGCAGCATTTGGATGATGCAGCCAAGGTTCGGCTGTTGCTGCGAAAATTGGACACCGCTTCCCACAGTCGGTATTTGAATTACATCCTTCCAAGGCTCCCTAAGGATGTTACGTTCAAGGACACCGTGGAAACGTTAACCAAAATTTTCGGAGAACAAACCTCACTTTTCCGACGCCGGTTCCAGTGTCTCCAACTGGCGAAAAGCGTAAGAGACGACATCATAACCTACGGCGGAAAGGTAAACCGAGCGTGTGAAGATTTCGATTTTGCGAACCTAACATTCGACCAGTTCAAATGTCTGGTTTTCGTGACCGGACTGAAGGCATCCAAGCACGCTGATATTCGGACCAGATTGCTCACCCGGATGGAAAACGAGAGACCGGACGCACCAGTGACTCTTCAAACTCTCATCGACGAGTTCCAGCAGCTCGTTAATCTGAAATCAGACACCAGCTTAATTGAGCATCCAGCCAGCTCGAAAGCAGCAGTACACGCCATCAGTGAGAAGAAGAGACCATCAGAAGTCCCCAAGCCCTCGTTTAAACCGGAAGCCAAATCTCCAAAGATGCCGTGCTGGCAATGCGGCCAGATGCACTTCGTGAAGGATTGCACATACAGCAGCCATCTGTTCAAATCTTGCAACCGTGTGGGGCACAAGGAAGGGTACTGCGGATGCTTCACCAAGACTTCAAACGCGCCTGCTGGGGATAATTCCAACCAAAAGGGTAAGAAGAACCAGAAGAAGAAGACCAAGTACCAAGCCAACATCGTTCACACTGTAAACCACACCGGTAATCTCACCCGTTTCGTCACGACAATGATGAACGGACGTCAAGTCACACTGCAACTCGACAGTGGATCACCAATCACCATCATCAGTGAAGAGACCTGGAAGAAGGTTGGATCACCTGCACTCAAGCCATCGTCCTGTGAAGCATTTTCTGCAACCAAAGATCCTCTGCCGCTGCTGGGGGAATGCACCTGTCTCGTAGGAGTCAACGACGTCATCAAGCCTGGACTATGCCGAGTAACGTCATTCAAGGGACTCAACCTGTTCGGCTCGGATTGGATGGACCTCTTCGAGATGTGGACGAAACCATTGTCATCGTTCATTAATCAAGTGAATCAAACCAATTCAAATTCCTTTTCTGGAAAACATTTCCTCATGCGGTTTCCCGAAGTTTTTCAGGACACTCTTGGGCATTGCCAGAAAGCTCAAATCAGTCTTCACCTGAAGCCAGATGCCAGACCGATTTTTCGACCCAAACGCCCGGTTCCATACAACGCCATTCCCTTGGTCGAAACCGATCTCAATCGTCTGCAGCAGTTGGGCATTATCTCACCAGTAGATTACTCCGACTGGGCAGCTCCTATCGGAAGCCGGGTGGCAAGGTTCGAATTTGTGCCGACTACTCAACTGGGCTGAACTCGATGCTGGAGGCGCACAATTTTCCGCTTCTCACACCGGACGACATCTTCTCGAAGTTGGCTGGAAGCAAAGCGTTTAACATAATCGATCTACAGGTTGAAGTCGACGATGCATCGAAGCGACTCCTCACCATCAACACCCACCGGGGCCTATTCAACTTCAACAGGCTGGCTCCTGGTGTAAAGTCAGCACCCGGTGCTTTCCAACAGCTAATGCACACCATGATTGCTGGGATTTCCGGTGTTGAGGTGTTCCTGGATGACTTCATCATCTTCAGCAAAAACGAGGAGCAACACTATCAGACGTTGTGCACCCTGTTCAGTTGCCTCCAAGAATATGGGTTTCATCTGAAGCTGGAAAAGTGTCATTTCTATCAGCGGGAAATCAAATATCTGGGGCACATCATCGACGCAAATGGCCTACGCCCGCATCCGGAGAAAACAGCAGCAATTTCTACGATGCCACGTCCAACCGATATTTCCACACTGCGATCGTTCTTGGGCGCAGTGAATTTTTATGGAAAATTCATCCGTGAAATGCATCAACTCCGAAGACCGCTGGATCAACTTCTGAAAAAAGATGCAAAATTCGTTTGGAGTGCCGAATGCCAACAAGCCTTCACCGACATCAAGCAAGTTCTTCAGTCGGAACTATTACTTACCCACTATGACCCAGCGTTGGAGATCATCGTGGCGGGTGATGCATCCAATACCGGCATTGGAGCGGTCATCATGCATCGTTTCCCGGACGGTCGTATCAAGTATCAAGGCAGTCGCTCATGCGTCCAAGACTCTGTCGTCGGCTGAACAAAATTACGGACAAATCGAAAAGGAGGCGCTCGCTCTGGTCTTTGCTGTCACCAAGTTCCACCGCATGCTATTGGGACGAAGGTTCAAGCTACAGACTGACCACCAGCCACTGGTGAAAGTCTTTGGATCGAAGAAAAGAGTTCCCATCCACACGGCAAATCGGTTGAAGCGTTGGGCACTTACACTGCTTGGGTACGATTTCGATATCGAGTTCGTATCTACCAACAATTTCGGCTATGCGGATGTACTATCGAGGCTCATCAGCAGCCACGAGCGACCAGGGGAAGAATTTGTGGTGGCAAGTGTCAACATCAAGCCCGATCAGCAGTGCATTCTGGACAGCACCATCGAACACCTACCAGTCACATTCGATATGGTGCAGAAAGCTACGTCAGCAGACCCAATGTTGCAGCGACTCATCCAGTACATCAACTCCGGCTGGCCCAAGAACGGAAAATCGATTCAGAATGTAGCATTGCAGACGTTTGTCCATCGGCGCGAATCATTATACGTTGTACAAGGTTGCGTGATGATGATGGAACGGTTGGTGATTCCGGAGTGTTTCCGGAAGAAACTATTGAAGCAGCTACATCGAGGTCATCCCGGAATCGAACGAGTCAAAGCCATCGCTCGGAGCATTATCTACTGGCCGAAGATCGATGACGACATCACTGAGTACATTCGAAGCTGTACCAGCTGTGCGAATGCGAAAAAATCTCCACCACAAGCAGAGCCACATCCGGGGCAGACCGCAGAAGGTCCATGGGAACGTATTCATGTGGACTATGCCGGACCGATCGACGGCTATCTGGTCATCGTCGATTCTTTTTCCAAGTGGCCAGAGATGTTCCAGACGAAATCAACGACAGCTTCTTCGACGATCGGGTTCCTCACTGAGAGCTTTGCCAGATTTGGCGTACCGAAGGTAATTGTTTCTGATAATGGAACCCAGTTCACTGGATTCGAATTTCGTTCCTTCCGCGAAAAGCTGGGCATCATAAATTTCCGCACCGCACCGTTCCACCCCCAATCGAATGGTTAAGCGGAAAGATTCGTCGACACGCTTAAGAGGTCACTGCGCAAAATCCAAGAGGGGGAAGGATTACCAGCATCTGCAGCACTACAAACCTTTCTGCAGGTGTATCGAGCAACTCCGTCCAATCTGCTCGAGGGCAAATCCCCTTCGGAAGTGCTGAACGGCAGAAAAATGCTGAAGCCTTCGAACATACTTCCACAACCACCGGTAGCAGCCAAGCCTTGCCAAGCACGGAAACTTTAAGTCGAATCACTGGTATTTGCGAAGGTACACAAAAACAACACCACCTGGAAGTGGCAATCTGGAGTCATCATCGAGGCGATTGGGAATGTACATTACAATCTACTCCTTGATGCACCATCCGGACGGAAGCGGCTAATTCGTTTTCACATCGATCATCTTCGGACCAACGACTCTGGAAAACAAGAAAAAACAGAAATTGAACTACCGCTGAGCATTCTTTTGGGCGATTTCGGAATGACAACAAATGCGGAGTTTCCCGACGAAAATTCTTCTTTTGTTTCAGCACAAGAATTACCTGACCTTCCGGACGATCCGGAACTTCCAGACGATCCTGAACTGCCGGACGATGAACCGGAGCCTATTCAACCTAGACCATTTTCTGCAGTACATGGTTCTACGCTGGCACGATCAAAGCCAAAACGAAACATCAACCCTCCACAACGTTTTCAAGACTATGTTCTTTCTCAGGGGGGAGATATTAGCATCCCTAGTTGTTTTTACTGTAGAAGGCATGAACTAGGATGGTTACTATTAGCAACGTGATTTTTTCACTTCAGTTAGTTTTGAGCGGAGCAAGAAATAAAGATAGACGCTTTTTCTTAACACGTGTTCTTTTCAATTGCAACAGATTTTTTTTTGTGCGGTTTTTTTTGTGCGGTATATGAAAAGAAGCATATTTGACGAAGTTATCGTCCATTTCGTTTTTTTCGATGGTTTATATGCATTTCAGTGCGAAAAAAAGCATATTTGCGTTTCAATTATCCACTTCTGAAATCATTCGCCTCCCCCCATCGAATGCTGTTTTTCTAAGTTTTTGCATGACATGATTTCTAACAGCAATACGTTTCGACATGCAGCTAAAAGTACAAAACAGCCACGCGCAACCGAAAAGGCAAACTGTCCCATCGTAAAGCATAGAAACAAAAGGAAAATCAACATTGAACGGCGTGAATTGGAGTTATTTTCTTGGGGGAAACTTTTTTTATGCGGTCTCTATCTACCGCACAAAAAAAAAGTTTTTTTCAAATTGTGTACCGAACACGATTTTTTAAAGCTACTGGTAAAGTTTTGCACGATTTTTTTGTGCGGTTTTGTGCACAAAAAGAGGTTTGCCTGTATATTCAAAATGTTTTCACTAAGAAAAATCCTCGGTAAAAAACTACCATATATTTCGGTAATGCAAACATTTGTAGAATGTACAATTTTTTTGTACATATTGTCAACAATCCCACATCCCTACCAGAGGTTAGTATATTTTACTCAATAACATTAGTAAACTTGAATGTTGTCATATCTGAAGACTGGCGAGAAAAGCGCGTAATAACCATTTTTATTGTTGCAATACGGAGGTATAATAAGGATGTAATTCTAATACGTGCATTTTCGCCGGGAAAATGTAGTCGATATTTGACTTACACTTGACATCATAGCTCTGCTTGACATATATGTTTATTAGTACGGAAGAAAATGACTATAGATTGGTAGCATTTACCAAAAAGTTCGTTATATTTACTAATTATTTCCCTCAGTGTTCATAAAATTAAAAAAAATAAACCGGAGAAACCAAGATGCTGAAACGATAGGTGTCATTTCTTGTCACCTCGTCATCGTCATCGTCATTTCTTGTCACCTCGTCGTAAACTGATAGTACTCTTTCCCCTGCCAATGGGAGCCAAACAAAAATACATCTGGCTTGGAAAGAAAGGCATTGATTGCGCGGCTAGAAGCGAAAAGATATACTAAAACATCCTTCTGCACTGTTATGATTCGACTGCTTATTGTAGATATCTGAAAAGATAGAAGCAATTATGAGAAATTGTTTTTGAATATTTTTTCAACTGACTTTTTTTTGTCTTATTGAACATTTCAATTCTTATACTCTACGAACAAAATCGCACAATAAACAATACTAACAAACAGTTATCGTCTTGAATAGAGTCGTTGTTGGAACGTCTTAGTAGTCAAATAAAAATAAAATAGCTCAATATTGTCATTAAAAATACTGCACATATATCGAATTGGTTCATGTTGTGCATTTTCTACATTTCGTATACAAAGCTGTAAGAAATCTCGCTGTCGCAGTCTTCGCCCTGGATTCTCTATGGAAATTGATTTCGGCGAGGATATTCGGGGCATCAATTTCTCCTTTCAGCACTTTCGCCATAAAAACTGCTTGAGCTACAGATCGTCGTTTTTCAAGGGTGTGAAGACCGAGAACCCAGCAAACATTAAATCGTATAATTTTGCACGTGCTAGGTCTTACAAGAAATCAGAATAAATCATAATCGCATATAATATCAATCAAAGTATGTATCGTGTATATTTGAAATCGCATAAAATGTAAAAACTCGATTATATATATCATTATCAAATTAAGTCGCAATTTGCACATCATATGCGTATATTACGCTGATGCAGTTTGTATGTCGTATAAGCGTATGATTTAAATCGATTCAGTACTGCAGAAAATCGTGTTGTATGCTGAAGAAAATCATGAAACAGTAAATCATATTAGATCGTAATAAAGATCATATGACATCATATTGAAATGTCAATGAAATGCTTTAACATTGACAAGTTTAATTTCATAACAGAAATGTCTGAACACATACGGAAGAATGAAATAATTAAATTTGAAAAAAAGTGGCTCTTATAGTCGATTACTCAAAAAACATCGCAACCGCTGGAGAGAAGCTAAACGGATCGAAACAAATATTAGCGAAACTCATAACCAATTAACAGACGAAAAAGGAATGTTGAATGAATCACCAAAACAAAACAATTTGGATTTTGATTTGATTGCAGGAATAGAGCAATTCAATGACTTCATTGATGATGGTAATTTATTTTTAATTTTTAATGATTTCATAAAACGTGTTTAATTTCAATCTATTACAGGAAACCATAGATTTTTTATGGATTTACAAAAATGGACTGCTGAATATCAGCACTCGAAATTGCTGATGTTCGATGAAACATGATTCTAATGAAACACGCCACCCACATCGGATCAGTTTTCACCAAACATCAATCTGTGCCATTTTAAACATTTATATTCCACTCCCAACACAAGTAAATTAAATAATTATTATTTCTACAAATATAAATACTCATATATAAAAATAGCGATTCGTGAGGCTATAATAAACATTTTACGAAAATATTTTGAGCCATTTGTTTTTTTTCTATGTCTGTAATAAATCGTATATGAGTATGGCAAAAGTCGTATTAGGTGCGTTGACAATTCATGAATATATTCATATTAGATCGCAATTCAATATCAACATAATCGCTACCCTTAGAAAAATCCTCGGTCGAAAACTACTAAATACATTTGGTAATGCAAAATTAGTAGAATGTACAAATTTTTTGTACATGTTGTCAACAAACCCGCATCCCTACCAGAGATTAGTATATTTTACTCGATAACATTAGTAAGCTTGGATATTGTCATATCTGAAAATTGGTGAGAAAAGAGTTCATTAACCATTTTCATTGTTCCCATAAGGCAATACGGAGGTATAATAAGGATATAATTCTGATACGTGCATTTTCGGCGAGAAAATGTAGCCGATATTGGGCTTCCGAATCATGGTTCTGCTTGACAAATGTGTTTATTAGTACGGTCGAAAATGACTATAGATTGGTAGTATTTACCAAAAAAATCGTTATATTTACTAATTATTTCTCTCAGTGTATTATAGTCGGTCAAAGTTGCACATTCATCCAAACTAATTCGATAAGCATTTGTCATGTATGTATATGGCCTCCACTTTTGCATGCATATGCCAATTAGGCGCATTATATGCCAACCAAAATTTAGGGCATATGATGTTATATATACGCTTGTTATGCGATTTAATGTTTGCTGGGAAGCTCTCAACGGGAGAGAGCGGAGAGAGTATCGAACGAATTTCCGCTGCACTGCTTCAATCCTGGCAATACAATGTTATAATAGACATTCAGAAAATTCCCTTTTTTTTCTCTATTAAAGTGACATTCAACACATTTCGGCTGGTTCGTCATTTTTACTTCCATTTTTGGAAGAATGTCGGGAGTGAGAATTCCCAGCAAACATTAAATCGCATAACAAGCGTATATATAACAACATATGCCCTAAAATTTGGTTGGCATATAATGCGCCTAACTGGCATATGCATGCAAAAGTGGAGGCCATATACATACATGGCAAATGCTTACTGTTGTTTGAACTTTTCTTTCTGAGTTCCTTGAAGCTACTCGTTTCTTTTCAGGTGAGATTAGCTCAAAGCTGGAAGGTTTATTTTAATATTGAGTACAAAATTCAGGTTATATCAATAAATTACTCACAATTAGTCTCATTCATAGATCATACATTCTCTATCAGTTTCCAAATTAAATATAAATTTTAGTTGATTTTGTCTGAAATCAGCTGTAAGTTTAGTATGTCTAATAATCAGGAAATATAATTTAATTCACCTCAAAGATTCGAATTCACGCTTTTAATCAAATGATTACAATTCTATTTTTTGATTTGTTGCTCTTATCTATTGACACTTCTCCCATACGTTATCTACGTCTACCTATTCTACCGTATTTACTTTATGGCTGTACAAGGGGTCTTTGAGCGGAATGTTTCACCACAACATCCTCCCCCTCGTGACGCTCGGAGCATGGTTCGAGGTCACCATCTCTGCCAATCTCTTCTTCGACTGCATCGCCTTCATGGCCTCCTGCCTCAACACCATCTTCTCCACGAACATCGAGAACTGCGAGTTTACAGACGGGCCTCTGCATAATTCCGCCAGATGTCTCCACGTCTGCTCGCCGTACCACTCCATCTTTCCCTGGATATATGCGGATTACACGACCTCGGATCCACTGATTGCGAACTCTTTCGTCTACTATCAAAACCAGTGCATTCTCTTTGACCGCTGGGACGTCTTGGAACCATTTAGTCCTCCGCGAGATTACTGGCAAATATTCCATTATCCATCGACGCCAGAACTGGTCCAGCATATGTTGAAACATGTTCCAGCTCTCTCCCACGGCTTTCTTGGCATCTTTCCGGATCTTTCACCAGTTGTCGGACTCCGCTAGAGTTGAGCAGCAGAAAATGATTCGGTGTCAGCGACTCTTTTTCTCTATTATCCAGCGGTAGATATGTTAATGGCCGTGAGTTGAGCATATGTTCTGCTTCACTCAACAATGTCATGAATGACTCGTCGTCCAATTTCCGTAACGTAGGCATTTCTCCTAGCGCTGTTTTCACTGATCGTACCATACGTTCCCAACATCCTCCCATGTGGGGAGCAGCAGGGGGATTGAACCGCCGTTTGGTGTTCGCATCAGTGAAGGTGCTACTCATCGTGATGCTGATTTCCCGTATCTGGCTTTCTAGCTCTCTGCTTGCGCCAACAAAATTCGTTCCGTTGTCCGTATATATTTCTTGCGGCGCTCCTCTGCGAGCGATAAACCGCCGTATAGCCTTCTTACACGAATCCGTTGTCAAACTGTAGACTAGCTCCAGATGTATTGCGCGAACTGTCAGACAAGTAAAGACCGCAACCCAGCGCTTGACTGAGGCTCGTCCGACCGTTACGAAGTAAGGGCCAAAATAGCCGATTCCTACAAACGTGAACGGTCGTAGGAACGGCGTTAAACGGCATAATAGATGTGGACCCATTTTTGGCGATTCTGGTTTGGTTTTATACACACGGCACCATTCGCACCGATATTCTGCAGCTCGTACTTGAGTTCTGAGCTGAGGAATGCGGAATCTCTGCCGAACTTCGTTGACAATGGTTTCGTTATTGCCGTGACGAAATTTGCGGTGGTACCAATCTAGCAATAAATTGGTTACCGGATGTTTGCGCGGCAGAATTATAGGGTATCTTGTGTCGTATGTCAAGTAGTCTGCAGTCGAGATGCGGCTGTCCATCCGAAGAATTCCGTATTCATCGAGTATAGGAGACAGAGTAGCTATCGAACTGCTTCTCTCTAGTGCCTTCTACTTTTCTGGTCCCACACGTGCATTTCGATTCAGTGTGGCTATTTCGTCCGGATAGCTCTCTGATTGTGCTAGTCACCACAGGCTTCGTTCTGCTCTTAGCAACTCTTCACTGGTGACATTCTTCATTCCTCACCATTCTTCGGCTGTTTTTCGATACGTTGCAACAGCTTTCCAACGAACCGGTACACATACGCCATGCTCCGTAATAACCGCTCATATTTCGAGAATCGTGACACGTCTACTAACGGCACTGATATGAAGTGACTGCAGACATATGCCGCACGCAGCTCTTCTTCGGCTCTACTCGCCGTCGTGACTTTGTTCGTCGGCCAATCATTCTCCTCCTGATTTGTTTGGATGAATATGCAACTTTGACCGGCTATAATAGCGATTATGTTGAATTGAATTGCGATCTAATATGAATATATTCATGAATTCTCGCGTAACTTTTGAAAAGGTCCAATGTAACATTTTCGCCAACTCGAGAAAAACGTAGTTGAAGACCCGAACATTATTTCGCGAATTATCTTAAAAGCTATTAATCTTTATCACTGTTTTCACCACGAGCTGTCAAGAATAACTTCGTAAAACCAATCGTAACTATTGTTCCGTGATTTGAGATTAAGGTTGAAGCCTCGGAGCGAAAAATGTTACATTGGACGTTTTGTCTGCCCGCGTTTGCACATTGGACATCTTACGTTGCACTATAAAAATTTGAAACTAACTAATAAACAGCAATCGAAATATCAGCATTTCGTTCTAAAGACTGATTATTATTGTTATCACTCGTTGAATTGCACTGAAATCGATAACAACACCTGTAAGAAACAAATTCCAAAACGACCAAAGTACGACTGCGAGTTGTTTTGACTGCTTTGTTACTTCGGACGTTTCGGCCGTCGGAGGAAAGTGGCGTCCGAAGTAACAGCCGGGTGCTTAAAATTCGAATCTGTACATTGGATATTTTTTGTATCGGTGACAAAAAGATGAAGAAGATAGATACGTGAACGATTGTTTTTGTAATACATTCAATGATGGAAAACTAATAGCGTGCATCCATTAACTCGATTTGTTTACATTTGTTACATAGGACCTTTTCAAAAGTTACGCGAGAATTGTCAAAGCACCAAATACGACTTTTGCCATACTCATAAACGATTTATTACAGACATAGAAAAAAACAAATGGCGCAGTATTTTCGTGAAATGTTTATTATAGCCTCACGAATCGCCATTTTTATATATGAGTTTTTATGTTTGTAGAAATAATAATTGTTTGATTGACTTGTGTTGGGAGTGAAATATGAAAGTTAAAAATGGCACAGATTGATGTTTGGTGAAAACTGCTGCGATGTGGGTTCGAACTCCGGTCGTCTGGATTCTCAGCCACCAGCTATCTCGCGCGGCTATCTGAAATTTAATTCAACAGCAGTTAAAACTTTCGAGTGCATCAGCATTTCATTGACATTTTATAATGATGTAATATGTTCTTTATTAGGATCTAATATCTGTTTCATGATTTTCTTCAGCATGCAACGCGATTTGCTGCAGTACTGAACGGATTTAAATTATACGCTTATACGACACACAACTTGCATCAGCGTAATATACGCATATGATGCGGATTAAATATATTTTACGACAATGTACATCATAAAATTGATGTTTATTATACCGAATTGCGACTTAATTTGATAATGGTATATAAAATCGAGTTTTTACATTTTATGCTATTTCAAATATACACGATACATTCTTTGATTGATATTATATGCGATTATGATTTATTCTGATTTCTTGTAAGACTAAGCACGTGGAAAATTATACGATTTAATGTTTGCTGGGTTGAACTCGTGACCTCTGCGTGAGAGGTACCAACATAATACCAATTACGTCAGATCGCCTCCTGAGAAAATTACCTGGCTACAGCAAAGCGCGAGCAGCTATTTCGCCAACGAATGCATTTGTCACCAAAGTCACCAAAAGATACAATTTGTTTTGTAAACAAATTTGTTTTTTCACAAGCAATGGCCGAACAGCATCTTTGACATTGCGGTCCACCTATACTATAACACCTTGGGAGAAACGGAATATGACTTCACATCTGGCATCCCTGATAGTTTTTTTCTGCAATGTTCATCCGATTCATTTTATGTCAACACAGTTCTCATTAGCACTCAAAGTTATACATCAGTTTATCCGTTATTCATGCAGATTTTGCCGCGAAATATTTCCTGCACGCATTTTACATTATTTTTCTGTTTTTAAGTTTTTACACTAAAGTTATGTTCGAATGTAAAAATCCAGTAATTGAAGTATCGTGTTTTGTGGGCGATGATGTACGCCAGCTGGTGGAGGTCGAACATTACGTGAAGTGCTATTCGTTTCCTGTAGCAGTAAAGGAAGATTCGCCAGTGCAGCTGTTCGGTATCGACTTTTACTATTTGGACGAGGAATTACTACAGACTCTAGTGTATGCAGCGCGGGGCAATATTGGAAAACTAACAGTAGCAGAAGTTAGGCGCGAGCTTGGGGACTCAGAATGCCGGCGGAGGCGAACGGAAATTACTCGATTCTTGAGGATCATCTTAGATCAATCGAAAAATTTTCCGTTATGTAAATTGCAGGAGATTCTAGCAATAACACAGGCCTGTTTGCCGCCGTTGGTCGATATTGTAGAGGATTTCGGGCTGGTCCCCGTAAAAGAAATGACCCTTGTGTCCTATGAGTATTTTCATGCCGTGTTGGATTGGCGATGGCTTGGATTACTGATAAGCTTTGAGATTCAGAAACACGAACAAACGGAGACAAAATTCGATCAATCATATGAGGAAATGTTGGCAAGTCTAGTTGAGTTGGCATTATGGAAATACAGCAAAACTAACAGAAAGGAGTTAGTAACGGAGCGTCAATTTTATTGTCCATGCATAAAACAAATGTGGATCGGAATAATGGCAATATCTAGTTATAGAAACATTTCTAGTTTTTGGACTGATTTACAAAATACGCTGGAGAGGATACAAAAAGGCAATCGAGACGCATCTAGCAAACAGAAAAAACGTTTTGGAGCAGTTTCAATTCAAGCGAATGATATTATTTTTCAAACATGGTTAATCAACGGACTTGCATCATTGTATCAATATCGATTACTTGATGAGGTCACATTTAAAGAGAAACCGGTAATCGCTACTCCTGAAGATTATACTGTGCTGGAGAAGGCAATCAAGGAGCTCATACAGAGAGATCAATCGGAAGAACAAACCAGAATAGTTCTGCTTTTAATCAAACCGATTTACACACAATGGTGGCAAATCAAACATGAATTGATTGTTTCTCTCTGGGACTATTTCGGTAAACGCCTTAATTCACCGTTCCATGTGCCATCTGAGTCCCTCAGTAATCTTGCTTGCATTAGTCGGTCTCCAACAGATTTCATCGAAAAGGCTCGCTATCAAGCCAGTCAAGAGGCATTTGATAGTCTAAGTTTACAAACATCCAGTTTCAAATGTTACATTATTTTGCTTGCCTTCACTCTGCGCCATTATTCGAAGAACGCCCAAAAAACTAAGGTTCAGATTCTGTTTAATCGCACAATTTTCAGAATCACCCCACCTAAGTTGGAACAAATGACTGAGCAAGCAATTTATAATTTCTCACTTCTCATGATGACCATGATGGAAGCGACAACTTACCAAGACGACTATCCGCGTCTAGCGAAACAATTGTTCCAGATTAAATATGACTGCTCGAACCAGACGGTAACAGTGAGTTCCGCGATTCAACGCATAACGACCATCGTTTTGGCAAATATGGCACTTATAATTGTGTTCAAAGAGAAGGGTTTCGACAAATCGAGCCACTTGCGGATCTTCTTGCAAAACGTGAACGAAGCTCTACGGGTTTACGGTGAGCGGTTACAACCCGCGCTGAATGTGTTGGCCGAAGGAATGCGTCTTGTGTACGACCAAGCTGTGGCGAAGGGCTCATTGGATGAAGGAGACGAAACATTCCTAGGGGACTGGTTAGAGCCGTACCTGAAAGTTTGCTCTGCGAGCGAGCGTGATGCGCTATTGGAATGTAAGTATTAGATTCATTGTAGTCTCTTGTATGGTTTATGGTCGGAAAGTAAAATGACTAGATAACATTTATCCTCTCGTTAGCAAAATACTTTCCATACTTTGAGTACAAGGTGTCATTTTTCGGATTTCCACCAACGAGAACCAAATACCTTACTTAAGGAAAGCTATGGTGTTGAAAATCATCGACATCTGCTGACTTGCACTGTGAACATTACAGTTTAAACGCAGGAAAAAAACCATTTTTTTTTGACAAATTTTTTTTTCGAGATAACAGCAGATATTTGGCATAGGGTGTTTTTTCGACGTGGTGAACATTTTTCATGAGGTAACTTTTTGAAATTAGAATTCTAAATAACTTTTTGAAATTAGAATTGATTGAAATTGGAGATGATCATTTTCATTGGCACCCTAACATACACACTAGAATATAAATTGAATCATTGTTTGTTTACAATGACACAAAGCAGCAAGATCATCATCTGGTCTTATAGAAGTTGGACAGAGTGTACTCTCTTTCAAAATGGACATAAGTCACAAGTCTCTTATGAAAGGGAAAAAAGTTTTTCTAACAACAATCTTTTCATGTTTTCTTTGAAAAAATTACAACTAATCCCAATTTTCTTTAAAGTCAACATAGCGATATACACTATATCGACAAAGTTTTAGATCTTATTAAAATATGAACTTTTGTCGAAGACGTTAACTTACTATCTTTTATAGTTTCTGAAAAATACGGTACGGAGACCCTTGAAAAAATAATGTTTTACTCGTTACGTTTTTGTGTGTACATTCTCGCGTTTGACATGTTTCTGAATAGAAGTGGTTTTCACATCGATTTTTTTCAGAATTTAAGAAAACATTTTTTCGAAAAATGTTATTTTTCAAAATATTTTTTTTCAATGAATTTTTTTTTCAAAAATTTGCTTGATATTTTTTGATGAAAACAAAAAAAAATCAACAACGACTTTTTCATTTTTTTTTTTTTTTTTTTTTTTTTTATTTGAGAGGTTTTCAGCCTCCTGGGCTGGTTCGCCTCTTTATCGACGGCATTGCCGCAAGGTTTCGTTGGGAACAGATTGCACATAAAATTATCACATAAAAATTGGACGTAAAAATTTAACACATATAAATCCTTTTGCGAGACATGACTTAACAAAGAACTTGCTGTTTGCTTGTTGGACCAGATGGCATGGATGTCCTCGGACCATGGCTTCAGGCCAGTGGAGAGGAAGCCGTGCCGTTGAAGATGCCGGCGTGTTCTTATTCCCCTTCATCGTGGAGGGGAAGGAACAAGGATCTTCTTGACTGATCCATTGTTCAGACGCTAGATCTTAAAAAATAGTTCGGCATCTTTTAGGTAGCAGACAAGCGCTGCTACTCTTGCTGGATCGTCCTTCAAGATGTCCCTTACACTCCCGCTGATTCCATGCAGGTTTCGTAGATCATCGAATTTCGGGCAACCACACAAGAAGTGCTCGACGGAGTTGTGGATTTGGCAGAGGTCGCAGAGTAGATGGAAGGGTCCTCTATTGAATCCGTGTGAGACCGAGCAGTGACCGGTCCTCAATCTGGACAGGATTCGTTGTTCTCTCATTCCTTTAACATCGTCAAACCTGACAATCGTGCCCTTGACTTTTCTGAGGAACTGCCCCCTCTCTGCAAACCACCTTTCGGTCCAAAAGGTGCGGAAAGAGTTGGTGATCCACAACTTCACATCGTCAAGCGACACATCCCGAGTGAAGAACGGTCTGGTGTGACCGATTCCGGCAAACTGGTCGGCCGCTTCATTCCCTGCGATGCCGTTGTGTCCGGGGACCCACATGAGCACAGTGTCGGGCAATATGTTCTTCCTGATGGCCTGTACCCATGGATGTTTGGACCTGGTCGCACCGATGGCATCAATGGCGCTTGCCGAGTCGGAGACGACCAACAACGGCTTGGAAGATGAAGTTGTAGTTGCCTCGAAGATGCCGGCCACTTCGGCCGAGAAGACCTGGCAGATGTCCGCGAGTTTCTTGCTGGAAATCAGACTATTATTATTATCGCTTACCCCAAATCCAACTCCCGATGGTCCTTTTGAGCCGTCCGAGTATCTGATCTCGTAGAGACGGTATTTTTCTGCTATGATGTCCTTGAAATATTCTAGCAGACCGATCGAGCTCACCCTGGCTCGAAAGTTGTCCCTAATACCGTTCTCGACGAGAACAGTTGGGAACCTCCAGTCGTTCGCACCAAACCAGGATTGTTTTGCCACTGGGGGGAGGTTGGCGTGCGCCACCCGCTGCAGGATCGTGTTGCTAAGGGCGGTCAGGTGGGTCTCCCCTCTACCGCTGGTTTTCGACAAGAAACTGGCAGTCCTGGCTACGATCGCCGAGTCTATGATCAGATCGAAAGGAGGTTCTCCAATTTCGGCGCAGACAGAGGCAGCTGGTGTTGATGGCAGGAGACCGGAGACAGTCCGTAGTGCTTTGTTGTAGATCGGTGCCAGAGATTTTGGGAGCTTGTCTCCAGCCAAACACGTCAGTTCAAGGCCATAGGTGAGGCGGCTGCTGATGATGGCTTTAGCCACCCGTAGCCGAATATTTCTGTTGTTGCTCCGGTGCGGTTTGTAAATGGTTTTCAGAAGGTTCAACCGGGTGGCACAGCTCTTCTTAACTTCCTCGAAATGGCGGAGGAAGTTAAGTTTGTGGTCAACAAATACTCCAAGGATCTTTAGCGTTTTTCGGCGGGGAATGTTGTTTTTGTATAGCTGGACCCTGGAGTTGGGACCCTGATGTCTATCGCTGCAAATCACCATATGGCCGCTCTTCTGCGCTGAAAGTCTAAATCCTCTCTCGGCCGCCCACCGGCCGATGGCATTGGTAGCTGCCTGTATCCTGATGCGTGGAATCCTATGGGTGTCACCCACTGCCATCAGAAGAATGTCGTCCGTGTAGACAAACACGAAGACTCCCCCAGACAGGACATGGAACAGGCTATTCATGGCGACGAGAAAGAGGGTGACGGCAAGAACAGAACCTTGAGGTACTCCTGTTTCCTCGTGGAAAGCTCGGGAACTGATGTTACCAATTTTGACCTCAAAGGTTCGGCGTGTGGCGAAGTTCTTGATGAAGTGCAGTAATTTCCCGTCAACGCCCCAATCTGCCAGAGTTTTCAGCACTTTTTCATGTTTTTTCGAAAAAGTACTATTAATGTTTAGTTCGTAACATTTTTATGTATAAACTAGCTGTGCCCTGCCACGCTTTGCTGTGGCACATTGTGGTTGCATGGTTGAGTTGAATTTTTCATTTTTTATGTTGTAACAACAATCCTAGATGTGTTTTGTTGTTTTGTATATTGTATCATAGTTTGAGCTCAATCGGTTCCGTTTTTTTCGAGTTTTTGATGCGTACACAATCGATAACTTTTTAATCACTTCGAAACTCAATTTCAGTTCATGATTATACCAAACACGTGGGAAAAAGATGTTTCCATCACATAGAACACATATTCATTACATTAGAAGCTCAATTTCAGAAACGCACTCTGGTCATATATTAAATTATTTTTCTTTCAATTTTCCAATTTTTTATGCCGTAACAACACTCCTTGAAGTGGATTGTATATTGTATACAACTTTGAGCTCAATCTGTTCCGTACTTTTCGAGTTTTTGACGCGTACACAAACGAACAGAACATTTTTATATGTATATAGAGATTATCGCGATATACATGCTCTGCTATTTTTTCTATTCAAAAACATGTCAAACGCGAGAATTATTAAAAAACACACAAAAATGTAACGAGTAAAACATTATTTTTTCAGGGGTCTCCATACAAACATGTTGACGTCTTTGACAAAAGTTCATATTCCAATAAGATCTAAAACTTTGTCAAATATATTGCTATCTTGGCTTTAAACAAAATTTGGATTAGTTGTAAGTTTTTCAAAGAAAACATGAAAAAAATGTTGTTAGAAAAACTTTTTTCGTGTAAAAGTGCTCATCTTCCGATGTATGGACAACTTCTTGGAAATAATATATATAATTTTTCTTGACAATTTAAAAAAATACGTTTTTGAAAAAAAAAAATTCAAATAATTTTTTTTCCAGCGAAATTTTTTTCAAAAAAATTCCTGAATTTTTGTTATTGAGTCATAAATTTTTGTAAAAAAATCAAGAAAAATTGTTTGGCCCTTTCAAAAAAGTAGTCTAATTCTTTTTTGAATATTTCAAGTATGCAACGTTACTTAAAAGACCCATGTGTTTACAACCACAACGTTTCGCTGCTATCTGAGATGGTGCTGCCAACTCCTAACGGTGGGTGGTTTAGACTAGTGATATATTCATGTGAAGAATAATGATGAGATTTATAGAAATCGCATTAACCGTTTACACTAGCGCGAACTTATATAATGAATATATTCATTTTTTCGGTGAATTTATTCAACTTAAGCAGAACTGCTTTCAACTTCAGTTATTTCTCACCAGTGAGAAATTCACCAACGTTTACATATCCCTGTATCATATATATTCTCACCGTTTACATCTATTTTTGCGTGAATAAATCCGTCTATAGCTATAAATCTCCCTAATGTAAACCCGCCATAAGACGAGTTGGCATTAAATTCGCCAGTAACGTAAATATAATACTTTATAACGTGACCACAACGTAAATGGAATTTGGAAGAAAACAAACAGCAATACGAGTTGTTGTTCCCCAAAGTTATTTGAAGAAGTGAGGAGACACCGCAATTCATCATTAATAATGTAATGTAATGTAATATAATGTAGAAACATAGGATGAAGAATGCAAACAAACATAAAAATGAATTTAGATGCAATTCAACTATTTTCCGATTATGTTTTCCAAGAAATGGAGAAATGTCCACGTGGACAACAGAGGCAGCGTTATAGAAAATGTCCATTTTTGTCCACGGATGAGGAGGGGGGGGGGTTGTCTGAAATCGTACTTTTTCTGTCCACCTGGTATATGGACAGCCCCTAAATGAGAATCGTACGCTAAAATAACTTGTCCAATAATGATTTATTCACATCACACTTATCTATATTTTGCGTTTCAGGTCTCTGCCGGGTTGTGGAAAGCATTGACCGAAAGAAGAATCTCAACGAAAAAGCCCACGTAAGGATTCTGCGGCCAATGTACACCCATGTGCTTCCCTACATCAAGGATGCGTTCGCTAAAGATACAGCCACAACGCTTCTCATCGCAGAACTGGCCGTTCGTTTTACGCTGTATTCCACAGGCCAGTCATATGCACCCAACTTTCTAACGCTGTTCAACTTTTTCGTGGATAATACCAACGCAAACGTGCAACTGCGTCTGCATTTTGTCAAGTTGATAGTTGCTAGCGATCGGATAGGTGAAATTGAGGAAAAGCTGCTGCTGCGAATTTGGTTAAAATTTTCACTATTGGTTGGACGAGATTCAGAGATGCGAGATTTCTCGCAATTCGTCTGTCGGATGGGCGAATTTCGATCTCTATGTGAGGTGCCGGAATATGATCTGTGTGACGGAGATGAGGAACCGATTGGATTATTTTTCAAATTCGTCGGCAAGAAGTGCAAGGAATACGAAGCAATTGATATTCGTGCCCAGCAGGAAATGGCCATTAGGATACATGCGTTGTTCCAGCATTTCGACAGATGGGTAACAACCCCCAATGTAGCTATGCTGAAAAAAATTATGGCAGTGCTCGCGTTAGCTCTGAAAGAATGCGGTCCAATTGTTTACATAAAGACTAACCCGACATGTCTGTACCACATAGCGTTTCATCAATACTTCTTACCTCTTGCCGTACTCGCGGATAGGAATGTCCCAAATGAAATGATTTTAGCTATGGTAAGAGTTTGGCACAAGATAATGGAAGCGTTGGGTTCGATGAATTATACCAACGATCCTTTGATCAGTGATCATGCATCAAATATGATGGTCAAATGGGCTATTCAATTCATGAAACACAAGGACATAAAGGATGCTGTAAGACCGTTCATTACGTTTTTCTCATCGCAAAACGAAGCTTTTGTCGCATTTGCGTTTAACAGATTCTTATTTTGGTTTGTTGAGCTACGAGCATCCTGCCCGAAAGTAAATTCTGATACCGGCATGACCATTCTGTTACATTTGCTAAGTACTCTTCATAGAACCGAAGATAACGGAAAAATCGCATTATTTATTCGGTTGATGGCATCTGTTATAATGGATCACGCCTTGATGGCTCCGGAATCAAGTGCAAGCAAAGCTATTGCGAATGATATAGTGATGAAAATGCTCGAATGCTCCCGCAATAATTCCAATCTTGTCAATTTGGAGCTCAAGTCTTGCCTAGCCGGATTCACCAGGAAACATCTACCAATGGAAACGGCTCAGTATTTCCGTTTCATGTACAAGCTAGCCGACAAAAATCCAACGTTCATCAAATCAATTATACCAACGATACGCGAGGATTTGTCGGAAACAGAAAGATTGCGAGGAGTAGGAGAAGACAAACACTTGCGACGTTTGCTGATGCAGCTAGAAGGAGCGGTGGAAGCTAGTTTGAATAGGCAGAATAAATGAAACTGTTCATTTATAGAAAATAAGGTTCGAATACATTCAGCACTCACTGTAATTATAAATTTTAAGTTTTCCCGCACTCACATGCAGGTAGCGCTGGTGCGCAGTCGCTGTGATATGAATACATGGAGATTTCTCAGATGAAATAACGACGGATGACAGTGGATAGCAAACGCAAACAATAAAAATTGCAGCATCGTTCCTAACATATTCCAGTTACTCTAGCTGGCATTTAAATTCTGATGTTTTGTTAAATAAAATATAGATCATATATATTTCAAATGATAATTTTTTTGAAGTGGTGATACGATTTAGGATCTCATACAGAGAGTAAGCCGGTCAGAAGATTGTAGAGGTGAGTGATTTAGTTACTATTTTGATTCAAGAGAGCCTTGCTGATTGTGCTGTTTTGACTACTTGTTTCGAGCCGGCTTGTCGCTAATATACTATAAATACACAAATCGACACGTTCTACTCATGTTCTGGTGTTCGATTAAATGAACAAACAACCTACCGAACCAGATTTAATTATTCCCACACGTTACCTAAACCCATTTCCGGACATCATGTGATGAGTAGGGCTCTAGTATTACTGTACTAGTACTTGCCTCACTTTGATTGGGGACAACGGGTGCACTATAAAGGGAACCTGAAGGTATTGAATGTTCAGAAGATCTGTTGCCGTATTTCGTTATAATTGACCAAAGTGAAATTTTAGATATAACTTATAGCAAATTAAAGATGTTTTTTATGCAATTCTATTTATTTAACGTAATATTTATCTTCTGATAAGCATTTCAGACACCTAGGTTATCCCATCCAACGATTTGAATGATTGAAAAGCTTTGAAACCCACACAAAGCTATCAAAGGGGCTCCCACACTTTCAGGTGGATTCGTAAAAACGCATTTTTTTAGTTTTTTAAATGAAAGAAAAAAGTTCAAATAATATAATTCTAGTGTTCAGAATAATAAAAACCTCATAATTGGCGAGCAGTAAATTGAATTTCAATTATGTTTAGAGAGGTTTAGAAATCAATAATAATGAAATTTCAGAATCTACCGAAATGTCAGTTGTGTTTTCATGATTTCAAACGCTAGCATTAACCGATGAAAAATTGTTGTTCATTCCTTTTATTTAATTCGATTATTTTTTCGTTTCTTAAAAATACTTTCTCTATGTATAATAATAAGAAAAGTTTATTATAAGAAAAGTAACACTTTTTCCCTTCCTGATTATTGGATCACTTTTGACATTTCTATTGGATTCTTTTTGACAACCAAATCGATTCTATTCACATGCCCATCATTAATCAATGCCCACTATCTTTAGAATACTTGATACAGACTTCCAACCGAGAAACCCGGGGCAAGAGTGCCATACCGGGCAAGAGTGTCCATCTGATTATTTTGCCTATTTCCATCTTTTACAATTATTTAACTACAAAACTTTGTTTTATACAGATACTGCATATATCTCACATATTATAAGTCAGAGCCTTAAATATTTTTTTATTGGAAAACAGATAAATACTAACTGAGCTTCTTGCAACTGCAATCTATATAAGAACGCACAGGCGCAAATTAACGAAATACTCTCAGTTTCTATATGTTTGCATGACTTCACCCATAAATACAAATAGAATAATCATTTTTCTTCAACTTACTGTATGAACTAATTTAAATCGTACGCAATTATTTCAATAAAAAAAATTGTTATCTCTCAACTTCCGGGGCAAAAGGAGCCATTATTACCGGGGTAAAAATGCCATAGTCGTAACCACGAATTCGATCTGTCAAACGCAAATAGTGTAATCGTGGTTGTGTTTGTCGTGGTCATGGTTTGTAAATATGAACGGATTTCGTTCCGAAACTAGTGGCAGATGGAAACTATGGTTGTTGCCGTACATTCTGTAAATCATGGAGACGAGCTGCGGAGGAATATAGTTTGCCCAGAAGAACATTGGCCAAATATGTGCAGAAGTCAGGCCGTTTTAAAACTGTGTTTTCTTAACAACAGGAGGAGTAACTCGTGAGTCACAGCCTTAATATGCAGAAGTTATTTGATGGGTTGACAACACACGACATCCCGAACATACCCTAGGTTCGCAAAGTGAAAAAATTTGGATCACTCTTTCGACAAAACATCCAAATTGGCCGGAGAAGATTGGCTTGCCGGTTTTCGAGAACGCCATCAGAACTTGAGTTTGCGTTCTTTGGAACCACCGTGAATTTCACAGTGCTTTTTTCATCAAAAATATCATAGTAAACATAACTTTTGAACAATTTGATGCATAGCTACACCTAAATAGGAGCAAAACTAGCAAAAAAAATGGAAAAAAATATAACAAAAGATCATTCAAAAATTCATTTTGAACCTCATTTACGAGACTTTCAGAGTTCATAGATGGCACTAAAAAAACTTCATCCTCCAATAATGCGATTAAGCTTTTACAAAAAAAAAACTATGGTTGGGTTATATCTGAAAACGTAAGGTCACGTAATAAGGTGAAATGTTAACGTAAACGTAATACGTCAAACGTTCATTCCAAATATCAAAATTTGTTGCCGGTTTCAATAGTTATATCTAACTGCCACGATTTGAAGCGTTTTTCATAAAATCGTTGATACAGGAAAAACTGTGGAAAATGAGAAAAATGAAGCACAACAGGCGAAATATGTTTATTCAAGTATTATGCATTGTTGTTGTTTATTTGGGATACTTTACACCGAGGTTGGTGCATTCGTATCCAAAGTATTATGCATTGATCCTGTTTTTCTATCTTTTGAATGAACTCGAATGAAATAAATGTTGTAATTTGTGTAATTCGAATTTAGTTAGTTGTTTTAATTAAAGAAAAAAGTTCAAATAATATAATTCTACCGTTCAGAATCATAAAAACTTAGCATTTGACGAGAAGTGAAATTGAATTATAATTAAGTTTAGAGAAGTGCCAAAATGTCAGTTCGACCTGGCATTAATGAATGAAAAAAATGTACGTTTCTTTTTAATGAAAAACTATTTTTTAGTGAACTATAATTTTTTGCATTTAACATTTCTTCGTGAGTGCGAAAAAACAGCAATGAAGATGATAAAAAAACATTACAGAAATATCAAAATACGCGTTAGAACAAAAAGAATAGAGGATTGAGGTTCGAAGGTTCGAAGCAGTGATCTACAAGCAGAAACCGTGTCCCCATGCGTCTTAAATAATCACATTGGCGATCAGTTTTGCGATGATCTTCTATTAGCGATTTTATACTCATAGAGCAAAAAATACGAGGTTTTTCAAGTTTTGCCTAAATGAAATCATATTTTCTTATATTACAAAATTTAAAAAAAAAGATTCTCAAATACTTTTTCACAGTGATGTTCGAGTGGCGGAAAACTTCATTTTGATCTGCTAGAATGATGCATTATTCATATCATATCATATGGTATATTACCCTATTTTATGAGCTACATATAAATATTACACGAGGCTTGGAAGGAAATTCTATTTCTCAAGCATTGAATTGGGTAAAATTAATCATTTTGGATAAATCGAAGCCGATCTTAAATAAAACGGTTTTACAGGATTCAGTTCTCTTCCACTTTTTTTAAGAAGAATCTTCCAGTTTTGTTAACAATATTATTGGCAACCCTGGTTATACCTATGATATAACCGCAAGGTTGACGTAGGACTATCGTTGGCTTAGTTAGTTTTAATTGCATTAATTATTGATTAAACCAGCGATTGGATAAAACAATTTTCTAATTCGACATATTTACATTGTATGTAATGGTTTATTTGTTTCAATTTGACGTAGGACTACCGTTGGCCTAGTTAGTTTTAATTGAATTAATTATTGATTAAACTAGCGATTGGATAAAACAATTTTCTAATTCGATATATTTACATTGTATGTAATGGTTTGAATAAATCTCTATTTAGGTCATTTCATGCATTGCGATATTTTACATTCTTCGTTGTGAGTAAGTCATTGTATCCATTTACCGAGGACTTCCAAAATATGTGTCCGTGTTAGGAGAACACATTCCGGAGGGCAAAAATGCATGCGGGTATAATTCTCAATAAATGAATGAGAGAATATTTTGAAAGATTGGAGAAAGTTTTTTTTTGTTAGTGTGTGGATGAATAAGTATATATGGAAGGATTAGTAAAAATTCGATAATGAAACTGCTGCTTTCACCAAACAATGCGGTTTCTTTGATATGGTGAAATATTCTCTACCCCATATCCAACATTTCGTATTCTCCGCTATCGAATCCATAGCCAACGGTACCATTTGCACGCAATCTGTATTATCATCGATGCTTTGTTCAGATACTTCCGTTCGGCTGACGGCAGAATAGAAGTTAGATTGGTAGAGAAGAGCATAATGCCTAGGCGAGTGAGCGAGATAATCTTCCAGTCACTTCACAATTACAATGAAATGGATTTCCAAGCGGGCGCCAGCTTATACTTTATGGGCTGTAAAGTCCCGGGATTTATAGGGAACGAAAAATGTAACGATTCTTTAAGAGGTTTCAAACGCATATTGCTCAAAATCGTTATTGCGACATACGAGGGTCGTTCAAAAAATAAGTTTCAGTGCCTCAGAAATCGCGGAAAAATAAAGTTAGGACAAAAACAAGGTGATTTTCGTAATCTACGTTTTATTTTCTACTTTTCTTCATAATCGCCGTAACGTTCGAGCCATTTTTCATAGCGTGGCACGAGTTTTTCTATTCGTAACTGCGTCACGATTTTTTTCAGTGTTATCGAATCGTTGACCGCCGAACGCCTATTTCATCACAGTACTTTTGTGAAGTTTTGGACCGATTAAGAACCGTGATTAAGAACAAAAGGCCAGGTTTATTGACGAAAGGAGTGTTCCTCATCCACGATAATGCGCGGCCACATTCTGCTCGCGTAACTCAAGAGCAATTGAAAAAAATTCAAATGGACTGCGTTCGAGCATTCTCCTTACTCCCCAGACCTCGCCCCTAGCGACTATCACTTATTCCCGGTGATGAAATAGGCGTTCGGCGTTCAACGATTCGGTAACACTGAAAAAATTCGTGACGCAGTTACATCGTACTCCAAAAAGTTGGACGCAACGCACTTCGCGCTCGAAATAGAAAAACTCGTGCCACTATGAAAAATGTCTCGAACGTTACGGCGATTATGTAGAAAAAGAGAAAATAAAACGTAGATCACGAAAATCACCTTGTTTTTGTCCTAACTTTATTTTTCCGCGATTTCTGAGGCACTGAAGCTTATTTTTTGAACGACCCTCGTATGTTGTGTTAAATACCATTAGACAAGAAATTTATACAGCAATTTGAAATACGAACAGAAAATATAGGCGAACCGCGGGTAAGACGGACAGTGGGGGTACAATGGACAGGTGGTTGATTTGTAAAGTTGCATTATGAATTTCAAATTTCTGTTGATGGGAACCCATTCTTCATGATATTCTATAATATTTAAGCCATCCTATAAAAATGAATACTGATCAAAAGTGGAATAGGGAGACAAAAACCGAAAATCAAACATGATTCCGCGTGTGGATGTAATTTTTGCGGCTTCGACATTAAGCATTCCGAGTGGTTTAATGCAAAATTGAATTCACTAATGGTTATATTTTGATTTGTGACGATATTCAGAGAAGTGATATTAGGTATGTACGGAAAAGTAAATTCATTCGTAAGTGTTAAATTTAAATTATTAGAGTGCACCCGTGGCCGAGTGGTTAGCGTCTCACATTATCATGCCGGGTGTTCGGGTTCGATTCCCGTTCTGGCCGGGGGATTTTTCGTCAGAGAAATTTCCTTCGACTTGCACTGTGGTCACGCGTATTCTAGAGCTTGCCCCTCGGAATACATTCAAGGCGTGTTATTTGGCTTAACAAATCTCAAATAAGTATTAATAAAAGACTCTAGTTAATGCATACGTTGAGACGGGAAAAGTTCCACAGGGAACGTTAACGCGATTCAAGAAGTGGAAGAAGAAATTTAAATTATTGAAATAATTGCACTGGTGGGGTTGAAATGGACAGTAACATCCATAATCACATCCAAATGCATGATGGAAAGTATAGAGAAGGTAAGGTAAGGTTTTGAATTAAAGAGGCTTTAAACTCTGAGAGTTCATTCGTCTCTTGCCCTTGAGGGCGGGAAAAAGAAAACTAAGAAAAAGAAAAAAGAAAACTAAGAAAACTACTGCAAAATTCATTATTCTCGCTCGACCTAGTAACCGCCATGGATGTATGTCGTACCGCCGCACCCTACACACACAACCAAACAATTGGAGCAGGGAAAAAACCCTTTTAGTGTGCTTGAGGAGCTCGCTTCTAAAAGGGGCGTAAAAACCTGCTCATCTTTTGCTGAAAGTAGAAGAGAAGCCAAACAAAATTTTATCAGTATAGTAAATGTAGTAATTAGACATTAGATCTGGTCAAATAAACCTGTATCCTTTAGGAAATCGATGGTCCTTTTTTCCTCGACGGCGTCGTCCGATAGTGCTGTCCCTATGGTGTCTGCAACCTGAAACTTTATTCTTGAAGCATTAAATTTAGGGCATATGATTAATATGTGTTCCACCGTGAGTCTTACATTGCACGACTCACATAGTGTTGGTTCCAATCCACGCATGATGAATTTGTGTGTTAAAAATGTATGCCCGATACGTAAACATGTCAGACATACTTGAGTAGATCGGAGAATACTATGCTTCCAGGGAAGGGTAGTATTCTTGATCCCTCTTAAGAAGAGGTCGCGGAATACCAACTGTTCTCCCAGCTCAATCTGAGGGATTGACGGACCCATCTGATGGTGGAGGTGGTCCATAGTTCGGAGAGCCTACCTTCCTTGGCGAGACGATCAGCCTGTTCATTACCCTGGATTCCGCAGTGCCCTGGGACCCAGCAGAAAGTGATGTCCTTCCCTGTAATTTTTTCCTCAATGTTTTGTATCCAAGGGTGTTTACTATCGCCACTTTGTAGTGCCCGTAATGCACTATAGGAATCAGAGAAGATCACCACTTTACTGTCGTTATCACAGAGTGATGTCGCGACAAGGAGAGCGGCAATTTCGGCGGAGTATACCGAACATATGGAAGGCAGTTGGAATTTTAGCTCCGTGTTATTAGCAAAAACTCCGAACCCTGTTAGGTTGCCATCAAAAGACCCATCTGTGAAGATTCGGTGGTGGGTGTGATACTTGTTATGGAGGTGGTTATTATAACAGGCCGTAACAATGCTGCTGGCTTCCCCAGCCTTAACAGCATTTTTGATTGACCAGTCTATGTTTGGCGGATGTGCGTGCCATGGGCGTTGACCAACTCTGCTTAATGGGTCAATAGTCGGGAGGGTGACTTGGCTCATATCTAGCAGCCAAATGTTGGCTCTGGTGTAAAAGTAAAGAGAAGAATATTCAACTTTTTTTTATATTGATTTCTCTTTTGGTTCTATTTCAGTTACTGGACACACAAACACTGAGAGCACTGAGAGAGTAAAATTATTCCTCTCGCAAGCGATAAACTTCCACGCTTCGTATATTATTAACATGTCCATATTCCCTCCCCTACATGTCCATTATACCCGCATCGAGAAAAATGTTCTACTTTTCGGTGGCATATCTTATTTTTGAAGGCTCTGATATTATTTTTAAATTCAGGAATCTCTTCTTTGTTCTTTGTCGAAAAATAATGAGATTTTTATTCTGTGAAGTGGCTGTTTTGATGCAAACACAATGAAGACGCATACATTACAACCTTCTTGATGTTGTAATCGACCCAATTCTACTATTTTATCGAAATAAACATTTATTTTTATATTACCATAATTGGTACAATTTTACATCTACTTGCCAATTATCGCAATATCGAAAGCTGCCTTATTCCTATTATGGTTGTACGTAATCGCTGCAAAGCTGGAAAGCAGAGCCACGTTATGTTCTTATTATGGTTGTACGTTGTTATGTTGTTATGGTTGTACCTCACGTTTTCACGCAGTGCAATTGCATATTATAGGGCGTTTTTAAACGCTCAGTAGTGTAGTGAAACTATGCGTGTCCGACTGGAGCATATTTGTTTGATCCACTCTGTTGAAAATTAAGTCTTAGGTGATTGTGTTAATATACTTTGTTCAGTTCCTGAAGAGAAGCGAAAACTGCATCACAACCCTCACGCCTTTGTGTTTCTTCTGTCAGCTAGCAGAGTGGCCAGGCAACGAGCGGCAGGCCAACCGGGAAGCACTAACAAAAGCATAATCTAGAGATGAAACGGATATTCGGTATCCTGCCTATCCGGTCAATGTGCCGGATACCGGATATTAAAAAAAAACAATAATTTCTCATTAACAGAAGATAAATCATAACCGGAACTTGTAATGCTCGATAATTTTTTTTTGATTTGTAGTTAATTAAGTGTGCCCTCTCTCAGATTATCATCCTGAAGGTTTTTAATGTTTGACGTATGACTACGTCTTTCATTTCTATACCGGGGTGTAAAATCAACTAAACAACCGAACGAAATGGTATGATAAATACTTCATTCGAAAGATAAAATGTCTACGCGTTATATACCTGTTACTTTTTCATCCAAAAACTTGTTTCAATAGCCTTAAAATTGCTTCCAAAACAGGCTATTGAAATCACCAATCGGTATATAAGCGAGCGCCGCTCGGAAATCCACTCAGATTTCAAACAATACCATTAAAATGGTGAACAACTGTCAAATTAAAAATAAGGAACTTTTGCTCAACAGTATGATTTTAAATCCAAAAGCTGAACCAAAGATGTAAAGCCCAGACTGTGTCACTTGAACTGTAAAATATGTATTCAAATTGCAAAACATCTGAATAAAAATGCATTTAAGTTGTAAAAAAAAAAGAGATCCACTCAGTTATAATTGAACAGCGATTGGAGCATGTTGTCGCTGTTGTGGTGAAGCTAACTTCGTTTATCATGAAAGCACTGATGAACGGTGTCACCAAGAGCCTGTTTGTGCACCTTAGGCCAGAAGGGAATCCATCAGGAGGAGAATGATGCCACAAATGGTTCCGCTTGAGACATTGGAGCAGCCACCACACATACACGCGCGGAACTATTTTCGTTTGGTTACCATGCAGCATCGAGAAGATTCCGGAAAGATGTCATCGTTGCTGAAAAATAATCGGCCAGTTACCCTGGGAATTGAAAAAAACATTCAAGCGAAAGAGTTTATTTTGATGTTTTCTACCCATATAATACTGCGACCAAATACATTTGGTTTTGTGAGTTTTCAATCAAGTGCGATCAACTTTATTGGAGGTGCAACGAATCTTAAGAAGGAATTCCCGCTCTACGCGCACTGGCAAACGATGTTTACTCAACAATTTCTCTAACGAGAAATGGGTGTTGTGAGAAAGGATGAGCGAACGCATAAATTATGCAGACTGATTTGATGCAACAGATATTTTGTCTGTTGGAAATGGAATACAAATCATATCGCAATACAACCAATGTATTATGTATTATACAACTTTTGTGTGATTGATTCTTTTGTTGAATATTGTGCCTCCAACGTAACGCTCTCGTTTTCGAAGTCCCCCAAATATTCATTTATTCATTCATTCAGAATTGATTCAGACGCAACTAAAAACAAATGATCACTACATCAACAATAGTCCTACGTCACCCTTGCGGTTATACCTCAGATATAACCCACTTCCTGTTTTTCATTTTGAATACAAGTAATTGGTTGATGTTCTTTGCATATTGTAAATATGTGGCACAATATCTGTCTGGAAAGCCATGGTTATCGTAAGAGAAAGTCAATTAAGAGAATCGATTAAAGCAAAAGCAAAAATTAGGCAAACATTGCCGAATAATGAATAATAAATAATGAGTCTTGAACAGAATATATTGGAATTTTCAAAACTGTCTCTGATTTGGGAAAAATCGCGTTATTGAACCAAAACTTTTTCCTGTAGTAAAATGAACTACAGCAGCGTTCTTGGAATCAAATGAATGCTGATTGATAAGGTTAATTGGATTTACTATTGACTTGGTTAATAAAACACTGTGGTCATCTACAAAATCTTTAAAAAAACATAAAAAAATGATTTTTTTTTCAGTATTGTTATCTACATCTCAGACTTGAAGCTTTAAATGAAGCTAATATGATGTATATCTCATCTTCATGCGTTGGTTTTTTACAAAGTTAAAGCGTTCCCAAAATCACTTAAAAACTTCGACTTCGCGCTTCGTTCCTACAATTTTTGTCGAGTGTAGAATCAACAACATAATATTGCATACTAGGAATGAAATTTAGAGGCATAGTTTTATTTAAAAATTATTATTGAAGTATTATTTGAATCCTATTAACACTTTTTCCATGTGACACCGACTATTACCATATTGGGTACACTTATGACGAAACTCCAGGAACACTATTACCATAATGGGTACATGGAAGTGGCATTTTCAAACATGTTTTTTATACAATTTAGTCAATTAATCATCGAAATATCAGTGAGAATCTTCAAAAATAGAGTTCAAACGGCTAGAAAAAGTATACTTTTGTATTCTTTTGAACTAGAATAGAGTATTTATTCGCCAATTTCTGCAAGTTGGTGACATATGTCCTCCATAATTGGTACACTTACCCTATATTGAACTGTAAGAAACTGCTTTTAAGTTTTGGAAAACATGAGTTTCCAAAGATACAATCGAAGTTCTACTTAACATGTCCGTCTTACCCCCATTTCCCCTAGTAGAAAAGTAACTAATGTAACGATTAAAATGGGTATGGTTTTTCGCAAGGCGCCTAGAAGTATATACTAAGGTATACACTCATATACACTCTTCAGCCATCTTGGAAGTCTACTGTGTTTTGTTTGTAAACAAAACACAATACGCTATTGCCGAAGCTCGCTCGTGATCAGTCTGTCTCTTTCACGATACAAGCAAATAATTCTCCTTCTACTTTCTTCCGTGCTGTTTTCATATACCGCTCCCCTAACCAACTTAGTGACGAAACGGCCTCACCTAGTACCATAGACCCGTCATGGTTTTTCGATTGCGCTAACCACTCGCTTTCCTCTCTGACGCAACGAGCAATCTTTTCGCCTGCATTTCGGCGTTAGCTCACAATGTGATTTGATGCGTATCAAGAGTTAAGGTAATATTATATTATCAGGCACGTAGCGTAACCGGCACGGCGCGTTTCATGCAAGACAAATATTATTGCGTGTGTTTCAAATGTGTATGCGTATATATAGCGGAACTGCTCTGGGCATACACAGCACGTTTCAGACAAATGCATGAAGAAATTCTCGAAAAGAATATTTAGCCGGTGCCGGGCACGAACTACACAGGCGAGTAGCACCATACATACAAATCAAACGTCGATGTTCGTGGTATGGGTGCGTTCGTCGCTCTTCGGTACGACATCGGTTCAATCACCAGTAGCTACGCTTGGCTCAATTTACACTCAAATACACTCCCACTCCGAAAACAAATTTCTCCTCTCCGTCTGCGCTGCCGGTCCGTACAGAGAAGTTGCTGTGCCTGATAATATGAATACATCATGTATTTGTCTGCCCGTGTCGGTACGTGCCGTTTACGCTACGTGCTGGATAATATAAAACCATCTCCATTTTTCGGACAAACAGGCATTTATGAGTTGGCAGAATCAATGGAGGGATGATCTTGAAGGTGTTTTTACTCTATTATGCCCCAAGTTCAATCAATTCGGGCTCAATTCACGTCTTTATCGTGTAGGTCTTACTACTAACAATTTATGTAATTGTGCATTTTTACGATAGATAAAAGGGCCAGAGAACAACGTGGTTTGGGATCAGATGTTGGTGCGCTTGGTTGTGAGCTGATAATATAACAACTCTCTCGCTGAGTGGAGAGTTGTTGTGGTTCAACCGCCTCGCAATAAGTAACGAAAATATCGCAGTCGCAAGTGATCCCATCCAAAATGAGCCAATTCAATAAATTGCAGTCGTTCTCAAAAATTAGACATCTCTCAAACCTCATTGTGGCGTATTTTGCGAAATTATCTTGAGCTACATCCTTACAAGATCAAATTCACTCAAGAACTAAAGCAACTTGGCCATATGAAGCGCCGAGATTTCTTCGATTGGGCTCTGGCGAATCAGAATTGGAAGATCTTAACATCAATGATATGTGGTTTCAAGAAGACGGTGCCACTTGCCACACAGCGCACGTTACAATGGATTTATTGAAAAGTAAGTTCGGTGAACGTGTTATTTCGTGAAATGGATTTGTCGATTGGCCGCCGATAGCTCCAACGCGAAATCGCAACATTTCGGTCGAAATGTGTGGCCGAGTTAGTGGAAAATTGGGTCCAACGAATTGATCGCTGTAAACGGGCCCGTGGTGGTCATATGTCCGAATTCGAATTTCATGTTTAAAATGTAAGAGTTGAACTACAACCAGAATAAATTTGAACTCAATATCTCAAAAAACCTTTGTGAACCCGTTATGAACAAGGAATCGGGGAAGTATGTGAACTTGCCGAATATTTCGAAAGGGACGAAGGGATACCATTCACTCCAGTTCGTTTGGATGGACTTTAAAAGTACGTTGTATTGCGATTCGACGATTCTGAGACTGCTTTTACTGTTGAATGTTCGGGTATTCAGATATCGTTTGCGTGACTTACGCGACTTACGATAGTTGTTACTGAATAGAGAGAATGGTCGGACCGATTTTCCAACAATTCACATTCATAGATTGACACTGGTTATTGCCATCGCAGATATAGAGACTTCAGAGGGGTCAAGACATTCTTGATCGTTTTTCACTTCTCGCATTTCCGAACGGCTATTATGGATGTTTTCAATTCAATATTATGAATTCAGCACGAAATCGTTGTTGCAACACATTCTTAACTTAACTATACGAGTAGTTTGGTCACATGGTACGACTGCAACCGGTCCAGAGGAGCTCATCAAGCACGCCCAAATTGGATGGAAGATTCTAGACTCATGTGAAAGAAATCCGCCGTTTCTACAGACAACCAGAAAAAATAAGAGAATAGAAGCTCAGCAATAGTAGTTTTACATCTTTCAAATGATAATGTTCGTTAAAAGAAATCGACTTCAACAAAAGTTGTGTGTACAACGTTCCCGTTTGGGCATTTTCCCAGTTTGTTCCAAATGTGTTTCTTATGTCCAGTGCTCCTGAATTGTGTCGACATGCGTTTCCCATATGCCACATACTGCGCTGATGCATTGATATTATTAACACAAACACCATATGTAGGCATCACTCGAATGTGGAGCTTTTCCCGATGATGCTGAGTGACTGAGATTTGTCACTCTCTTCCTTATCTTCATCTCATACCATTGCGGCGGTAACAGATGCGTGCGCTATGATGCTGCTGCATATAAACCAGAGCGTCGGGATAAACAATTTGAAACAAGTGAACGCACAACGAGGAAGAAAGATGCCGGAGAAATGTAATTCATCGTTTAGTTTACATTTTCTTTCTGGCACTCACAGAAATTAGTTCCCTCCGGCCAGTTAGTTCTAATCTGCGCGCCGAACGGATTGTTTGTTGAAATGCGTGCGAATTCTAGTCGTGTCACTGAGTGTGTAGAACGGTAGTGTGAAGCTGACGTGGACGGTGCAACGTGGCAATTTTTGTTTGGCAGAATTTGCGACTTCGTGAACGATCGGTGAATCAAAATTAGTGCCTCCAAAGAAACCTGGGTACGTTGTAGATCGAACGAGTTTATCAGTCAATGGATCAGTTTTCTGTCGATTTATGAATGTTTCATTGACGGCTGGAGTGTTACATTCTAAGCAATTGAAATATATATTTGATGATAATTTTCTTTTAGAGTGCAAGATTTAAAAATTTGATGATTGATGTTCTGAATAAATTTTAAGTTTATACTTTTTTGAAGTTGTTTTTAACATAAGAATATGAAGTCTGTGAAAAAAATACGGCTGATATTGACAGCTTCTTCAAATTTCTAGAACATACATTCTTCTCACTCCAAATACGGAATCAACTAATAGCTGCTATCAAGAAACGAAACAGATTAGGTTTTCCAATTACAGGAAGGGATGTTTGTTTCAACGAATATATATATGTTTTGAAATTAAGCATGAATAGAACCATGAACCATTATATTTTATCCAAGTTATGAAACCTTTGCGTTACTTACAGCTAGAAAAAAAATATACAAAAAATGCATCTCCTGCTGCTAGTGTCCACTATCTGTTTACTGTTCAATTGTGCCGTGTCGGGCATTCCTAAGCCGGAGGAAAAACGTGTATTGGATCGTGACGTTCTCAATCATGCACAACACTTCCAGAACGATGAGCACAACAAGCAGTACGACCATGAAGCGTTCCTGGGGGAGGAAGCCAAGACGTTCGATCAGCTAGAACCAAAGGAAAGCAGACGGAGGCTAGGGTAAGACAACGCTCAGCGTTATTCATTAAATTGCATCTATGACATAATTTGAGCTCGAGACGCGACGCGCGTTGCGGATGTCTGAGATTTAGTTAGATTTATGTGCGATATGTAATTGACCTGTTTTTTTTTCTTTTTGCGGTGTAGAATAATTGTAGATAAAATCGACGCGGACAAAGATGATTTTGTCAACCAGGCGGAATTGAAGGCTTGGATACAGTATACGCAGCGGCGCTACATTGAGGATGATGTGGGTCGTCAGTGGAAACAGCACAATCCAAATAATACCGATCAAATCAGCTGGGATGTTTATCGGAAAAATGTGTATGGCTTTTTGGACGATATGGATCCGAAGGATCTTGAGCAGGGTGATGAGCATTTCTCGTACAAATCGATGTTGTCCCGTGATCGACGCCGGTGGAGTGTTGCTGATCGAGATGGTGACGATCGCCTGAATAAAACAGAGTTCACTGAGTTCTTGCACCCAGAAGAAAGTTTGTATATGAGGGATATCGTAGTGCAAGAAACTATCGAGGACATCGACAAGGATAATGATGGAAAAGTATCGGTGGAAGAATACATTGGTGAAATGTACCAAGCTCCTGAGGAAAACGAAGAGGAGCCAGAATGGATTAAACAGGAACGGGAGACATTCGCTAACTTCCGGTAAGTCTGAACACTGTGAAAATCGTGTATATGAATTGATGTTTATTACCTTTTATTGTAGTGACAAGAATAAGGATGGTTTCATGAATCAAGAAGAAGTGAGGGATTGGATCATTCCTGCCGATTTTGACCACGCGGAAGCGGAAGCTCGACACCTTATATACGAAGCCGACTCAGATGCCGATGAGAAGTTAACCAAAGATGAAATCATCGAGAAGTACGATCTATTTGTAGGATCACAAGCGACCGATTTTGGAGAGGCGCTTACACGCCATGACGAATTTTAGGCAGATTATATTTTTAGAGCTTATAAATATTTGGACTGACATGACAAACGTACGCAACTTAATTACGTATTCCTTTCCTTTATGTGTTTCATAAATACTAATAATCTCGAGAATACAAATAAGATTACCGTTTTAAGTTCGCATTTATGATCTAGTTATGTGAACGCATTAACAAATTTGAGCCATTCATGTTTAGTATTGCATGTAATAATAAAAAAACTGATTTTAACAGAAACATTATTATTAGTTTTTTCCTAAGCGTTATGGGTAGGGGAAGTGGGGGTATAGGAATATGCTTTTTCGATGTGTCCACATACTGGGCCTGATTCTCGAATACACTTCACGGTGGAAACGAAATGAACGGCACGCCATTGAACTACGTTTTACGAGTTAGTGAAGTGTCGAAGATAATGATGAGTTTTCAGGCAGAATGAGCACTTTTCAAATAAAAAATCATTAATGAAAATTATCTTCTTCGTATCAAACTAGTATTCAATGTGAGTGGAAAACTTTGTTTTCTTCATGTGGTATAATAATCCCATACAAAAATTTCATCTAAAGATAATTTGATATTATAATGATAAATTTAGTGGGAAACTAATCTCGCATCCAGATGTCGACACCGTACCGTTGTCATCGCGAATGCGTTTCATACCGTTTCCACCGTGAAGTGTATTCGTAGTGTATTCGAGAATCAGGCCCATAAAATCATACAAAAATTTCATCTGAAAATAATTTGATATTATAATGATAAATTTAGTGGGAAACTAATCTCGTATCCAGATGTCGACACCGTACCGTTTTCATCGCGGATACGTTTCATTCCGTTTCCACCGTGAAGTGTATTCGAGAATCAGGCCCACTGTTACGATTCCAGCTTGTCAAAAAATATTGTAGCTCAACTTATTGTTGTTCAAGATAGCAAACGGGTTCTAATATATGACTTATCTTCCCATGTGGGGAAGTGATGTTTTTAAAAATATAAATTTAAACCAAAGCTAAAGCTAAAGGAGCAAATAATTACACGACCGTCTTCGTCCGCTGACTAACTATGGGCCTGATTCTCGAATACACTACGAATACACTTCACGGTGGAAACGGTATGAAACGCATTCGCGATGACAACGGTACGGTGTCGACATCTGGATGCGAGATTAGTTTCCCACTAAATTTATCATTATAATATCAAATTATCTTCAGATGAAATTTTTGTATGGGATTATTATACCACATGAAGAAAACAAAGTTTTCCACTCACATTGAATACCAGTTTGATACGAAGAAGATAATTTTCATTAATGATTTTTTATTTGAAAAGTGCTCATTCTGCCTGAAAACTCATCACTATCTTCGACACTTCACTAACTCGTAAAACGTAGTTCAATGGCGTGCCGTTCATTTCGTTTCCACCGTGAAGTGTATTCGAGAATCAGGGCCTATATCTGCCTTTATTGAATCTCTTCAGGTTGAATACAAGTTGGAAATTATTATCTGCTTATTTTCATTACTGGAAAGATATTGAATCAATCAGCACAATTTGATGCCTCCGTGGTTGGTCGTCTGCTGCGATCTGGTTCCGGGTTGTTTATAATTGCGGCTCGTCTTATGCTGTGGGTATGTTCGCTGGTTTTATTGTTGGGGGTCCCATGTGATATGTCGTCGTTGGCAATATGGGCTTGGCGATAACTTATGTATCTAAATAGTACATTTCTCACCAAAAGGAAAAAAGTTGTACTATCGAACATTTATAATGCGGGATTGAATAACACATAACGCTTCGCATAATAAGGCTTGGTTTTGGTTGTGGTGCCATATTTTTCCAGGGTTAAAGCTACAAAACGAGCCCCTTCAAGAGCAGCATGTAATTTGGGTTTATCAACTTTAGTAAACAAAACATTTTAAGTCGTTATTCACCACTGATAATTTTGCCCCCAAACAACAAAGTAATTTTTAGGCGAATTGATCACAAAATATCTGTTCACCTCTCCTAGAATATGTGTTCACATCCAAGATGATGAAGAAATTTAGTTAATTCGTACTGTAGATATCAGATTAACCCTTTAACGGGTGCCGGCATCTATATTGCCACCAACGATTTTATTTTTTTCTCTTCTTTAACAATAAATTATCACTTCAAACCTTATGTAGTAACTTGTTCTGATGTCTAGCAACATGCCTGATTTTTTTAAGCACGAAAAAATCAAAAACTATTCATTTTTGAGCCATTTTTGTGTTAACAACTCTCGATTTATAGCAGCCACAGCAAATTTCCCGTAAAGTCATTGAAATACAGTCTTTTTGCTTAAGTTTTCAATGCATATGAATTGTTTAGGACCTGTTGAGTCTGATCATGAGTTTTATTAGTTGTTTTTGTTGAATCTAACATCAAAAATTCAATTACAAAAAGATAATTTTCACCATCAAGTGTTTTCCGCTAGACGGGCAGGTGGCATCTATATTGCCACCAACATTTTACGCTAACCGGGCAGGTGGCAACTATATTGCCACCAACATCTAACACTAGCCCTTTTACGGGCAGGTGGCAGCTATATTGCCACCAACATTTTACGCTAACCGGGCAGGTGGCATCTATATTGCCACCAACATTTTGCGCTAGCCGGGCAGTGGCAGCTATATTGCCACCAACATCTAACACTAGCCCTTTTACGGGCAGGTGGCAGCTATATTGCCACCAACATTTTACGCTAGCCGGGCAGTGGCAACTATATTGCCACCAACATTTTGCGCTAGCCGGGCAGTGGCAGCTATATTGCCACCAATTTTTTCAACTGTTTCAATAGTTAAAATTTTTTTTAATGTTGATATGTGTTATTCCTCATGTAAGGATTATGTTCTCTGAAGCTGGAGTCGATTCGTTAGCTAGTTTCCACGGCCCGTTAAAGGGTTAAATTAAATTAAATTAAAAATTAAATTTCACGAGAAATCCCATTATTTTTGTTTATATTTTGTCATTATATTTTGACAGCACTACTGAAATACAGAGTGACTTAACAGTCATGAAACTCAAACATAAGTTAACTATCAATAATATTGTTCCGTGACTTCGACATTTCTCAGAAGTATTTTTGGCACAGATTCGTACCGAAACAGTTAACGGCTCTAGAAATATTTGCTCCAGTCTTTTATAAACTATAGTAATATGTAAGACATATCAAAATACAGTGGAACCTCGATTATCCGCGAGGGGATGATCCGCGGTGCGGATTATGCGCGACAACGAATTCCGTAGTAAATCCATAAACCTTCCCGGAATTTGTCAGTGAATGATAGGCTCATGTACTTTTGTTTTGGTCATGGCTTTCATATTATCTGACCACTGGTGTACACGACCTTCTAAAAGGATAGTTGAATGATTTCTGTATCGATAAAACAGTGCTCATGCTGAAATATCTTTTTTTCGTGTTACAACTCATTTTAGCCATTTATCGCATTATCCGCGATTTTCGTTATTCGCGGTGAGCTAGCCAGACTATTTCGCGGATAATCGGGGTTCTACTGTACTATTCGTTTATCGTATTTCAAAAACTGTTGCGTTGATTTCATGTTTGAATAATTTTTACGCAGGACTACTTTTAATAGGGAAATATAGGGTGTGAAATGAAAATATCAAAATTGTACATGTAACAAAATTATGAAAGATATCGAATGCTTCCCAACAATCAATCATTAGCTGTAATTAAACTAGTCATTTGAATTATGATGGAAATCAAATTGAAGCTGGAAATATGTCAGAGATACGTTTGTTTCTTTAACTGCAAAGTAGTTTTTGTACAACAAATGACGGATTACTGAAATGAAAATTTGCTGCAAGTGTGGTCTAACGGAGCAAATGGTTCGATGGAGGATAACCGATTCAAAAAACATGAGTCTGAAATATGGCCATTTCATTGATTTTTTTAAAAGCTCATCAGAAACTGAACAAGTTTTATGTAGTAGCTGTAAAAGATGTCTGTCAAGGAACTCAAAAGCGAGTTCTTTTTATATAAATTTGGTAAAAGTACAAAAAACTCATCTTTGATACCGCCGTTTTAGTAGATCTAAACAAATCAAACTATGATGAATAAACGTTTCCTGATGGTGAATCCACCTATGCATCGGCAATCGGCAATCTGTCATACAACTTAAACACAAATTTCTGCATAACTCGAAAACTATCAAGCAAATGGAGCCAAATTTGGCATGTGAAGGTTTTAGGGGGCAATAAATGTTTCTATGGTGGTTAGACACTCCTCTCCGTTCTCTAAGGGGGAGCTGCCATACGAATGAAACACAAATTTCTGCATACCTCGAAAACCAATCGGGTAAATAAAGCCAAATTTGACATGTGAAGGTTCCAAACAATTAAAACACATATTTCAATCAAACATATTCCAACCAAACAATTGAAAACTTTCGGAAAACTCTGAAGAAAATGGAAAAATTTGCGAAAATTCAATTCCCATATGTTCTACAATTTCGTAGTGACAAGCGTTGTTAGTTCATTCGATGTTTGCACTAACGAAATTGATCTTTGTTAGAAAGTGGAAATTGATTTTAATATGATAAAACTCACTCCTATAGTTTCTTCTATCTATATAAATAAAAATGGATCGCCGAATGTGTTGATAAGAGCAAAACTCGAGGAAGGAATTGGCCGATTTAGGGCTGTCTTTATTCTATTATATTCTCTGTATCAAACATTTATTCCATGTAACGGAGAAACATGTTATTTGCAAGTGGTTGAAAAATCTTGAACGAGAATTGTGTTTGAAAATAACCCCCTAATAATAATATTATATTGACGAATTTTGGTAGAAGTGCTAGGAATTTTACAGCATAAGGTAATTTTCAAGAGAAGATCCATCAATCAACAGTTCTGCGATTGACCCATGAACCATGAGCTTAGTGAGAAAACGTGAATGTGATAACGAAAATTAAACTTTGGGCGGGACGAAGTTTGCCGGGTCAATACTAGCTGACCCTAGCTGATACAAATCCTATACCAGTATGGGAGAGTAGAAAATTTTCTGTTATTTTAAAGCTCATTTGATGTAAGAGATCGGGATGCCAAAACATGTGCTTAAAATTAATTTTGGGTGTAGATGCATGACGACCTTTCGAACATGTGACCAAGCGTTATGCCGAACGATGATAGATTTTCAATTATCCTTAGATATGCGAGATAAGCTCATGTACACAAGTGGTCAGATTTCGAAGAAAATTTTGGACATCCTCATTTAAAATCCGTCTTGATTTGGTTTCTCGGCCATGGAAATACCGGACGTGTTGTAGTGGAATTTACAATTGGAAGCTGCATTTAAAGGTATTGAGCTTAATCAGAACAAACTCAGGATACTCTGTTTGACAATAAGAACAGGAAAGAAGAGTTTATCGTTCTTTTGGCACCAGCAATCCACCACATCGGTTGAAAAGTTTATAAGATAACACAGTAAAACTAGTTTTTTTTTTGCAAAATTCAATGTTATTATTCAACATAATTGTCTTCGAGGGCGATACAGCGATTATAGCGATCTTGCAACTTTTCGATACCATATTTATAGTACTCTTTCGGTTTTTCCAAAATAGGCCTCAGTTTCGGTAAACACTTCATCGTCTTAAATTTCTTGCCAGCGAGCATTCTCTTCCGTCGCTTCCGTCGCTGAGGGGCAGATCTGGAGAATACGGTGGATGCGGAAGCAATTCGAAGCCCAATTCATGCAATTTTGCCATCGTTTTCATTGATTTGTGATTTTTCCATTTTTTTCACAATAACAAAAGTAGCTTAACTCTCAATTGGCGATCTAACGCAAAACGTAAACGGTCGGTGAGACATCTGGATTTTGTTTTTGAACTATGAAAATGATGCTAATGTAACCTAAAAATCAAAAACAAATCACGTATATTTTTCTTCCGGGCTTTCCAAGGTAGTTCTCACATGCAGGAATCGTGCATTTTTCTACTTGTGTTTGATTGTGCTCTCGAATTTCCTTTTTTGATTCAACCATTGTCAATATTTATACAGTTTTCTCAAATGAAAAAGGTAAGCAAATAACATGTTATATATGAAATTGCGCAGAATTAAATTTCTTCCAAACTCATCGCAATCGAATAATATTTTATGACTATAACATTGTGATTTTCGTTTATTCAATTGTCGATTAATCGTGGGGTCATTTTTAAATATTCGATTCATTCGAATAATTGTTTTCAGTATTCGATTAACCGAGCGAATATTAATTTCTTGTAATCAAAAAGAACAGACATATTTGTAATAAAAAAGTATGATGTCATAATTTCAAAAGTTACACTAAATATAATTTTGAAATAAACATGGTGTAGAATAATTGTTTTTGAATTAAATGGTATTTTAGTATATTGGTAAATTTACCATTTCATGATTTTTTGAGGACGATTGAAAAAAAAAGTACACAATGAGAATGATGCACAGTATTGTTATTGTACCAACATAAATTTTTTTCTGTTCAAAATTACCTGTTCTTTGAATGTTGAATGAAATAGCTGATTTCTTTGAATATTTCTGCTTGGTTCTTATAGCTACTAGTTCAAAAGAGGTACATTTATAGAATCATTGACCACTAGTATGGTATATTTTCCTCGGCACGCTGAATTTGAATAATACTATTTTAGAACGGGAGCTGAGACCACCTTCTTTAAGTCCGTATTTTACTCCTGCAAACCCTGAATTCTTCTTCCCAGTCTCTTCCACCAACAGGGAATCATTTTTATGGTTCAACCGTAAATGATTTAGCATATCCGAAGAATTTCTACGAAACACCATGACGGTTAACACTCCTATACTCGCGCATAGGTCTGAGAGACCAAGAAATCAATAAATCGTTCATTTCTCAGAAAACATCAACACTACGACATTGCGATTCTCTCTAGCTTCGTCATTCGTTGTTCATCATCGTTTAGCGTATCGTATAAGTTGGTACGAAGGGGACGTATATCACTTTTTCACCACCTTCGGTCTGAGACACCGACGCGCGTACAGGCGTAACTTGTTTGGACAAGTGACTTTTTTTCCTATTTTAGAATACTGTTCAATGAAATGTATAAATTAATGTGAGTGGCGTGGAATATTTATTAAATATAATGCATTATATCATTTTCGGACTATTCTTATTTGATTTTAGTCCTTTTGTCACCGGATTGAATGGATTCATATATTATTCTTCGATATACTCGTCGTTATATTCATACGTGCAAAAGTAAAGTACAAATGTTTGACATTCGTATAGTTGTTCACTAAATATAATGGTCACGCATATACACACTTGTGCAATAAATGCACTTGCGGAAGAATTGTAAACTGTAAATTATAAATTAATCGGTGGCTTATGGTTATTTTTACAGTTACAGCTTCGGGTTTTTTCTATAATATATGAGCTGAACAACATCGACGATAAAACAAGTCGCAGGGAGTTCCTAGATATCCTTTTATATCATTTTTTATGCCCCATCAAAAACAGGCATTAAGTTTTTGTTAACCAAGAACACAGAAACAAAGAATATTAGATATAGGAAAACTTGAAATTCCAGAAACCATACAATCGAATAATTAACCGACGTCTCTAACTGCAAAACGCGGGAAAAATACCTACATCACCGACCGACACCGAAAGTCGATTTATTCTCTTGAGCTGAAACATATAAGATAGAGAATATTACAAACCTAACTTTAACCGTAAAAGACTTACCTTTCAACTTTTCAATGCTCTTATTCCCACCAAAACAATACCACACACAAAGAGCAAAAAAAAAGATATTGCAAAATATTGTAGATTGTTTACATACAAAATCCAAGATGGCTGAAAGGCCTTTCTCTCAAGTCGCGCTACCGTATTGTATCTATCGTGGATTTTTGCAAGAGACGCCATCTAGACGTCAACCTTATGAATTTTTCAGTCGAACTTTTAACGAGGTATCAAGGATTCCTACTTATAGGCAACGAAATGTACGTGGAGATAAATTTTGGACAGCTTAGTAACAGATGGAGATGCGATCCTGTTTTTCGGTCAAATTGTGAGGAACCCATATATCGTAGTGACTTCCACAAACAAGACTTTTGTACAAGACTTGAAAAACATAGATTTTATGGAAAATTTGTGGAATTATTGCTTGTAATTATTCTTGATCAGTGTCTCGATTCGGTTGACATTAATGACGGAATGAACTTTTCACACAACCCAATATTAATCTTAATACTATTTCAATTGTCTCAAATCTTGATATGTGCTTTTTTAAACGGCTAACAGATCCAGCTAGGTGCAGGTCAGACACGTTTTCGTCATCGTATTCAAGCGTGAGAGACTGTAGCCGAAAAAATCGATCATCCTGGTCCGGAAGGGGTAAACATCGGTATGCGTAGAAGTTCAGTGAGCTGGCGACATGATGAGATATCTTCCAAAGCAGTCTTGAATAATCGAGCCAAAGCGTTGCATTTGTACCCGCTTTTGTATACCTTGTTAGCAAAACGAATTCCGGAGTGTAAAAATGCATGGGGATATAAAAGTGTTGCCGACTTGAATGTATCTGCAATGCCGATTTTCCCAACATCTTGGTTTCAGAATCTGTATTGGGAAAACACATTCCGGTTTGTAGTCTGCATCTATTGCCAATTTCCCCTGGCTATATGGTTTTGATGTCTGTGTTAGGGAAACATCCATCCATTCCAGCGATCGTACCTCAATCGTTGCGCAATCATAACTGAGTGGATTTCCGAGCGGCGTTTGCTTATATACCGATTGGTGTGATTTCAATAGCCTGTTTTGAAAGCAATTTTAGGGCTATTTAAACAAGTTTGGATCAAAAAATAACAAGCATATCACGCGTAGACGTTTAATCTTTCGAATGAAGTGTTTATCATACCATTTCGTTCAGTTGTTTAGAAGCTATTAACGCTCAAATCTCGTTCTCCGGCGTAACGCTTTCGTTTTCGAAACTTTGAACTTACACCCCAGTATAGAAATGAAACACGTAGTCCTACGTCAAAACTGTTTTATTAACATGAAAACTACCCATTCGTTTGGCTTTTGCCAAAATTAACTTTTTTATTTACTTCATATTAACGTTTACTTACTACAAATACTACATTTGCTGTAAATGCACATTTACATTTGGAAGCCTCGAATCACTCGTTATTATGCCTATAGATAATGTTTCTAAATTTAAATTGCACAACGCAAGATCATAGAATTTGGTTGAACATCGTAACGGCAAGTCGAAAATGTTATTGAATGATAGCAATAACATTTTCGACTTGCCGTTACGATGTTCAACCAAATTCTATGATCTTGCGTTCATCGTGTCGTTAGTGTGCCGATTTCGAAGTTTATTTAAAAATATAATAAAGGGTGTGTCACATCAAATTGCATCACGGAAAAAACGCTGTAGAAATTTAATTTTTAGGAATTATATCTTCAGCGTTCGCTTATAATCAGATAAGAGTGTATAGATCACGTTGGCCATGCTTCACTGGTAATACTTCGTAAATTTGGAAAAATGTCGTCGAACGAAAAAGATCGTCGTGAATTAATCCTGTCCACTCATTTCGAGAATCCGGAGTTGTCACATCGGGACATCGGTAAGATGCTGGGAATCGTCCAATCCACGGTCAGCAGAGTACTAAAACGATACTTCGAGAACCTAACCATCGACCGGAAGGTGAAGAACGGCAAAAATGGATGCTCCGTCAGTGAAAAAGATCACAAGCGCGTAGTTAAGCAGTTTAGACGTGATCCGAGAAGTTCGGTCCGGGATGTCGCCAATAAGCTGAATTTGTCAAGTTCATTCGTCCAGCGGACCAAGCAGGAGGGCCTGCGTACATACAAGGTTCAGAAGGCTCCTAACCGCGACGAAAGGCAAAACATGGTGGGGAAGACGCGAGCCCGGAAGCTGTACACCGAAATGCTGACGAAGCCGCATTGCCTGGTAATGGACGACGCCAACGGGGTCACTTTCGTGCCAAAGGAAATGAACCCTCCCAACGCGCCGGAGCTTCGCCCAATAGAGAAATATTGGGCGATTATGAAGCAGGCCCTCCGGAAGAACCCAAAAGTTGTCAAATCGGAGGCGGACTTCAAGAGAAAATGGATTTCTGTTCAAAAAAAACTACAACCTGACGTTGTACAGAACCTTATGGACGGGGTAAAGAGGAAGGTGCGAGCATACGGGCTTGGGCTCGAAGTATGAATAAAAAGAAAATGCCAAAAGTTGTTTAATAGTTTTTATTTTACTGTCTAAAATTTTCAAAAGGATCGGTCTACTGGGCGAATTTCTACAGCGTTTTTTCCGTGATGCAATTTGATGTGACACACGCTTTATAGATATGAAACGGATATCCGGTAACTATCCGGTATCCGGCCTATCCGGCCAATATTTGCTATCCGACCGGATACCGGATATTGACACGGTTATTTGAACAAAACAAAATTGTAAGGGGTTGTATCTAGGAGACGACCGCATATTTTCGTTGTAGAACTACGCAATTATATTTTGCAATCCACTTGTTTACTTCTTCAGATATTATTTTAGAATGCATCGAAATTTTTGCAATAAATTATGTTCTTTGTTACAAATAAATTTGATGAACGTTCTTTTATGTTTGATATGATGCCTAGGACTACCAAAATATGTGAACGGAAGAATTGTCAAACGATCATTGTATTTTACATCTCCCTCTGAAAATATTCACATCTCATGTTTACGTAGTTCTTGAACCGTGAATGTTCATTCACCTTCACTCACCTACAAACATATTCCGGTCTGCACAACGACAAGCGAGTACAAAGGTACTCAACACCAAAAATACCCCGACTTGCATGTATTTGCAAAGTGGATTCTCCCAAGCACATTAATTTAGAAGTCCGTGTTGGGGAAATTCAGCTCAGTGGGAAAAAATACCCTTGATTTGCATGTTTTGACAGAGCAGATTCCCCAGGCACATTGATTTTGAAGTCCGTGTTAGGGAAACACAGCACGGTGGGAATAAAATACCCTCAACTTGCATGTATATTTGCAGAGCGGATTTCCACAGGTACATCGATTTTGAAGTCTGTGTTGGGGAAACCGTAAATCGGGCCAAACTTGGCCGTTCAAATAAAACTTGACATTTTACAGTTTTTCAATTGTTCATCTCATGAAAAATAACATTTTATTAATTGTGATAGACGCGTAGAAATATTTCTTATCAATTGATGCAAACATCATTCCGATCTGTTAAGGAATGTTCGAGTTATAAGCATTCGAAATACGGGTAGGGTTAGCACACAAATCGGCGGAACAAATGTATGGGAAAAAGGAAGTTCTTCCAGTTTTCATGAATTTAAACCGTTTAGAGATTAGCGAATTGTAATGTATAGCATATCAAACGAATCTTAGAGATTCCTTTCGATTCGATTGGTATGCAAATCATGAGAATTCACAATGAAAATAGTTATTAACGTTAACTTTATTTAATAAAAACGTGACCTGTTTTTTGATTTGGCACCCTTCCTGAAAGACGTAGTTCTACGTCAAAAAAATATCTTATTAACATAACACATAACATAACATAACATACGAAATAACATAGTAGCAAATAAACATCATTTACACGTGATTAAAAATAAGGTGTGATTACTGACATGTCAATGTTATTGAATGCTATTGAAATTGAATTATTATCAACTCATATCATCAAAGTTTTATTCAGCTCCATCGCTTTCGTTTCTTTGAAGACGGCAATGAGCTGTTACTTTCCGAAGATTCGTGTCAAGATATTTTTGAGACAATTTTGATTTTAATGATTTTTTGTGTGTCTGTTTACGTTTCGAGAAAACCTAAATGGTCTGACCTGAACCTCGGGTCTAAAAAAGTTGCAATCAAAATAATTTGATCTTCTCTTAAGTAGTTAGAACGAACTCTCAAGCGTTCAAATATGATCTCCTACGAAGTAAGTTTGGTGTTCTTTGTGCAGTCTCGTCCTTATCCAAATACCTTTTGATGCAGGAACATGTGAAATTATCTCGAATATATAAAAATCCAACGCACTTCTCCACCAGGCCTAACAGTTGTTAAGTCTTCAAATTAATGAATTTGTCGCCGATCATAATAATTTCGATTTGTAGTGAAGTAAGTGTACCCCCTCTCAGACTACCATCCCTGGAGACATTTCTAAATTTGTTCTCAATCTCAACGAAAATAATTAATTGCTGATTGCATGTTATTCTTACTCTTACTCGGCCAGTATTCGAATTATTTTAATACATACGGCCAGTATTCGAATTATTTTAATTAAATCTGTTTATAATAATATGAAACCATTATTAGAATAAAACTGATCTAAATTCTTTGTAGAAAACATGATAAACTATTAAATGAGATTTTTTTTCAAGTAGCAATAATCGCACCTCGGTATAACCTCATTGGTTACGATATCGCCACTGCGCAAAGCTAAATTGGTCGGTGTTAAGTCAGACCGGACCACGTGACATTTTTCTGATTTCGAGAAAAACGAACATAAAGTTTAATGCTCTACAATTTTCAAAGCATTCAATTTTTTTGTTGGCTACTCTCTGGCAATACTTTGACGTATGAAAGTTGTAAAAAATATCAAGTATCATGCCAACTGCATAAACTGCATAAACATCTGTTTGCGTTCAGCATAATAGTCTCTGCCATCTACTGTTGGCATAAATATGATTGCACGGCAAACATGTTAAGCATAAACTTCCCATTTTCAATCATCTTAGACAATATTCGTCAATAGTATTTGAATTCATTGTCATCGCTACAGCCTAAATTGCACTTTAAAATAGTACATTTTGCGATCATTCACACTGAAGACCAGCATTTTTCACTGATCCGTTCAGTCGAAGTTGACCATGTTAATTTTTTAATATACTCAAAATCTGCACATTTTACACTAACGGGTTCAGGCACATTTTGCTATTACCTATTAGCTTCAAGAAAATGTTTTGTTGGTTTGAATTCAGCGGTTAGATATTGTTTAAATTCAACATACAAATGATTGTCACATGGTGCACTTTGTCTGCTCATGATATAGAGCCATTTCGCCATAATAAATGGTACATGGTCCGCTCTGACTGCATACTATGATGGATTTTCGTTGATCAATTATAACAATTTCGATCCGTTATTCCTGCTGTATGCGTGATTTTCCAAATCTGATAAATGTGGTATGTAGTTCACATAATGCTTAATCAAATGTAATCAATAACTCGAAATTTTCAATGTAGCGTAGTCCGCCTCCTCGTGGTGCAGCCTGGGTAACGCTAAATGGACTATTCGGGCCCCTAATTCCACGGTGTGCAGTAACCGTGCCAATGGATGAATTGCGGAGGGGGCGATACAAATACGAAGTCGTTAACGGTACCTGTGGGGTACCAGGGCACCCCCCACAGTAATTTTGCCCCTACTGTGTTACTGCAGGACTCTGGCACAGCGGACCGGTGTTTTCCTAGCGACTCGTGGGTCTTTTATGAGTTTTACAAAAATCAAATCCAAAACGAATAAGAAGAAGACTATCTACCCCCAGAGGGTAGATAGCAGTAGCGCGGCGTGTAGTGTGGTGTGCGGTACCACCTTTCTGGTCCTAGAGGCCAAAAATGGGGAAGGGCTTCCTCGGAAACCCTTCATTATCAGTAAATCACTGGCCCAGCGAGTATATCGTTGGAGCTAGGACCAGTGATAGAGGTCGAAAGTATATCGTTGAAGTTTCCAACAGCTGGTGAAAATTGGAAAACTCATCGATAATACAGAGGTGAAATGTTCGTTCCACCCCACCCTTAATGTGTCCAGGGGGGTGGTTTTCTGTCGCGATGCGACAGATATGACGGAAGGTGACTTGGAGAAGGAGTTAAAACTTCAACAAGTCATAAAAGTTAAGCGCGTAACAAAGAAAGTAGAGGGAGTTGTCGTGAACACTCCTCTACTTATCCTGACGTTTAATACGTCCATTCTGCCGGAAAGTGTTCGGTTGGGTTTTCTGGTCATTAAGACCAGAAAATACATTCCCAAACCAACACAATGTTTTAAGTGTTACCAATGAACTGTTCTGCAGGAATTGCAGGAGCAACGGCCACTGCTTAAACAGCAGAAGTTGCCCTGTTTTTCTCAAAGAACAAAATATCATCAGGACAAAGATGAATGCTAACGTTTCCTTTGCAGAAGCAAGGAAACTCGAGACGGCCAAAACGGCGGCAACGTCGTATGCGGCTGTCTTAAAGTCCTCGAAGATAGCTGACCCTGCGCCAAGTGCCACTCCTAAGAGTGCCAGCACCAATAGCACACCAACGCGTTTGTCCTCCGATAAGGCTCTTATCGGAGAATTGAAAAAGAGGATCTCAGAGCTGGAGAAGGTCGTAAACGAGCTAACCAGAAAATTATCTGAGGGTAGTAGCACTCCCAAAGGGGGAGCTACTAGTTTGAGTAAGAGGCCCGGTGCAGGTCTCACCTCAAATCCTCGTAAGCCCACTCCTCCCAAGGTACCTTCTCAAAGAAGGGGGCTACCACGAGATCGGCAGCTGGGAAACCCACATCGACTGCGGCACCCGCCGCTAAGGTTGGGGGTTCCAGCGCCGTCTCTAAGTCTGGGTCTGGCTCCTTGCCTAGCACCGGCAAGTCCAAACCCAGCACCTCATCCTCCTCTGGGGAGGGTAGGGCCAGCGTGGCACCTAAGCCTAGCTCTGGTGCTGCTGCTGTACCGTTACCCGCAAGGGTTATCCCCCTAGAGGGGATGCTCAGTGCGCGGCTTCGGGTGCCAGTACGGCTATCGACTCCACGGCTGATACTGGGTTAGCGATATCAGCACTCTCTCCCGAGGAAATGCACCTCGTGGAGAGAGTGGCCGGTGTGAAGCGTAAGCAGAGGCAGAAGGACACCGTGTCTGGTAAGCCCTGCAGCCCAGAGGGGTTATCTCCGCCACTCAAAAAGAGTGGAAAAACGGAACATCCCCCTTCGAGCGCTAACTCGTCGCTTAGTATTGATTCCAATATTATTGACATTAGCTAACTCGACCCTATGTTTTTATTTTTCATTTTCAATATTCCGGAGAATTTAATTATTCAATGGAACATAAGAGGGTTACGACAAAATGTGGGAGACTTACAGCTTCTCAGCCGGAAGTTCTCCCCGGCAATAATCCTACTTCAAGAGACACTTGTTCCGAATGCTATCTTCCCTTGGAAGAGCATCGTAGAATATAGTTGGATCTATAAAGAGGGACATCCTACCCCCGGTAGAGATGGTATTGCCATTGGTATCCGCAAGGATATCACGTTTAAAGAATGCTCAATAACATCGAGTCTGCCGATCTTAGGCATTGAAATCATGTACCCCGTACATGTCATCGCCTTTAACTTGTACATACCCCCTAGATTTCACAATCACAGGGCGGTGGTGCAAGAGATCGAGCAAATTCTTTTAAACTTTATCGCTCCCCTCCTATTAGGAGGGGATTTGAACGCGCACGATCCTCTCTGGGGATCAAGCAAATCAAACCGTAGAGGTTTGGCGGTGATCGAGCTGGCCAATAATCTTGGCCTTACCTTCTTAAATGATGGGGCTCACACCAGAATAGACCATATGTCAGGGCAAACCACTGCGATTGACCTGACTATGGTCTCCCCCACATTAACCAGTAAGCTTCAATGGTCTACTTCTGATGACACCTTCAGCAGTGACCATCTTCCAATTATTATCACCCTTGATAGGAACAAACCATCGATCAGATACCGTAAAAGGTGGAAGTTTGATGGAGCTGACTGGATGGGGTATCGGGACGATATAGATCGCTCACTGCGTGATTCCGCGCATCTTGATCTTGACCAGTTGACTGAGCTTATGTTGAATGCTGCTGCAAAGCACATTCCTCGCACTAGCGGGCTGCCCGGTAGAAAGAGGGTCCCTTGGTGGAACGGGGAAGTTAAAGAGGCAATACGTCTTAGACGGAAAACTCTTGGAGCACTTAGGAGGTTGAGTGACGACGATCCCAGAAAGAGGGAAGCTTTGACTTCCTTCCTTACAGCTCAGCGAGTTGCTAAAAAGAGTGTATAGAAATCTAAGAAGGATAGCTGGGTAAAGTTCATTAGTGAAATAAATTCTGAACTGCCAGCTAAAAAGTTATGGCAGAGAATCAATTCACTTAGTGGGAGGACGATTCAAGAGTCCATCAAGCTGGTAAACGGTAATACCACTACCGATGACCCCGCTTGTACTAGTGAAATTTTTGCCGAATACTTTGCGGAAATGTCGGCTTCGAATGTTTATTCTACGCAATTCAAAGAGCTAAAGGAGGAATGTGAAAGGCTTCCTCTCGTTTTCCCAACACACAACTCGGACAAGTATAACGAAGTTTATAGCCTATCCGAACTTGATTGGGCACTCAGTAGAGTGAAAGGGCAGGCATGCGGTGTAGACGATATAGGCTACCCCATGTTAAAGCACCTCCCAATCGCGGCGAAATGCTTGCTGCTGCAAGTGTATAACGACATATGGATGGGTGGCACCATCCCTAGTGTGTGGAAGACTGGGTTCGTAATACCTTTACCCAAGTCCAAAGAGAAAACATCTAGTGTCAGTGGCTATAGACCCATAACGCTACTCAGCTGCGTGGGGAAGGTAATGGGAAAGATGGTTAACAGAAGACTGACTGAGGCGCTGGAAAGAGAGAAGCTCTTGGACGAACGGCAGTTTGGATTCCGCTCTGGTAGGGGAGTCGAAAGCTACCTAGTAGAACTTGAAGTATGCCTCCATAAGCATTTCAAGCCCTCACATGTTAGCACCTGTGCCCTCTTAGACATTACTAAGGCTTACGACCAGGTGTGGCGGCGCCATATTCTGGCAACGCTTGCGAACTGGGGTTTTGCGGGAAGAATGATGGCATACCTTGCTAGCTTTCTAACCGACAGAACCTTCAAAGTAGCAGTTGGGGATCGCTTCTCCAGTGAGAAAATTGCCGAAAACGGAGTTCCCCAAGGTGCAATCCTATCGGTCACTCTTTTCCTGGTAGCAATGAATTCGATTTTCGATTTCATCCCTGATGGAGTGAAGGTCATCCTCTATGCGGATGACATACTTCTAATATCATCAGGCTTAGTGCAAAGATCCAGGAATCGATTGCAGAGCGCAGTCAAGAGTGTATCGATGTGGGCAGACGAAGTTGGGTTCACGATTTCTAGTGAGAAATCAAGTATTTTTTGTCAATAAGACGACGGGCCAGGGGTGCACAAAGAGCTCCTATCTTTATGAATGGGAAAGCTATCCCAGAGGGATTCAACTCTACACTCCTCGGAGTCACGATTGATAGAAACTTGAATTTCAAGCTAAATGCAAAACTGGTCAAGAAAAAGATCGCGGATCACCTGAACGTTCTAAAAGCGATTAAAGGAAGGCTGAAAGGCAGCCCACGGGACTCCCTTTTGAATATTTTCAAAAGCTGGATAATCCCACGACTGGTGTACAGTATCATCCTCGCTAGTAAAGCGGATAAATATTTTCAAATGCTGGAATCAGCCTATAACAGCGGAATTCGCATAATCACGGGTGCGTTTTATAGTAGTCCTATTAAGAGTCTACTTGCTGAGATAGGGGAACCACCTTTCGAGATGGTATGTGTGCAGAGGATGATCCATGCACTAGTCAGGTGGGAGGAGTGCCCAGCCAACCTATCGTTTGATACCCCATACGGGGTTAGGGCCAGGCAAAAATATCAAACCCTAACGGGGGAGATACTGCCTCGCCCCCTGCGGTTAAGTCGATGCTCTCCTAGAGCTTGGGATGCCGTTCCTCCCTCCATCAGCTGGAGGGTAAAACGGTTCGTTAGGGCTGGGGATAACCCCCAGAAGGTGCAAGCGGTGGTGAACGAGGCCCTACGTACTGACTTTGCTAACAAACGCATTGTCTATACTGACGGGTCCGTCACTGCACTGAGAGAAATAATTAGTAAATATAACGAATTTTTTGGTAAATACTACCAATCTATAGTCATTTTCGACCGTACTAATAAACACATATGTCAAGCAGAACCATGATTCGGAAGCCCAATATCGGCTACATTTTCTCGCCGAAAATGCACGTATCAGAATTATATCCTTATTATACCTCCGTATTGCCTTATGGGAACAATGAAAATGGTTAATACGCGCTTTTCTCACCAGTTTTCAGATATGACAATATCCAAGCTTACTAATGTTATCGAGCAAAATATACTAATCTCTGGTTGGGATGCGGGTTTGTTGACAATATATACAAAAAATTTGTACATTCTACTAATTTTGCATTACCAAATGTATTTAGTAGTTTTCGACCGAGGATTTTTCTAAGGGTGATGACGCATCAGCCATTGGGATACTCGACTGTAATGCTAATGCGGGCGCTACACGAATCGTCCAACGTTTCACTCGAATGTTGGACTCAAGCATTTGATTCGATGAATCGACAAATGTTGTGACGAATGTGCTGCTACACGGTGAAGTGAATGTTCGATTCAATGCAATCGGTCCAAACAATCGGCGAGTATTTGGATCGAATGTTTATTGTTTTTATTTACCAATTGCTGCCGTAGCAATATCGGCATGTGAATTAAAAATGCTTGAAAGAAATAAACGCAAAAGACGTGCTACGAGCTGGTGGATGTTATTCTTTAAATAAAAGTAGAGAAAAGTGAGTTGAAAGAAAAATTTTGTTCAAACCGTAATGAGATATATATAAACTTTTAGGTACGACGGATCGGATATATTGATGGATTTATGGTTGATGGTCAGGAAAATTTTATAACTTCTACGGAATGTCAGTTGAGATTTTAAATATTTGCTGAACTAAATTGGACAGGAAATAACAAGACAAGACACCAATATGAGACTTGGTATTCCAATAAAAGTCAATCTAGCGGTTGCTTTACGGTTCTTAGCAGTTGGTGATACTTTTATCATCCTTGGGTATCTATATAAAATATCTCACCAGTCTATAAGCAAAATCGTCCTTGTGGTTTGTCAGGCACCTACTGGAGGACTGAAAGATGAAATGCAGATAAATAAAATACAATATAATTTTATAAATATCTATTGTTACAATCAAAAAACATATAGTAAAGAAAAGTATAGTGTATTTTGTCATTATTTACTAACTCTAAAATATTAGATGCTGTTTTATAACAAAAAGTTACTCCTTTTTCAAATTACACAGTTCATTCTGAATCAACATTCGAGTAAACACTTGGTTTGAATAACATTTCAAAGCTCTAGCGCTAGTTGGATGCTGCACAAGTTACACTTCGCACGTCGCTTTGCCCTTCTGGAGATGATTTTTGAAGTTACCCATAAAGCCGTTGGTATTATTGTTGGGTGTAGTAGCAGAAATGTTTCCCGTATTGTTCAGCTGCGGGTAACTATCGGCAAGAAGTCGCTCTTTCATAGATGCCACTTGCACGCTGTGAGGAATCTGTGAGATATACACGAATGATATTATTCTCATAACAAAAAGAATGTGTGCGATTATATCGTTTTTTGATTGGATGCTGTAACGTTAGGACTTTCAGATAGTTTGCTTAGGTCGGTTTTCTGAGAAGTTTTAACGCCATCTACGATGTCTTTTATCTCTGCCTGTTGCCCAACTTTCAGATAAAGTTTCTTCAATCGCCTTACTTTTTTTCAGTACGCGCGGATTCCATCAATTGTTTAAATGCAGCAGTTAATGATAATCTCGCCTTTGAATGTTTTCGTTTTTTCTACACGCGCTGTAGCTCAACAGTTCTAACCAATCCGCCTGAGGTAGTAAAAACAGCTGGCGAGGCACTTCCTGGTGAATTTCCCGTATTCATCGGAAAAAAATGGCTCGCTCGTGAATCACATGTTCTGAAACCCGGAGAAAGCTCATTCCATACAAATTGTAATCTATAACAAATTGCAGTATATAGGGAACGTGCGTCTGGAATATTTGAAAAACGATGACGCCGTTCATCAGTAAATTTGTTAAATAAATTGTCGGTTTCCTGGTGAAATATGGATTGCAGAGGCAAATTTAGAAAAATCGATACTACTTTCATTGATATCTATAGACAGGTCTGACAAAAGCAAGCTTGTGTAAACAGGTGATATACGATAAAATATTTTAACGTACACTCCCTTGACTAGCGCTATCCGAAAGACTTGACTTTCGGAGGAATTTGCTTTGCCTAGCGATATGTTGATAACTTTGTCCAGGCTGGTCGCGATTTGATACATCAACACGCCCACGGCCGAATCTCTAAATTCGGAGAAGCAAGCGTCGAACTGGGGCTTCGGTTTGTGCATACAATGGCCAACACTCTCAAGCCGGATCGACGTGACACTATCAGTTTGCGCCATCCTGGCTTATCACGACTTAAGCGTTCGTTTATTTTTTGACCCAACACAAGCATAACCTAGAAGCGGAAAAAAACTGTTTCATGCCGCGCGGACACAAAATCGTCGGAAGAGTAACACACCAACCTTCCACTGATTAAAAACATTTTATTGAAACACAAAGAATAGTGTTTTTTATACAACAAACCAATCAATCAACAAGAGCACTTTCGGCACCGCATATTTTGAATTTTACGAATTAATTCCATAGCTCTTACACCTACAACTTGTAAACAAACATATCTGTCAAGAATATACTCGGACGAATTGTGTAGCAGGGTAGCAGTGTATCGAATGTCATCGAGTGTCGAATCGAGCGAATGACAAAAATCCTTCGACTCGTGCCACTCGCGTTGGAAGGTAATCCATAACGAACGGATCACCTTCCAACGCGAATATTCGACACTCGACATTGGGGGTTCGTAGCTCGAAAGTCGGCTACACGATGCGTCGAATCATCGAGCGTCCAGCATTCGAGGGTGTTCGTAGCATCGTGTAGCGCTGGCTTAAGACTAGCATGAGAGTCCCCAATGAGTTTAGAATCTTCTCGTGTGAGTCTCGCCATTAAGTTGGCATTAGAGAGCGTCACCAATGCTGATAGCGTCGTTGTTTGTTCGGATTCGGCGAGCGTCCTCAAAGCTGTAGAGGGTGGTACTATCAAACACCCAGAGCAGCTGAGAGGAAGTAGTGCGATCCTATGTTGGATTCCGGGTCACACCGGGATCCCGGGGAACGAGGAAGCCGATCGGCTTGCTAACGAAGGGCGGAAAGGCTCCATTACCAGTATGGATATACCTGGTAAGGACCTCATTAGAAGGGCGAACAATTCCATTCTCCTCACTTGGGAGGCTGAATGGAATCGTGAAAGGGACCTGCCTTTTTCTTAGAATTAAAGCATCAACCGGCAAATGGAGGGACCGAGCCAACACGTATGAACAGCGAATTCTCTCGCGTCTTCGCATCGGGCATACGTGGTTGACTCATAACTTCCTAGCAAAGAAAGAAGAGCCCCCTACCTGTTGCGGCACCCGCCTGACGGTGGGGCATATTCTAACGGAAAGCATGCGAACTGCGGACCTTCGTAGGAGGTACGGCTTAACTAGTGGCCTAGATGTCGTTTTGCAGAACGACACACGGAAAGAAAGAGATACTCTGGATTTCCTTAAAGAGGCTAACCTGATTCTGTACATTTGATACTGCAATCAAAACTTGAACGCTTACACCCTGGTATCATGTACCAGGGTAATCTAAAAGAGGCGCCTGCGCTCACCTGAAATGATTACCTACAAGTATTGTGTAACTTTGAGTGGTTGCTCCCGGTGTGTAAAGGGGAATAAAGAGACGAATGACTGTCATACAGCTCAAAGTCTCTATAATTCAAAACAACAACAACAACCGACCAATTGGACACTTATTCTAAACGAAAAATTGAATATTCGTTCAAAATTTTTATTTAAAAACGTGTTTATTTCTTTCTTACATTTAACACTTTATTTGCACCATGTCATGCGCCGTTTCTCTCAATTTTGTATTTGCTAATAAAGAACCGAATATCCGGTCGCCGCATATTCGGCTATCCGACCTCGAAGCTGGCCGGTATCCGGTATCCAGCATCCGGTCAAACCACTATCCGTTTCATCACTAATATAGTATACTCCGAAAAAGAAACAAAGGTTATGTCATTGAATCTTTGAGGGCAGTAAGTATTTTGCAAGCATTCTGATTTTTGTCACATTGTCACAGTTATACTGAAATCTTTTTCCTATGTACTATTTCTTTCACAAATCTCTATCGCAATCAAATTTTTCTATGCAACCAATATCAAAATATTGGTTGCATAGAAAAATCTGTTGAAAATATAGTACTCAAACATCGAATTACTCATGTGTTTGATGGTAGTTATACACACTCTTGCTAAGCTTTGACTGCATCAGTTATTAAAAGTTTCGAAAAGTTTGCTGTTTTGATTAAATGAATTCAAGATTGTGATCATCGTATCGTTGCTTCGTCGATTTAGATGTTTATTTTTATTGCTGTTATATCAGAAAAAAATCATTCGACAGTTGCCGAGAAATGAGGTAATAGAATATAGTAAGAATAATAAAATGCGAGCGAACTATCATTTCTTTTCAGGCAACTGATTTTTGAGCACCAGAGATTTGTTTACAGAGCAATTTAATATTTAGGCACGGTATTTATTCCCGATCATAAAAACCTGAAAACGCTTAAAATAACTGGATTGCGCTTACTAGCTGTACTTACTTAAATTTTACTAGCTGTACCCTGCCACGCTTTGGATATCTAGTATTTCAACACAAAAACGCGCAATATACAGTTGAACAATCCGCACCCGAATCTACATCTCACAATTCCAAAGATTGATCTTGAGCGGCGCCAATCGAATAAAATTAAATGGATTTGAATTCATTATCGGATACAATTTTAGTTCACCATTTTTTAAACACTTGCAAAAAATTGTGTTGCTACCACATAGAATACGTATTCAATACTAGAAAGTTGGTTTAGGCTCACAGATTTACTTCAGAAGTGTGCTTATTCCATCTTAAAATCTTAAAGCATCCCGAGGGATTGGCAGTAGCAACAACAAACCTTGAAGTGGATTTTATATTGTGTCGTAATATGAGCTCCATCAGTGGCGAACTTTTCGAGTTTATGAAGCGCACAAAAACAAACAGAACAATTTTATATGCTCAGATTTTTTTATCAATTAAAAAGAATATCAAGAAAAGAAAAGATGGAATAGAGACCATGCACTGATATCTAAAGATCCTCATGCGATAAAGGATTGAGGAGTAAAGGGTCGAAATTTTTAAGCGATATCGAAACGCCTGTACTTTCGATATAAATCATGACATAAAGACAAAAAATTCAGCATTTTCAAACTACAAATTTCTGGTTTATGGATATCGTACGTACATATTTTAGTTTAATGTGTATATGCGTTGTAGACAAAAGACATTGCAAGAAAAGATAAAACGTTTGCTTTCAAAATTTCTAAAAAATTTTAAATTATATTCACAATATCAACCCAATCAACCTGATTATTTCGCTTTCATTTGATTCATAGAAAGTTTCAGTAGAACAATTTTCTGCAGATGTATTCTCTATCGAATGATTCGTTTATCCTTTAATTTTGAATCATGAATATTTAATGAAATAATGAACGCACCGCAGATCGATGGTCAAATATTCTATACAAGGTCCAGTTTTTGCTTTGACGAATGCATTATTTTATAACAGAGTTATAGCGTTTCACAAAATCATTAAAAAATTTCGATGTCGCATTTTGCTCCTCTATTTTTTTGTCGAGTGTAGTTTTTTTGCTCACTCCGGAGTACGATTGGTCCCAGGAAATGTCGATTCATTTACACATTCGCTTCACTTTAAGTCATCAGCGCAATGCGAAACCTTTTCCGCAATATTTCCGGGAATTTTCAGAGGGTACTAATAGCGTATTAGAAATATTTTCAATGTATATTTTTTAATTTTTCTATTGCTTACTATTGCTTGACCATTGACCATTCTTCATTGAGTGTCTAGATGGCTTTCAAAATGTTCGCGGGAAAAACTACCACTCCTATTCTACATTTCGATCGATTCGAAATATTTCGATCGACTTGATAACATTCCATTCTGTATTCCGTTCAAGTTGTTTTTGCATTTTGTTCAAAAAAATAGGGAACGCAAAATTATATCTCGAACGAAGTAATGGATTCGAACGGAATGCAAATCCGATGGAATGGAGAATCGATGTATACATCAGAAAACTCACGACTCATTGATATTTTTACTAACCTTGCCCGAAAAGTTATTTGTATTGCTATTTGGTTTTCCTCCGCTAAAATCCTTATCAAAACATCACTTATCAAATTCGAACAGTTTACTTAAGAACAATTCAACGCCAAATTAATCAGTCTCTGCCCCGATTGAAATAAGTTATTGAGAAATCAATTAATTTTACAGAAAGTTAATTGATTCGTGAAAAAAATGAAGAAATGTTTAACCGATTTCAGGCCAAGCGTTCGTAAAATCGAACAGCAACTTTGATAATTTTTCATTGCTTTGGAAAGCTACCATATGGTAAGGTTTTGGCATCAAATAATAGCTCAATTTATTAGTTATCGCTTACCATCAATTTCATTCGATTTTGTATAACTGCATTGGACAATAAATTCGGATTAAAGAAACTATGTGCGAAAAGTACATAAACTCACATAAACTAATAAAAAACAAAACCTTCTAAAATGCAAAAAATATGTAAACTTTCATACAGTATTACTTTGATAAAAGAACACACATTGTGATGTAGAAAAAAAACCATTGGATTGTACCCCTACAGGATCATAAATGTAGGTTTTAGCCAATGTTTTTGTTTGGAGATTTTTCGTTGTTTTGTCATTTTCCGGAAAACGGAAGGACGGAAAAAATAATTCTTGAAAATTTGGTTTTCTGTAACGCCAATCATCAAAATTACACCAATGGAGTTCGTTAAAAAAATATTTTTTACAGCTTGGTCGTTAATGGGTTAAAATGCTGAGAAAACTTTCTCATAAATTGAATAGAATATCGAACACTATTATATCTGTTTGAAATATTGTTATAATATAGTTGTTAGGTAGCTGATCCGAAATATTTCAGGTGATAGAGGATCGTATTTGATGAAAAAAAAAACATCCACGCTTATGGTCAAATCTCATCTACGAAACAATTATTGAACTTTTCCTTGATACCGTTTTGCCTTAAACTGACTTTAATTCAAAAATTACGCTACTTAGCACGATTCTATTGCTTTCTTTTGACAAAAGTTGTGCATAAATTATGTTGTTAAATTTTTGCAAGATAAAAAGAAGGATAACAGTGTAGTGTCAAGGAAAGAATTGTAGAATGGTTGGACAGCTTCAATTTGGTTGATAGAAACAATCCAGTTTTTCATGCATTTTTGTCAAATTTATAAAAACCTATAAAAGCACAAAAAATTATATTTCATCTTTACTTCTAAAAGTTACTTGTTTCCATTAATTTAAATGTTTTACAACTGCATTCTACGCAAAATTTTCTTATCTTTCAAATGAGTAACATAATTATTCTAAGTAGCGTACTTTCTAAATTAGAGTCAGTTCAAGACATAAAATTCGATTCAAGAAAAGTTCAACAACTCTAATTGAGAATAGAACAAATGCGTAGAATTTTTTCATCAAATATGATCCTCTATTACCTCCTGAAATATTCCGAATCAGCTACCTAATTCCACGTATATTTTTATCAGAACACTGGAGATTGTAATTATAAAAAAATATTTTTTCTGTCCATGTGGACTCGATCTATACCCCCTCCCCCCTCTCCGTGGACAAGCGTGGCCATTGTCTTACCCCCTACCCCCCCTGAAGTTGTCCACGTGGTATGTGGACAGCCCCTTATCTGTTTTACCAATTCCACGTGTTTTTAATTTATCACCCCAGAAAATCTGCACCAAACTGTACTTCTGTACAAAAATCTGTAATCTGTACCGTATAGAATCTGTACCAAAAAAATCGAAAAAATATGTACCTATCCAGATAAATCTGTACGTGTCACAACACTGCTCCAAACACTTACCTGTGGACTTCATTCGTTTTTGTACGTTCGGATCGATACAATTAGCTACAAGCATAATTTTCTTTATTCTTTTATTTTGCACCAGATTTCTTCTTAGGAAAATTTTCATATTTACAATATATGTGTGTTGTTTTATCGTTTTCATAAATAATGCTTATTTAATCGTATAATACTTTCATGTTTGCTCGCAAACATAGATCATTCTTAATCTTCATACTTGCGATCCTAGCAATTGGATGCATTGATACGAAAAATGGCATAACTTTCGAGTTTTGCGTAAATTTTCTTCTAACAGAAACGTAATTTGTTTGAATATCCAAAACAGAATACTAGAAAACATACGTTGTACATTTTCGCCCGACGAAATTTTCAAACAATAGAGAACTGTGAAAATTCTGCATCATAAATTTAGGTATTCCTCAAAAGTTGGTCTATGTTTTCTGTGTTCGCGCGTGTGTGTGCAGAAATGGCATTGAAAATTACAGAGATATGTATTCAAAATTTAATTCTTTAAAATGATTCGTTCTAATACTTAACCTGCTTACACTAGTTACCGGATAATTACATTGATTCGTTTATCTTGCTCAATAGACCCTTGCCTCAACCGTTTCGTATCTTCATTTTTTTGTTGTAAATTTGCCTATTGATTCGAGTAGCTTATCCTTTTGCCTTCTTTGAATTGTATTTACAGTGCAAGAATTAAAATAAATTAACAACTTTCTCCTTAAATACTAAGAGATAAACAGTAATTCGTTTCATATCTTTGATTTATCTTGGGGAATTATATTACCAGTATTCTTAGTTCATTTCGACTAGACTATGTATCCAAATCATTCCACGTTTGAACCGGGAACCTTCAACGAAAATGTTCCTGCTCCCTTTCTTAGTATGGCTCTGTGACTCAAAAAATCTTGATTTGTTCAAGGTGAGACGATAAGATGCTTCTGAATTCGATCGTGCTAAATATTTGTCGGTAGTTTTAATGAGTCGAGGATTGAAACAATCGTGATTATGATTATGGTTCTTTGGTGAGCTTCGTTTCAGAAACATTAACAACTAAAATGTCAAAAATATCTAGTAAAGATGTGTACACATCCCAGAAAGCGACTTGGATAGTTGATTTTTGTCATATTTGGGAGGAGCAACCGCGTATGTAATTCAACGCTATGATAAGGTTCAGATTTTCTCTTGATTTGAAGCATACAATAAACAGCATTAGTTGAACAGCTATAACTCGTAAGTTGAACATCAGATTGCCAAGGTGATGTTGACATATTTGTAGTGTTCGACCATTTAGGGTTTGTCGAGTCGTGTATCAGATCAAGTTTAAGTAATGTATTTAAACGTAGTTTTGTACGTACGTACGTACGTTCACATGCGAGATGAACGCTAAGTCTTTCGTGAGGCTTCAGTGTGGAGCGTTGGTAGCGCTCTGAACGATTGTACTTGCATCCTTCGCGATGGAGTATAGAATGTAGGATCTGAAGTTCACAAGTTTTGGGGCAAGATTGTCTCGGGATTAATTTGCCTAGTTCAACTGAAACGTTGGCGAGAGTCTTATATGAAGAGTACATGAAGTCCTGCACTGCACATGCTTCTATGGTTGCCATCGAATTTTCAACCGTGTGGGCAAAGTTTACCCGTGTATCTAGACCACATAGGTGACGTCCAAATTGAACTCCTATTGGACCAACATAGGAGCCAACATAACGAGTTCCTTACTGACATTTTCTTCTTGTGTTCATTTATTTATTTGGTAAAGCAACAGACACTTTGCTGTCTTAATGATGTTAATGAACATTTCTCACCATAATAATGAAATTTCGCCGAACCGTACTTCGTGAAATATGATAGTCGAAACCTGAAGCTACTTTACTGAACAGCCGCTTTAGGTCTGGAACGGCTGAGTTGCATCCATAGCTAGTCCGACGGAAAGGTACTCGAAGGAAGACGTGGTTTCGCAGAGTTCGAGATTGAACGTTAAAACTGATGTTTTCAGGAATCACTGGGCATTCTGTTCTAGCCATCATTAGCGCGGATTAGATCTCTCCGTATGTGTAGCGTTTCTAGATTTATAAGTCGGCATCGGCTCTCTTAACATGGCAGCTGATGAGGGTTGTTCCACGGTAGACGCCGCAAAGCGAACCGAATAAACCGTTTCTGTACGGCTTCAATTCTGTTGACTCCATTCAGGTAATATGGATTCCAAGTCGATTAGCAATATTCCAGCGTTAGGCGAACTAAAGCACTGAATAGTGATTTCAAACAAAATACATCGGTGAAATCTCTCGCAATTCGCATAATGAACCCAAGGCTGCGGGAGGCTACACCGACGACGTAGTTGACATGTGCTTTGAAGTTGAGCTTGGCGACCAAATAAACACCCAGATCCCCAACACATTCGACTCTGGCTAGTGAAACACCATCAAGATGGTAGCTGAAATGAATTGGGTCTTTTCCAATTGTCGTTGGAAAAATAATACGTCAATCTCGGATTTCACGTGGAAAAACAGCGAGCTGAGGCCCTCCAGTACTAGATTCACATAATTGAAGTAGATCAAAAATATCAAAGGACCGAGATGACTTCCCTGAATTGAGTTCCCCACTGACAGTTCTGCTTGAGATTTTCCTAACGATCTTAGCATCAGTCATAGCATCTGGCTCATCTTAGATTTTTTTCTTGAAGCAGCTTGGACGATAGCTTCTGGTCTGCTATAGAGCGTTTTCAACGTAGAAAGAACTCCAGATACATTGAAAGGATGTAGCGACCGGCATCTGACAGCCTACAATGTCTTTCCTCTAAGGCGCTGTCGTAGCATGTTCTCATTGGAAAACCCGCACATCTGTGTTGATGTAGGTATACCGAGGAACTCAGGCATGTCTTCAAAATTAGATAAAAAGTGCCTCGGAAGAATGTAAATTCGAGAAGAAATCGAAATTCCCCAAAAAGTTTCTTGACTGAACCAGCAAATTTATCAGTAGGAAGAGGCTACTGCCTTTTGTGGAGCATCATGAGCTGGATTGTCTATTCTAGCCGGAGACTTAACAAGTTGCCGATACTCAAACTTAACCAAAGAATGATACAGCGAAAATGGGTGGGTTTCAGTAATTCTCAAGGAGATGAATCCGGCCAATACTCCGGGATCTAAGGCCAATTGAAGAATACTGGTCAATATTGAAAGCTCATATAGAAAAAGGGTAGAACTGCAGTTAAATTGAAGTTATTCTAACGGGAATTAAATTTTACATGCAAACAAGTAAGGACAGGGCTTTCGTGGCCTAAAGGTTAGCCACGTTTAAACGTATAACTAGCCAGGGCAATCGTGAGAGTAGCTTGGGATATAAATCCCGTATGAATTTCGTCCAAGAAACTTCTTCCAATTTGCCCTGTGACCGCGTTATTTTGAACATGCCATTTGGAATATAATTGAGGCGTATTAACACGTTCAGCCCCGCGTCGATCCTTAGGGGTCGTCGTTGAGCTTTTTGGTAGGAAAACGCTGACTGGCAGTTACAAAATAAGAAAATAAAAATACACCCAGGTTTTTTTTTACGCGGGGGATACGTACCTCGTGAAAAAACCGCGTTAATTGGAAAATCCACGTAAAAAAACCATGTCACCTAATGATAGATATCAAATGGGACTATCCTTACGTAAAACGGAAGTAAAATGTTGAGTGTTGCTCGCTTCCGGAAGCCCGTAGTTTTTTCATGCAATTTCGTTGGTTATTGGTGGCTATAGTTCAGTCATCTGCTGTTGCTAGAAGATTCCCTTGTTATTTGTACACTCTACTGCCGATGCACGTGCTTGGGCACCGTCCAGAGCTTAGTAGACAGGGAAAGGCATTCACGAATCGCTGCCCGTGAAAACCCCGTCCCGTTGTACCGCCCGGTGAGCTCCCCGTTACCCAACACCTAAAATCCACGTAAGAATCGTGATAAGGTGCGGCACTAATTTCCTACTGTAGGGAAATCAACAAGGACTTCATCATCGGATGTGATGCCAACGCTCATCACACAATGTGGGCAAGTACCGACATCAACTACCGAGGAGAGTGTCTTTTAGAATTTCTCTCGTCAAAACAACATAGATATTGCTAACAAAGGAAATGAACCAACATTCATGAACGCAATCAGACAAGAAGTCTTACACCTAACGCTGTGTAGCCCGGTTATTCTTGACAAGGTTCATAACTGGCACGTTTCCAAAGAGGCGTCTTTGTCTGATCATAGACACATTATTTTTGAATGGGATGGTGGCATGACAGTTCAGCGAGAATACCGAGATCCCAAAAAACCAACTGGGATCGGTATTCCCTTGAACTCGAGTCAAAACCTCTAAACTCAAAAATACGGTCGATTCAGCAGCTTGAATCAGCCTCAAAAGAATTAAACGAAACGATAGTCTCTGTCTACAACAACAATTGCCCACTAAGAAAAGTTTCTTCGACAAGAAAAGTTCCTTGGTGGAATAAAAGACTTGAACAGCTTCGCAAAACAGCGCTGAAACTGTTCAACAGAGCAAAAATTACTTCGGACTGGTCTCAATACAAAACGGCTCTAACTGAGTACAGCATTGAAAGTACTCCAACCGTTGCTAGACTCAATAAGACTCTGGCAAAAGACTTCTCAAACGGGCTAGGTTCCCTTCAAAAGGACGACGGTTCGTTTACAAAAACTCCCTCAGAAGTACTAGACTTACTGATGAAGACTCACTTTCCGGGATCTACATCTGTCCACTCGAATACAAATCCTGGCTATAATGGCGACACAAAATGCTCTTGATGGCACCCCACAAGACCTGAAAGTGCAAAGGATGTCGCTAACATAGTTGCTGGGTTAGTCTTCACGAGAGTCAGAGTAGTTAACGCGGTGAGATCCTTTCTACCTTACAAATCTGCAGGTGCAGATGGAATTTTTCCAGCCCTGATTCAAAATGGAGAATCAAAACTATTTCCACCTCTAATCGAGATTTTTAAGGCAAGCCTAGAGCACACTTCTTCGATATGGAGACTTGTTAAAGTAGTTTTCATTCCAAAAGCGGGGAATCGTGACAAATCACTCCCAAAGGCATTCAGACCAATTAGTTTATCATCAATAGTGCTGAAAACTATGGAAAAAGTATTGTATGAATACATAAAGTCTGTATGCATGTCCAAATGCCCATTATCTAAATACCAGTTTGCCTACCAATCAGGCAAATCCACAGTAACAGCGCTACACACGCTAGTAACAAAGCTTGTAACTCTCTTGTCAAAAGAAACCACTCTATGCGCGTTTCTTGACATCGAAGGTGTCTTTGATAATGCTTCTTATCTAGTTTTTAAAAAAATATTAAGCCCAGTATTAAAATTACTCAACAACTGCTAAGCCTTAATAGGAAAGACTCAAGCACATTCACTGGTCTTGTAACAGGACACTGCCCGAGTAAATACCATCTTAAGAACATAGGTTCAGCACAAGATGATATATGTCGCTTTTGTAATGCCGAAAGCGAAACCTCGGAACGCTCTTGATGTGGACTTTAGAGGCGAGTGAACTGCAAAGTTTAAAGCCTTTCAAATATAAAGAAGGATTTTTTTGGCATCCTAATAACTGTTTTGAAGAACCCATTGAGTTGCCAAAATTGGGCTTCTAATCGCTTTCGTTGTGCGTCAATTGCGGAAATAAATTATGCAATCCAATTCACAAGTGATCGAATTCAGAAGCATTTCCCTCTAACTTGTTTTAACTTGTGTTTTGCGTATATGGTAACGAACGTATCTTCTAGTATAAATCGGCGCCCTTGAACGAGCAACACTCACAACTAGCTTGCCTAACAAAATTAGGCAACTGGCCGTCATTGGGAGGAAGGCGTCTCGAACGTTTCCGAGTCCGGGCTTCCGTAGCCACTGGAGCCGTCGTCTCGATGTGGTCCTAGATTGCTGGGATGATGCTGCTGCTGGGCGGGATTCTGCAGATGTCCTCCGCCGAGTGATTGCTGCGGTGACTGTTGGGGCGGCTGAGGGTGGTGTGGATGCTGATTGGCCGATGCAGGGGATGACTGTTGGTGTTGGGAACCCTGTTGCTGGTGCTGTTGCTGCTGCGTGAGGCCCATTTTATCTGCTACGTATGCAGGTCGATTAACGGCTGGCGGCATACGTCCACTGCCGACATTACCGATGAGGTTTTCTCCGGCTGGCTGTAATGAAGGAGACAGAGTAAGAAGGGAAAACGAGAGCTTTAGATTAATTAATTGTGAAAAATGTCCCCATTGGACGAGGGCAGGGAATACGTGCAAAGCAACGCGGATCTGCAGAGGATCTTTGGAGCGAGCGAGCAAACGAGCAAGCAGCAAAAAAAGTTAAACAATTTTTTGAGCAAAAAATTAATTAACTTTAGCTAATTAAACATCGTAGAGGAGAAAAGTTTTTGTTTTTTAATTTTCAACTCCTTTCGCTCTCGATTCAGCACACTGTCAGACTGAGAGAATGTGGAGCTTTCTTTTGACGAGCGCTTCTTGCCTTTTTGTGACCTCTCGGATGCACCCCACACGGCTTCGGGTATAGCTCCATGCTGGCCCCCCTTATTTCAACGCAGCAATGGAACTTGCATTGTAGGTTTCGTTTCAGATTTCACCATCTCGTTCAGGCGAGTAAAAAAAAGAATCAGGAATTAAAATTAGACCTTCCAATTATATCAAAACACTGCAGCTTACTAAACGGGAAGAGATGATGGCAGGGCAATGAATGGTAACACAAAAAGCATATACGTAAAATACGCTTTTTGTTGTTTCATTCTTCTCATTCGCGTACTGGCCGTTCTCTCTCTCTACCTCTCTAATTATAATTTTTTAATTATCTGGAAAAGATTAAAGATGCGGAGGCAAAGTTATTATCCTTTTTATAATTAATTTTCTTTTGTCCCAGGGTTGATGTTTCCTAGAGCTGTAGCTGGACTGGACTGCGTTTCGAAGAATTGCGACTGATGGGACAGGGAACGCGAAAAAATATTAAAAGTGACGTTAAAAGATACACAAATATTTTTTGATCACACATACACTCTGTCCAACTTCTATAAGACCACCCTGATTCTATTTCGTTGCAACACAAACAGTTAGAATTTCTACAAGATACATTCGTATATTGTTGAATGCTTAGAATAAAGTATGTTTAACGTCAGCTTCGTTCAAAAGAGTTGTTTGTGTATTTATTGTGCTTAAATATGATAATTCCAGCTGTCCAGTTTCTATAAGACCATTTCAGAATCCATAAGGATTAACAATGAAAAATTCAAAACGATCGGCTGATTTACATGTCAATAATTGGCAACCTTGACATGTCGGCTAATAACCTGGAAAATTCGAGTTGGAATACTATTTACCAAATGCTGCTGAACGAATTTCTCGATATTTTTCCATGTTTCCGAAACTGCGACCTTGAGCTCTTCAATCGTGGTGTACCGTTTTCCCTCAGTGTACTCAGAATTCAAATCTGAAGAGTGAGCCGACCAGTCCAAAACATTAAATTTTTGGTCTTTGATCCATTGCTTAGTTCCCTTGCTGGTATGAATAGTAGCATTGTTTTGCTGGAATGTGCAGTTTTTGTGACAATATCCACGCACAAAACGGTAGAAGAGAGGATTCCAGAACATGTATGTAATCCTTGAATGATATGAAAGCTGTCTTGAGGCTTCCGGTTGCACAGAGTCCCGTCCAAATCATGCACGAGCCTCCACCAGAATTCCTGGTTAAAAATACTGTTCCTTCTTTACGCCAGTACGCGTTGAAACCATCAAGACCATCCTAATTGAACTTTTTTTCGTCAGTGAAGATAAACTATAAATTGAAGAACTTTTCGTTATGGTATATAGCGAAATGTATTCTTTTGGAAATATTCTTTGTCACAGTATACCATGTCCTACTGTCGGTTCATGTGAGCTTTGGCAAAACTCAGATGTCTTCCGATGTGGGATTTTTTGTCAAAATGGCAGCCGTTCGAAAAATGAAACTGATTTTTTAAATAGTAAAATTTAAAAATATATATATATAAATTATACAAGGTGGCGCATAAGTCACGCAACGCTCTCTGAAGGAATAAAAAATGGGTGGGTTATATCTATGATTTAACCGCAAAGTTGACGTGGGACTACCTTAGCTTAGTAATCATTTGTTTGTATTGATTAAATTTATGATTGAATGAAACAATTTCCGAATTTAATTGAATTTAATATATTTGCGTTGTGAGACCGTGTTAGGGAAACGCACTCTAGTCTGCATAAAGGCAAGCGAGTACAAAAGTACTTGCGGTTTGCATGTATTTGCAATGCCGATTTCCCCAGACACCTTGGTTTAGAAGTCTTTATAGGTAAACAGATTCAGTCGGAACAAGAATACTCCCGAGCTGCATGAATTTGCAATCCAAATTTCCCTAGACACCTTGGTTTTGAAGCCTATGTTGAGGAAACACTTTTTATTCGGAACAAAAATGCCCCCGACTTGCATGAATTTGCAATGCCAATTTTCCCAAGCTCCTTGGATTTGAAGTATGTGTTAGGGAAACACATTTCGGTGGGAACAAAAGCTCCCCCTACTTTCATGTATTTGCAATGTCGATTTCTCCAACGCTGCTTGGTTTTAAAGTCTGTGTTGGGGAAACCGTAAAACGGGCCAATCAAAACGAGGCAGTTCGGGCGTTTAGATAACGCTAAACATTTTACAGTTATTCAATTATTTATCTAATGAAAAATAACATTTTATTAATTGTGATAGATGCGTAGAAATATTCCCTATCAATCGATGCAAACATCTTTCCGATCCAGTTGAAAATGTTCGAGTTATAAGCATTCGAAATCTTGCATTTTTTCCTGCATGTTCTGTGTTTATGTTTTCATTTTACCCCCCATATATTCCGGTTAGACGTAGTCCCACGTCAAAAATAACGATCGCGCTGCAACTATCGAGCGGTTCAGTTGTCGCCTTTGTATCGTTTTTTATACGAGAATAAAGTTAGTGTATCGTGAGAAATTTTTTTATACAATTTTTTTTGTGCAAATCGGTTGCATAACTTATGCGCCACTCTGTATATATTGTACATATTTTATTGCTTCATGCGATAGAGAGATGTATAAAGTTTTTTTTTCATATCAAATTTGAAATAAATCGGTTCTGTAGAACTTGGGATATTGTGTGCGCCAGTTTGAAACTAGTTTCGAGAAAAACGTGTTTGAAGTTTTGTGTCAAGGCCGCATTAAAAAAAGTTTTTTTTTCGATTTTCTAGACTAGAAACCCACATAGGTTCAGCAGAGAACAGTTTTCCTGCGAAAAACACAGTACTTATTACTGGAAAATATTGTGATATATTCTGAATTGAAATGTGTCGCACTTTGGCGCCACTTTCGATAAATTATTGTTATCACGAGAACAATGCACAAGCTGGCCATATGTCAAGATTGGTGTCTTTTCCCAATGTGGGCATATTGGTGTCCTTTTTGCAAATGCTCTTTTTCTAGACACATACTGCCGCCACAGGTTAAACTATATTTGTATCAACACCACCATTGACAACGCATACAATCAATTCATTGATTTGATTTAATTCATACACAAACACCCTTTCTCTAACGGTATGATAACCGACGGGAAGTACCTTTTCATCTAGTCTTAGTTTATGATTTAAGAAGAAAATTTTAAAGAAGATTTGAATTGCAATGCGGTTTACCATCTTTCATTCAAAATTCGCCCTCCGAAGCGATTCTGCGTCGAGAAGAAACTGACGAATGTTTTTCGCAAATGCAATTTATAATGACTTTTTTCTGTGTAAGTCAGTGCATGCTTTGTGCTACGCTTGCTTTGTGCATATTCTGAGAATTAATTTTGGAGCAAAAACGCTCCATGTCCATTCAACACGGTAGCAAATTGGAAGCTGAGGCTGCAAGTTATTTGTTTATTTCATAGAGGCTCTACACATTTGCAGTTCCACCTCGGTCTTGAGAAAGTCCATCTGGGGTTTTCGACACTGTTGCCGTGCAGTCGCTAGCTGGATTACCCCTTGAACGACAATTTATTTTCAGTCAGCACTGCTCTGGCAGATTATTTAATTTTCTTAGTTTTAAGAGGAGGGATTGATATGGAAACTTACGGTTTTGTGGCTCAAATAATTTCCCCAATTCTTTTAGCCATATCTGGTAAAATTTCTACACGTTATATATTTATTATATTCCCCTCAGAAAAATAAAATAACTTCTACAGACGGATATCACTAGTAAAATAACCGCCATTGCGCTCCACGTTGAGTCGTTCATTGATTAAAATCAACATCATTAAACTGCAATATTTTTCCGAATTTTTTGAATTTTATGAATCAATTTTATAGTTTCTTCATCTACAACTTGTAAACAAGGGGGGTCTCCGTAGCCACATTGGTTACGCGTTCGCTTAGTAAGCGATCGATCGTGAGTTCAAAACTCAGGGCCCTCATTGACCATCTTTGTGTTGTTACAGAATAGCTACGTCCACGCAACAATCATCCATCAGCGATGGAGATCGATCCACGGTCGAAATAAGATCGATTCATCCATACAACTGCTCTGCTCTGCCAGACACATCGGGCTACTGTTCTATAAATAACTCAACAATGATCAATCAACTGTCCCCGCTGTCCGGTGGTCCAACTGGATAATGGAAGAACAGAAAGAATAACTCTTACGCCTAAATGGCTACTCCGTGAATGTACCATGTGTAATGGTATAGAAGGAATACTGGCGAATGGCAACTGTGTAATGTGCTAATTATAGATATGATAACCATGTGACATGTACACGATTAAAATTCGGGTCTGATACAGCTAAAATGCTAATGAGCCTTAAATAAATAAATGGGATAAAAAAAAAACTTGAAAACAAACCAATCTGTCAATGATAGATTCGGACGAATTGTGTAGCGGTGTATCGAATGTCATCGAGTGTCGAATCAACGAATGACAAAAATCCTTTGACTCGTGCCACTCGCGTAATCAACAACGAACCGATTACGCTCCAACGCGAGGAGGCTCGTAGTTCGTCCATCGACTACACGATGCGTCTAACCATCGAGCGTCCAATATTCGGGGGTGTTCGTAGCATCGTGTGGCGTCGGCCTAACCCTTGCGGTCGGAATTAATTTCCCTCGAAAGAGATCCTCTAATCTTTTACGCTAATATTTGTTTATACCGAGTATCGTTATCTCTTATTCATAAAAGCTCCGTATTAATTCGTGAATAGGTTCACTAGACATTTTTTTACATTCGTTTAGAAAAATGTGTAAAGTGTTACATGGTTGAATAAAGTATTCAGAATGATCCCATGCTGTGGTGGCTGAGAGCAGACAAACAACCGCTAAGGGTTAATTTTGCTGCTTTGCTACCGCTCCTATTGCTGATGTCGGATATGATTACTCTGCTTCTTTTGGGTTTTTTTTTCCTTTTTGTTGATGGTGTTGAGTACTTCACGTTTGGAAAAGGAGGGTTGTGTCCGAGACACGACCGCAAAAACTAACATTTCTGTGGGAACAAAAGTTCTCCCTATTTGCATATATTTGCAATGCCGATTCCCTCAGGCTTCTTGGTTTTGAGGTCTGTAGTTTCATAAAATTTATTATTTTATTTATTTTCACTGTAATGTACATAACTATGTGCCCAAAATGATTGATGCAAAACTCAACAATAGTTGTGAGTACAAGAGGAAGCTTGTATCTTCGATTTTGACCAATCAGAACAAGGTATTTCCGTTTGGATAACGGTTGATATTTTATAATTGTCCGATAGTTAGTTTCATGACCTATATTATTTTATTCAATTAAATTTTTTTTATGGAGTGCCGAGATCGATTGACGCAATAATCAATCCATCATGAAATGACTGATAAGCCTTTGAAATTGAACATTTTTCACGATGTTATCGATTTTCGCTTTTCAATTTGTACCCCGAATGTGTTCCCGAAGGACGTAATCCTACGTCAAAACATCTACCAGAACCACTTGCGTCATGGGAGCCACACATAGGATGATCTTGTACATGAATGGATTCATAATCCTAACCTAATCGCTGCAAATGTTTTGTCCAACACTGAATATATTTTCGTTACTATTTCCTGAATAAAATTTAATGAAAAGGCATTGGAGTCCAGAGAAATTGTTCCGAAAAACTTTTCTTTTTATGTTTTCTAATTTGTTGCGCTTTATTATGGGACATGTGAATTTAGGATAATAATTACTACTGAACGTTTTGATTGACATTGTATTCAGAAATAGTAAATTAGATTGAATTTGTTTTTTTAAACCATTCCAATCGCAAGATATTTCGCAATTTTCATTGCAACTACACGGTTAAACGTTTTCGAGAGTCCTAGTTTTGTCATTGCTCGAGAAAGCACCCCTAAAATATTTGAGTCACGAGGGATGCCATCAGGAAGTAGCAAAACGACATTTTTATTAATTAAAATGAATAAATCAGTCCACGAGCGAAAGGTAGGTGCTCTTTCTGTGTGTTACTAGAAAGGTCAGCTGAAGCGCACGCCAATCCTTAACAGGAATCGTTACCCGTTTTACGTTAGAGGGAGATCGGAAGACGTGAACTGATTGTGTTGAATTGTTCCGTGATAATGGTTTGCTTTTGCAAAGCTCTCTAGATGAGAATCCGTTGTTTCCCTGAGAGGTATTAAATAACAAAACACTGATGCGTGTTTGTTCATGCGTTGAAAATTGTTTTCATTCAATGAAATAACCTTTCGAGTAGATCTATTAAACTACCGAAATGTGCGATTCCTTTCAATGGCATTATTTGTTTAGTTTCGCAAAAAATCTATTTAACCACGAAATCTAATAAATATCATTGACACCTTTGCCGCAAATTATACGCAAGGAATTCTCCTCGCTGTGTTATGGATGAGTAAGTTTCGAATTACGAAAAAATGTCCAACAAGACTGTTGCAGGCGGAGCGCGAGAGTAAATGAAAGGAAAAGCCATATCAGCTTTAGCGTAATTTCATTTAAAATTTTAATGAAGTTTTTCTGCTCTTTTGTTCTTTTCTTGTCTGCTTTTCGCCGGCGTGCGCCTCGCCATTATTTTTTGGTCATCCCCACCCTTCCTCCGACAAACCGAGTAATCACCAGTAACTTCAGTATTTTCGCCATATCCGGCTGAGAAATGGATTTTTTCCGTCTGGTCTTCGAGAGGGTAACTGTGTGTGTGATGTTTATTTAAGATTAATTTTTCAAATCGTTTTTTCCACAGCTTTCGTGACAGGAGGAACTGCTCTCGTTCCGTCTTCTCCTGATTATTGCGAATTGTGCGCCCAGCAATATTTTAATAGAGTATTTTCTAATTCCGAAGAAAATTAACTGTGAGTCAACCCGAGAACCATTTAATCTTCGCCATGGCTGATGGAGTAGAAGGCATCAACAAAAGAATTTGTAATTAAATTTTTGGGTCAAGTAATTTCCCGTTTAAATTTTTATTGTCACTCGGGGTGAGAAAGAGACTGCGAAAACTCCGTGCGTAGCAATGGAAAGACCAGTCGCTCGCAGTAGCAGTAAATCATTTCCAGCTGGTGACTTTTGGAATGGTCCCTTCTTTCACACTTTTTCAGTCACTTTCGGGGATCTAGGAGGAGTTTGACACAAGAAACACAGAAATAAATTGAACGGCCTTGGGTCGCTCGTTCCAACCGTGCCTTCAGTTCAGCGCGCGCTGTTGTTCCTTTTTTGAAATTGCCACGATTTGCTTGAGTTACTTTCTGTGGAAGAACAGAAGAAGGTGGCATGTTCTGACTAGTGAAAATTCAAGCGCTTTTCTACACGTGTCATAAAGTGAATCATTTCATGATCTTGCTTCCTTCTTGTCATGTCTAGGGGCTCTCCTGGGTGGATTTGCCTTCTTTCGGTGAACAAGGTTCTCAAAAATGTAACAATAATAAGAAGGTTCAAAATGTTCACATTTCTATATTGACAATTTAATATCAATAGTGGATTTGTGCAATAAAAGCATTTAAAAAAAATAGGGGGGTTATATCTATGATACAACCGCAAGGTTGACGTGGGACTACCTTAGCGTAGCAATCATTTGTTTGTATTGATTAATTTTTTGATTGAATGAAACAATTCCCGAGTTCAATTGAATTCAATATATTTGCTTTGTGAGTAAAAATATTGTATAATTCCATATAAGGGCAATTCATGCATTGTGAAAGATTATGTTCTTCGTTACAAGTAAATTTAATGACAGTCCTTTTACGTTTGGTATGATGCCTAGGACAAAATATGTGAACGGAAGAATTATCAAACGATTATTTTATTTTACGTTTCATTCTGAAGTTTGCATCTCTCAAGTGTACGTACTTCTCGAACCGCAAATTTGCTTGATTTGATGAACTTCAGGGACTCAGTTTCGATTTTGACATGTACGTCGAACGCATATTGTTTCATCAATAGGCGTCATCGCAGCAATTGGTTATCAACATCTTGCCTAATCATCAAATGGTATGCGTAGGAATTCAGTGAGCAGAAGATATGAAGGCATATCCTTCAATGCAATCTTGAATAACCGAGCCAAAGCGTGGTGTTCGTACCCGCTTTTGTAATCCGTGTTAGGAAAACACTTTTCGGAGTGGCAAGGCACAAAGGCAAGCGAGTACAAAGTGCATTTATTTGCAGAGCCGATTTCCCCAGACATCTTGGTTTTGAAGGCTGTGTTAGACAAACACATTTCAGTTGGAACAAAAATACCCCCCGACTTGCATGTATTAGCAAGCCTGTGTTAGGGAACACATTTCGGTGAGAACAAAAATCCCCATACTTTCACGTATTTGCAATGCCGATTTCGTCAAGGCTGCTTGTTTTTGATGGCTGTGTTAGGGAAAGCGTAGATCGGGCCAATCAAAATGAGGTAGTTAGGGCGTTTAGATAACGCTTAACATTTGAAAATAACATTTTATTAATTGCGATAAAAGCGTAGAAATATTCCCTATCAATTGATCTTTCATCATCTTTTCAACATCTTTCCGATCCAGTAAGAAATGTTCGAGTTATAAGCATTCGGAATCTTTCATTTTTTTCTGTATGTTCTGTGTTTAGGTTTTCATTTTACCCTCCATATACTCCGGTTAGACGTAGTTCCACGTCAAAACTATGGATGGGTTATACCTATGATTTAACCGCAAGCTTGACGTAGGACTGCCGATGGCTTAGTTATCATTTGTGTTTTTTTCAATTAGCAATAATCGCACTTCGTATGTTCCTCATTGGGTACGATATCACCGCTGCGCAGAACTATTGATTAAATGATTCATTAGACTAGTGAATGAATGAAGCAATTTACGAATTCAATTGCAAACAAATCCTAATTTAGGTCAATTCATGCATTATGGTAGTGGTTATCGCAGCAAATAGTTATCAACATTTTGCCTTAACATCAAACGGTATGCGTACCCGCTGCTTGTATCTATTTGGCAATACCGATTTCCCCTGGCTCCATGGTTTTGAAGTCTGTGTTAGGGAAATATTCCGATTTGCAAAAGCGCTAACGAGTACAAAAGTACCCGCTGCTTGCATCTATTTTACAATGCCGATTTCCCCAGGCTCCATGGTTTTGAAGTCTGTGTTAGGAAAACATCCATTCATTCCTGCGATGGTACCTCAATCGCTGCTCAATTATAACTGAGTGGATTTCCGAGTGGCGCTCGCTTATATACCGATTGGTGATTTAAATAGCCGGTTTTGAAAGCAATTTTAAGGCTATTGAAACAATGTTTTGGATCAATTGAATCAACTATTTCACATTTTTCTACATTTTGATTTCAAAGACATATTACAATATTTGGTACATGTTTTTTTCTGCTAAACGTTATAGAGTTGCACTTTTTCACATTTAGTGTTAGTAGATTTTTATCACACCAAGTATGGAATACATGTATTTCGTTTCGAAATGCTTCGATGTCGTTTTCATTTCCAATTTCCGCGAAAAGCTTCATGTCGTCGGCATACACAAGTACATTTATACGCTTGAGAACGAAGGAGATGTCATTAACGTACAGAATGAAAAGAAGAGGACCAAGATGAGAGCCTTGTGGGACTCCCGAAGTGACTTTTACTGGATTTGAAAGAGAATTTTGAAAATGAACAATTTGTTCACGGTTTGTTAGATAAGAATTGAGCCAGTTTAAGAGTCTGTTTTCCATTCCTATTTTCTGCATTTTGAAGAGTAGTAATGGAATGTCGATGCGGTCAAATGCTTTACTGAAGTCAGTGTAAAGAGTTTCTACGTGTTTGCCATTTTCCATTGCATTCAAAATAAAAGTCACAAAAGCCAACAGATTAGTTGCAGTTGAACGGCCTTTGAAGAAGCCATGTTGCATACACGTAATTCTATTCTTTACTTGTTGGAAGACTTTTTCGTTGACTATTGCTTCGAATAGTTTAGGAATGCAAGAGATAATGGCAATTCCACGATAATTACGTACGTCAGATTTAGCGCCTGATTTAAAGATAGGTACCAAAAAGGATTGTTTCCATTTTTCTGGGAATATTCCAGTTTGTAGTGACATATTGAAAATGCAATGTAAGGGAAGGGTGAGTTCCTCAGCCAGGTTCTTTAGGAATATAGGGGCTATTCCGTCAGGTCCTGGTCCTTTTGTTCCGTCTAATTTTTTTAGTGCATGGCATATTTCCTGTTGTGAAAGATAGTTCACCGATATGTCATTTGGATAATCCGGTAAAAATGAAAAGTAGTTCCGATCGCGATTTTCTTCGGAAAATGTGGTATATACTTCCTGAAAGAAAATTGCAAAGAGATTACAAATTTCGTTCGAAGAATTCCTCACATCCTCATCGAGATGCATCTGCGATGGGAAGTTATTGCTTTTGAGCTTAGACTTTACGTAATTAAAGAATTTCTTCGGGCATGATTTGACTTCAGTTTCGACCTTTCTATTGTATTCTTCGTGTGCACTTTTAATTGCAAAATTTAATTCTTGGGAAATATTTTGATATTCAAGCAAATTTTGATGACTTTTGTCCATTTTGTATTTTTTATGTGCTTTTTGTTTTTTATTCTTTAGATTTCTTATTTGAACGTTAAACCAAATAAGATATTTGCTGGTTGAATTTCTTCGTCTTCTTTTCTTCGGCACAAATTCTGATATTATGTTATTCAGAATTTCGTGAAGAATATGTACAGTTAAGTTGACATCTCGTTCGCTGTTTAATAAAGTTTGCAATTCTATGGCTTGTAGGCTACATTTGATTGCTTCACAGTTCGTCTTGTTATATTTCGGTACTTCTTCATACTCCCAGTCGATTGGCAATTGGCTATTATGTATAAAGATTGAGTATTCAATTGCTGTGTGAAATTTTTCATTTTTCCAAAGAGGAGTCATGGACTCATTCACACAAAAGTCGTCGGTGATGTTAGTGAATAATAGGTCTAGATAATATTTTTGTAAATTTTTTACATGATTTATTTGGTTAAGACCGAGATGTGCAATTTCGTCAAATATATATTGTAGGGTTGCATTTTCCCCGACGACTGGGAGTAGAATGCATTCATTATCATTATCGGGAATGAAGTCTACTTTATTTTGATTGAAGTCGCCATAGATATGCAATTTCACTTCTGGTTCTAGTGTTTCTGCAATTCGATTTGCCGTCTGAAAAAATAATTCATACGACTTTTTATTTGCATGTTCGGGTGGGAAATACACAGAAGCAAATATGTGTATTTCGCCAGCTATACATAATTTTGCCCATACATGCTCAAATTCTTTATGTTTTTCGGTTATAAGTTCCTCAGAAGTGAAATTTGCATTAATGGCAATGAGGACCCCTCCTCCAGACTTCTTCTGAGATAACGATAAGTTGCGGTCGTGCCGGAATACGTTAAAATTATTTCCAAAAACTTCTTCGCTTCTTACGCTTTCGTCCCAGCTAGTTTCAGTTGCAAGAATTACATTGAAAGAAGCGGGTAAAAGATTTTGATGAATTTCCTTCATTTTTGCTGGGCTTTTCATGCGATTGAAGTTTTGACAGTATATCAAAATTTCAGTCGCATTCTGTTGAGAAGGCGGAGAAGTTTTTGAAAGACTAATTCTACTTACTTTACTGTTTTGATTTTTTCGACTACTATTTCCCTCTAAGGGGCGCGTCAACGTCGTTGAAAATTTAGCGGACTGTAGAACTTTGTAGATGCTTCCCTAGCATGTTGTAGCCGTTGCGTGTGTTCACTGGACAGGAATGTTCGGTGTGATGTGAGGTCTGCCAAGGCGTCAATGCGTGAAACTCCCAGCTCTTCGTGTACTTCCAGGAAAATTTCACGCAAAAGGTTTGTGTCTGTTGGTAGACCTTCAGCTGCGAGCATTACTGATGCACTAGTTCTTGTAATTCCACGAATACAAACAGCCGTTGTTTGGTCGTGGAGGAAGGAAAGAGCAGATTGCTCCGTAATTCTTATTATAGGAGGTCGCATTGGGTCCAGAAGAGGAGAGCCTTCTCCAGGTGCTGAATTCGATTCCACAAGTGCTAGCGGAGTGGAATTTGCGTTTGACGTTGTTGGGTGCTGTTGTAATGTGGCTGATTTTCTGCTCGGTACGGGTTGATTGTTTCGCCCTTCCTGAAATTGATGTATTTCGGGACCGAGAGGCCAGCAATTGGATGGTCGGTATTTGATGGTGGGCCAGCAAACTGCACTTTTGCTGAGGCCAGCAGTTCCTTATCCGATTTATCGGCGCGTCTGTGTTGATTTTTGTTATTCGCATTGTTGCGAATGTGCTGGCTGTTGTTGCGTGCAGTTTGCTTTCTTCGCTTTCAGGAGCTATTAACGCTCAAAATCTCGGTCTCCGGCGTAACGCTTTCGTTTTTTGATTTTACACCCGGTATAGAAATGAAAGACGTAGTCCTACGTCAAAAAACTTTGAGTTCGAGATTGGGTAGACTGCACACTTCGTAGATGCTCTCTGTGATTGACCTGAACCAGCGAAATTGCACAAAGAACTCACTGAATGACACTGGGTGATTGGTTGTTACTCATACACCACCTCGACTGACGCTTTTGTTCTGGTATTTCTTCACCGTTTGGTCGGTTCCTCCGACCTCTTCTGCCTCATCAGCTTCTGCTGCACTTTACTCGCGGCACGGTCGGGCACCAGACTTCGGTTCGATGCTCTTGCTCTTCTCCTGAAGGAAGAGGAAGTTGTAAATGTTGGATCAATCATATCCAGTGGAAACGAAATGCCTCAGGATGATCAATCTCTCTGCTCTCGGGTGGAGCTGGTGTTCCTAGTGTTCCTAGAGGAACTTCGCCGCCTCAACATAGCATTATGTGCATTTGAAAAATCATAAACGATAAACATCAAATCTCTGATGACTGCCATTGATTTAGTAATTTGCATCGAATAAATTATTGATTGAATGAAACAATTGAATCCAACATATTTGCTTTGTAAGGAAAGAAATTGAACAAATGTCATGTAATACCGATTCATGCATTGTAGTAGATTATGTTCTTCGTTACAAGTAAATTTGATGACAGCATTTTGCCTAATCTTAAAACGGTATGCGTGGAAATTCAGTGAGCAGAAGATATGAAGGCAAATCTTCCAATGCAGTCTTGAATAACCGAGCCAGGCGTTGTGTTCGCACTCGCTTTTGTAATCCGTGTTAGACACCCCAGTCCCCTTGGTTTTGAAGCCTGTGTTAGAGAACACATTTCGGTGGGAACAAAAGTTCACCCAACTTAAATGTATTTGCAGAACCGAATCCCAGACACATCGGTTTCGAAGTCCGTGTTCGAGAAACCCATACCGGCAGGCTCCTTGGTTTTGAAGTCTGTGTTTGGGAAACCGTAAATCATATCGATCAAAACGTGGCAGTTAGGGCATTTATACAACGCTTGACATTTTACAGTTATTCAATTGTTTATCTCATGAAAAATAACATTTTATTAATTGTGATAGATGCGTAGAAATAACCGAGAAATGTCGGGAAAGCACATAAATGGACAGAACAAATGTATGGGGAAATGGGAATGCTTCCAATTTTCATCAATTTAAACCATATACAGGGTAATGGGATTATAATGTATAGCATATCAAACAAATCTTAGAAAATTTCCGATTCGATTGGTATGCAAATCGTTAAAATCTGTTCGCAGTGAAAATAGTTATTAACGTTAACTTTATTTCATAAAAACGAGACCTGTTTTCTGATTTGGCACCCTTAATGTAAGACGTAGTCCTACATCAAAATGTCAGGAAAAGAAAGAATAAGATGTTCTATGAATTTTCGATGAATTTATTCACCTGAAATAGAATTGTAGCCAGCTTTAGTGATTTCTCTCCTAGTAGAAATTCACCAGTGTTTGTAAATGCTAAATTCATTCTATTCATAGTTGTTAAGTAGATAGATTCTGAGATATATCCTATTGAAAACGTAGGGGAACCGCGGGTAATAGGGACAGTGGGAGTAATATGGACAGGTGGTTGATTTGTATAGTTACATTTTGAATTTCAGATTTCGGCTAATGAGAACACCTTCTATAATATTTAAGCCACCCTATAGCAATGAATACTGATCAAAAGTGGAAAAGGGAAACGAAAACCGAAAATCATACATGATTCCGCGTGTGGATCTAATTTTAACTGCTCCGATATGAGGCATTTTAAGTGGTTTAATATAAAAATTCAATGTGGACTGTTTAGAAGCTGACTGGAACCAAAAGACCCAGTACAGCGTGACGTGACAACGGTTTGACTCACTAGAAACAGGTTTTTTCTCGTTTTCATGTAGAAATCACACGATTACCAAATGGTAAACGATTTTAAAGTGAAATTGAGAAAATTTCCTACAAGAATCTTCAGTTCAAGAATATTTAGCAGTTGAATTCGCTCGTTGTTGCGGTATATTATTTTTTATGTTTTTTTATTACTCTGAATACTTCTTACTTTCCTCTGAGATCTCCCCTCCCTCTCCACAAGTCCATCTTATAGGGGAAGGTGGTCCTAACGCCACCGGTGGTCCTGAATCTACCACGTTTTGTATCTCAGGAACGGTGCTTGCTACTGAATTTTCAATAGTGACAAACGAAATGTGTCTGATAATTTGATAATATGGTGACTTTTTTCTGGCTCTCTTCATTCTAGCGTTTTAGCGCCATTTTACGTTTTCATTCCTTATAAAATAGAGGAAAAATATATTCGACCTGTGTGCAAAGTGAGTTCGATGTTCTATTAGATTGTGAAACATTGCGAAACAAGACAATTTTAATTGTTTATGGTATGTTCATCAAAATAAGCTATATAAATTGAATCTACCTGTTACCTGTAATACACGGTACGTCTTTATACGGGAAACGTCGGGGTGGTCCTAAACCGGCCTCCAGTTTTTATATCGTGATTGTTTAACACGTTCACTCTGACGCTTTCCATCAATGGCTAGCACAATCCTGGTTCATCGAGTGGCGCTCACTACAGGGGGAAAGCATTTGATTTTGCTATCAGAAACTTTTGATAAACTCTTTGTATGCATCCGCGCACATACCTGTGCAAGGGCATTTATGTATGCGTGTTGAAAATGATTTTGATTTTGACGTTGACTTTGATCGTTGATGTTTGCGTGTGCATTTGTATGTGCACTTTCATTGTATAACTCCACACACGTTGCTCTTAGACTAAGTTCTTTCCACTCAAACATCATCTCCGATATCACACTTAAATCCTATCTCTCACTATCAAACTTTTTTTGTATTCCTTCTCGCGCACCCACGGACATATGCCAACATTACCATTCACGATCGTATTGTGGGATTTCATGCCCTTCCCAGTTTTTTATATCCGTTTTAACGAACCGGAAGTCACCATCCTCGATTTCGAAATGTCATCGGAATGCGATATTCGACTTCCGCTGGTAAGCCCATATCTTATGGGGTTTCCATATTTTTTTTAGCATTCAATAATACCATCAGCAAACCGAAAGTTGAAATAATATTATATCTTATACTATAAAATCTGCGTTCATATATTGTTGATAAAACATAGGAGAAAGATCATTTGTATGTTTTGAAACGAAACTGTAATTAATTAAATTAATCATTAATGCTCAACAGTCCGAAACAGCAAAAATTCAGGTGTTGCCACGTCACAAAAGTGTTTGACTGACATCAAGCCAATCTAACTATAAAATACTCTCCAACTGATGATTCATGTTGGAAATTTTCTTAATTTTACTATAACATCGTTTAATTTTGTGTGCTTCATTCATGAAAACGTGTGTGTGTTTTTAGTAAGTTGTTACGCCACGCTGGAATGGATCGTATACTTTCGTGACGTGACAACTTTTGGAGACAGTTGATGCTCCTCTATTTGCGGACCGATCTCAACCAAATTTTGTGGGATGTTGATCTTCAATGTTTGCTCAGAGAATCCCACGTATAAAAATGTTTGAACCTATCTTCATCTGATAAACTAAAAAAAATGCTCTATTTTTTTTGTCGTGACAACGCTTCAAAATACCTGTGCTTGCTTCTCATAAATTACAAAATGAAACGTAGGTCTACCCAAGGCTCTTCAAACAAGCATTTAATCACTCATTCAATTGTATATAGACATTGAAGTTTGGTTAAGCATGTGCAGAGATATCTCAAGAAACATAAAAATAACGTAAAATATGTTTTTTAAAGTAGTAGTTTTTTAAACTCGCCTCTCTCAAAGGTTGGTGCATAAAAATTAAATTAGTTACAAAAAATTTATAATATAACTAGTCTGCCGTTCTACGCACAGTTGTTCCATGTTCCAAAATCAGCAACTGAGAAAAACGCAATCAAAGTTTTCTCGCATATTTGTCCACCAAAAGCTTTAAGTATTTCAATTTAGCAATGCAGCGGGTTTTTATGAGCACTATACTATTGTTTAATGAAATGTGATGAGATCCACTCACTGAATCAATCATGCTTGATTACGGGTTTAAAAATTCAATGTTAAGCCTAGAATATCAACATGGGACAATTGAACTTAATGTTGGTTTTTGATATACTGGGAACAAACAATATTTTTTTTTTGTGTTTTTCCGAAAGATTATGCATAGAAACATCGTTTTATGAAGAAATGAGTGATCTGCAACACTTTCGCAGAATATAAATCTCATTGTTATTAGGAATTCGCTAAGAAGGTGTACACGTGTTCTGGTAAACTTTTTCTTATTTGTTTGAGAATTAGTTCGTTCTTCCAAACCAGAAATGTGTGCATTAGCCCTGCTGAAAGTGTGACATGAAATTCTTGTACTTGAACCGATTTATTCGATATGGATCTACAAAAAATACATGGTGGGACAGTTATGAATAGAATATCAACATGGGACAATTGAGCTTGATATTGTTTTTTTAAAAGCTGGGAACAAACTATATGTTTTTTTTTTGTGTTTTTCCGTAAGATTATGCATAAAAACATCGTTTTATGAAGAAAAGTTAAAATCGTCAAAAAGTAACATGGGGCAACTATGCGTAGAACGGCCGTAGTGCTTATTCAAATAACGTCTTCAATTTTCTCCTAAAACTAGATTTGAAATTTTGTTCTCTGGTGCATAACCACATGGAATGGGTCAAAAGCCAATTAGTTGAGGGTTTGTCCGTTTCTACTGCTGAAAAGCACGATGTCACTTCTAGGTGGATTAATTAGATTTTTTAATCATTTAACGGACATTCGTGATGAGTTCCGACCTTGGTTGAATAAAATTATTCCTCTCGCGATCGATAAAACCTCTACGCTTCATATATTACAAACCTGTCCATATTACCCCCACTATATGTCCATTGGAGTGCCAATGGATGTATGGGAAAAAAGTGACCCTCGAATTTTCAAAGCGAACTTGATTAAAAATATTGATTCCCACGAAAAACTACCCTATGCAAAATATCAGCTCGATCGGACTTCATTTACTAGTGTCGCACAGCGGTCAAAGTTTGAGTTTTTTGAAGACCGAAAAATCACCCAAGAGGGGAAATCGGGGTTTTCGAAAAAAAATGTTGATGCCAAATGTCTTCAAATTGCATGAAACGTTGTGATCTACTGTCATCTCGAAATTTTGTTTGATCAAAAATCGACACTGTGGGTCGGTTTTTCGGAATACGAGGCAAAACGTATGGTTTAGGGTGCCAATGAAAATCGTCATTTCGATTTTCCATACGGGACACCCTACAAAATGTTGATTTGCACGATAAAATACCCTCTGCAAAATATTGGCTCATACGGACTTCATTTACCATTGTTGCAGATCTCAAAATTTAGGTTTTCTGAAAATCGAAAAATCACCCAAGGGTGAAGTACAGGTAATCGGGGTTTTCAAAAAAAAAAAATTTTTTTATGCCAAATGTCTTAGAATTGCATGAGATTTACTGTTATCTCGAAAAAAAATATTTTGTCAAAAATTGACTTTTCGACACTTGGTCGTTTTTGTCTGAAAAGTCGATTTTTGACGATTTTTTTTTTCGAGATTACAGTAAATCTGGACGTTTCATGCAATTCTAAGACATTTGGCATCAAAAAACTTTTTTTTAAAACCCAGAGTCCCAGAGTGTCGATTTTTGATAAAAAATATTTTTGAGATGACAGTAGATCTCGACGTTTCATGCAATTTGGCATCCATTTTTTTTCGGTTTTCAAAAAACTCAAACTTTGACCACTGTGCGACACTAGTAAATGAAGTCCGATCGAGCTGATATTTTGCATAGGATAGTTTTTCGTGAGAATCAACATTTTCAATCAAGTTCGCTTTGAAAATCCGAGATGTCCATAATGTCCATATTACCCGCATCGAAAAATTTTTTGTACTTTTCGGTCTGTTTTAATTTCAGTAAAAAACATTGAAAAATACTTTTTTTTTTGTAAAATATTTGACCAATTAGGTAGAACAACAGTTATATTGAATTGCAAGAAATTGCATCAAAGTTTTGGGAAACATGAGTTTTCAAAGATATAATTGATTGATAGGGGATCATCTCAATTACCACAATGCAGCTGTTGGGTGGAAATCTAGTGTTAGTTTTTTTATCAATCACATTGTTGTTTTTTTTTGCTTTCATACCCTGTCCGAAGCGTGTATTTGCTCCTATTAGATATATATTATTTTAGAGATAATCTGATTTAATTTTACGCTTCATATGTTTACAATCCCTTAAAGTAATAATCAATAACAAATAATCTGATTTCGATGAATGAACAGTCAAGACAATTTATTTTTTCTCCCCTTGCCTTTGTCTTTTTGTTATCAAGAAGAAAATAACAAGTTCCACCACGTGCAAGATCAACTCGGATGTCTAACTTCTGGAACGAGAGCGAAAGGAAGGGGACCGACAGAAGATATAGCCACTTTAGTCAACCATACACTTGGTCGCACTTTCACACCCTCTTTTCTGGTGAACGAAGATGAAGATGGGGTAGTCGGGGAAAGTTTCTCGTTTTTTTTCTCGCTCTGCCTAAACCCTCGAGCCGGCGAATCGGCGCGGCGTGCGCTCTGAAATATTTATTCTACCACTGGTTGGTCGATTGGGGGTGGCAGCGTGTACCCCATTGGGGTAGGTTTAATGGCATGTGATGGTATTCATTTCACCCACTGCTCGCTCTGACGTTTAAATAATTTCTCGATCCTGAAAGTGCCCGGCTATGGCGGGCACTTTCTCCTGCTTATAGCGTAGTCCGGTGCTTGCTCTCTTAGAATACGGTCAGCAACGGAGCAAGTGACGGAATTCTTTGGCAACTTTTAGTTGTGGAAAGTTGAAATTAGGTTTGGAGTTTTCGTCGAATGGCCACTGATTGATCGCGGTTTTCTCCAGTTGTGTTTTGAGGGTTGGCTTTCCACCGAAATATTTCTCTTTAACCATCGAGCCACTTTAATGATTTCTCGATTATTTCAAATCACCGATGGACAATTTGATAATCATGATATCTTGTCAAAACTGAAGGTATACTACGTTTTCTGTTTTTTATGTAGTGGTTTTATCGATAATTTGTTAATATCGATATCGATATAGCTATTACCCATTTCCTGCTGAGACTCAAGTTCTTTCTATTTTAGTGCAGTACACATTTGATGTGTTCAGTTACTTTTTATTATATTATTTTTGAAGAGAATTCCATGCAAATTCGAATGCTACCACGTGTAGAATGATATAAGAATCGTTATGAATGGCTCTCGGCTGGTAAGTTACACAGTGTTATCAATGCGATTAATAATAACAACAAACAGCCCCTCTAAAATAATCACAAATGCAGCCGCTGCAGGCAGGCTCCAGGTTCCGCCAAATGAACTTCCATACAGAGCGTTGCAGCACTCAATGAGGAGCAGCAACACCAGCAGTAAACAAGTCTAGCTGGCGCGTTATGCTACGCCAGTAGATCTTCTCCATCACTCGCCGAGCGCATCATCAGCAATGGCAAGCGATAAAGATTCTGGCAGCCAGCAAAAACAATATACTAAATTAGTTTTTTGGCTGAACGATATTGTTTATAATAATGATAAAAATTTCATCACAGCACTGCGCTGTGACACGCCCCAGAAAGAGGAGCTGCCACCAGAGCTAATCCAGACACACCAAAGTTCCAAAGTGCCACAGCGCGTTCTCCGTTGTCTTTCGATACAACATTGGTCCTGTTGTTATTTGCTTGCATAACTGTGACGATGATGGTGATGGTGATGCTGATGATGACGACGGTGATGACGAGGATGGCACCGACGACGACTGCGACGGAAGCTAACGCCGAGTAGACGATGGATATCGGAACAAAGTGTCGCGTTGTTATTTTAATAAATTTACCAGATTCCATATGACAGCGAATATAGAGAGCAAGCGAAACTTGGCCATCATTTTAGCCTGAGATTTCATCGCATACGGGGCTGCTACAACATACACACTCTTTTCACGGGGTGCCACTATAGCGGAACTATGCGGCATGCATAAGTCATTCCGTCATCACACACAATTTTATAAAGAGGGGCTGAGCTCGCCGATGCTCGTGTGCGAAAGCAACTGGATAATGGCACGGGACTCCAAAAAAGGACGATTTGTAACACAGACGACAGGCGAAAGGACGTGTCACTAATATTGCTCTTAAGCGTGCAGGATGCAGTGTGCAGGGCGGCCGGAAGATATACGATTACCCTTAGGATTTTGCTGCACGTCCGTACTTTGCCGAAAAGGATGCTTATTACGGATTTTGTTGGAGAAACGATAAACAAAACAGTTGCTAATATTATTGCACACTATAGCGCAGTGAGGCTTCAAGCCCCCTGTAACCGTTATCGGGTGCTTTGATTTATCTAGAATATGCGCAAAATAGATTGGATTCTTTCGCGAACGTTACACCGAAAAACGCATATACACTATATTGGTTTCGTTAGAATTATGGCGCAGCGCTCAATGAAGTGCATTCAGTCAATATCGGTCCAATTTAGGAGTGTTTCCGTGAGATAGAATTACTTCTTCAGTGTTTTCATTGCACGATGCAGCTAAGAAGATAAGATCAAATTTTCGATTATTTTTGTTAAATCTAGATACATCATAACTATTAATGCCAAGTTATATCATCTCGATATTGAGGAAAATAGGTTGGGTGCGAACGTGACCTTGTTGGCTTTGTACTACTCCAGGACATCCTTTGGATAGTGGCATGAAGTTAGGTCAGAAGATCGTAGGGCCCGTGTTGCTTCACCAGATGAAGCAGACGCTTTGTAGACACTCCGTGAGATAGATCTGCCCACTTACAGTCCCGTTAGCCACGAACGGCGCACTCCGTTTCCCACATGAGCAGATCGCTTGTAAAATCATGTATTTCTTGGCTAACTTTGAAAGTTTCTGCTTCCTCACTTCCTCCGAAACATCAAAGTTGTGCTGGGCAGTGAAGAACAGTAGCCCGGGAAGTTGCCGGGAGTCCGCACTGACGAAAGTCTCATCATCCATGTTGGGTCAGTGAAACTTCGTCAGCATCGGAGTGTATAGTTACCGGGCCCGTGACTTTCCCACCGTATTTTGCCGTTCGTCACGATTTGAAGCATTCTGCACTTTGTAAGAATGCAGTCCCTTCCGGTCCTTGGCTCTCCGAACGAAAGATTTGGACAGATTCAACTTTTTGGTCACATCTCTGGCCGAAGCATTGAGATTTCGCTTAAACGTCTTCACGACTCGTTTGTGATCCTGATCACTAATAGAACATCCATTCTGACTACATTTCTTCATCCGTTCGATGCTCAGAGTTTCGTAGTAACGTTTAATCACACGACACACGACTCAAATTGGTCATGGGGGGCAAAGTGGTCACCAGCTTGTTAGGTAGTATAACTATTGACTGTAGATGCCATATTGATAGTCAACTCATGTTTGAAGAATTTAATAACTTTTGAGTCACCCTGTACTTCAGTAGAGCTGTCGCGTGTCAAAATATAAATAGAAACAGAAGTTGCTCTCTCGATAGTCATTAGGCCGTAGTTCTGTGCACATGGTATCTAAGGAATTTGTCGTGAAATTTAGCTTGATCATTCTGTTATATAGGACAAATCATCAGTTTGGACGACTATTCACATATTCTAGGAGTGGTGAGCAGATATTTTGTTTAATCTCACCGATTAATTAGCATAGAAATTACTTTGATGTTTGGGAGCAAAGTGGTCATAGGTGAATAACGACTTGCAATGTTCTGCTAACTAAAGCTGATATACCGCATCACATTCTGCTCTTGAAGAGAGGACCATTTGTGGCTTTGGCCCTGGATAAATATGCCACTCCAACTATACCAGGCCTTATTTTACGGAATGGGTTTCTTGCTACGTTTTTGTATGCATGAGAAAATTTGAATTGAGACTCTAGGTGAATAGCCCAAGCTTATTTCATACATGTACCCACTATATCAAATATGATTTGAACAAATTTGGACAAAAAAAACGCATAAATCTATCCCATTTAGCTTGATATGTGCGAGTGACCACTTTGCCCCCACCAGGTGACCACTTTACCTTCAAGCAAAACTAATGTTCGATTTTTCACCTTTTTTTCTAATGATGAAAAGTATACTATTTTGAATTTTTATACTAAAAGCCGTTTGCTATGTTGAAAAACAATGAGTTGAACTATAATATTCTTCAAGAAACGGGAATTGAAGCGGTATGCGGAAGCTGGAAATGGGCATATTTCCTAGGGTGACCACTATGCCCCCACTTCCCCAAAGTATTTTTTATTTTACGATCGTTTGTTTCAAAAAGTATACACATTTCTCCTTTGTAATAAATGCGAAGACATCTTCAATATCCTCAATCGATTCATGCAAACATATTGACGATATGTCGAGAAATGTTTATGTTGCTTCGTATTCATATTTCTATACAGAGCAGATGTAATGTAATAAACTAAATTTTTAGCGGCGCAAACCATTATCTGCCACCATTATACAACATGTACTGTTAATGGTTCTAAACACTAAACCTATTCAATATCAAAATAGTTTTTCAGTATATCTTAGCAAAATTACATCTCCAGCTCTCTCAAAAACATCATTCTCAAAGAAATAATACACAGATTATGCTGTACATCGCTTTTCGCAGAACGGCAACAGCGAATTCGAAATCAGATGTTGTGGAACGAATTTCCACCTTCGGTTTTCAGTCGATAAACACAGCTCCCCCCGCTGGAAACTATTATCTTCATATCCACTTTGAAATTTGCTTGCACTTTAACGCCAATTACAACTCGGAAACAATGTAGGAATTCGAGAAAATATTATTAACGTCAAAAAGTCAGCAATGAGCCCAAAACACTCCTAAATTCACACAACCACTTCGTTCGTTGTATTAACTACTTCTTCGGTTAGAAAATGACTGATCACTTCACGGTGGAATGGTGGATTCAAAGCTGATTCATCGGAAAATCTCACGGAGGTGAGGCTTGCGATGCTTTACTTCTCTTTGCAAGGTGGATAGCTATGTTTGTTTTCGCAGTAGTATTGCTGTATTCGAATTGAATTCCGCTGTCACGCTAGTTGCTCTTTTTGCTCGGCACAATTTGAGGAGTACAAATTGGATCAGTCAAAACGTGGGATTTAGCGCGTATAGATAACGCTATAAATTTTAAAATTATTCAATTGTTTATCTAAAAAAACAGAATTTTCATTATTATAATAGTTGCGTAGAAATATTCCCGATCAATTGATGCAGACATCTTTGCGATTTATCATGAAATTGTAGATTTTTGAGCATATCTTCTTGCATATTATCCTGTTAGACGTAGTCCTACGTTAAACGACTAAATACCAAAACAAAGGTAGCAAAGGGTAAGGGAAAGAAGTACATCTATTACTGTACTTCTTTCCCTTAACCTTAAATTTTAGAAATGTTCGAACGTGTCTTCAGTTGGTGTATCTTTTGTCGTAATGATCTTCTTCTTTTTAAATGGTACTACCGTTCCTAGAGGAACTTCGCCGTCTCAACGTAGTATTGCTTGTGTAATTTTTTTATTAGTACAGGAAAACCTGTTTTTGTGCGGTTTACTGATGATGTGCGGTTTTTTGTGCGATTTTTTTCTCATCCATTTAGTTTTTTTTTCGATGGTTTATATGCATTTCAGTGCGGAAAAAACATATTTGCGTCTAAATTATCCACTTCTCAAATCATTCCCATTCTTCCATGAAATGCTCTAAGTTGCGCATGACTTGTTGCTGTTAGAAACAAGTTTTAACATGCAACTAAAAGTCCAACACAGTCACGCGCAACCGAAAAGGCAAACTGTCCCTTCGCAAAACAGGAAAACAAAAAGAAATTGAACGATGAACGGCGTGGTTTTTGGTTATTTTCATGGGGAAAACTTTTTTTATGCGGTCCCTATCTACCACACAAAAAAGTTTATTTTTTCAAATTGTGTACCGAGCACATTTTTTTTAAAGCTACTGATGAAGTCTTGCGTGATTTTTTTTATGCGATTTTTTTTTGTGCGGTCCCTATCCCCCGCACAAAAAAAAGGTTTGCCTGTACTTAGTTGAGATTTCTATGCCAGATAACACGCCTTGAATGCATTCTGAGAGGCAAGCTCTAGAATACGCGAAATTTCTTGACGAAAAATTAGACCTGAACGGGAGTTGAACTCGAACCTCCGACATGTTGGGTATGATGCTAACCACTCGGCCACGGGAGAACTTGTCGTAATGGTATTCTACCTGAATCACGTTTATGAGAACAATACAAGCTACACTCACACATACACCGAACTACTCGTATGTAAGCCTGGGTTGCAAAGTGTTCAGTTGAACCTGGATGCTGGTGAATAAAATGTCTGGATTTGTCTGGATATTTTTTTAATCGCATTTTTCTTTGATTTATTTGCTCTCAAAAAAGACTAGCTAATTGACTTTAATTTGATATATCGATCATATGAATCGGTCCAGTAGTTCAAAAGTTATGACTTTTTTTAAATTGCATTTTTGCTGTTCGGAATTTGAGACAAAAGTGTTCGGAATATGGGTCAGTGACAAAAATGGTGTTAGGAATTTGAGACGAAAGTGATTAAACATATTTTTAGTTTTCCACCATGTAAAGGGCGAACACGAAATTATTGCGACACCGAAAATGTCATGCCAATTTTCTTATAATGTTTAGAATCAAACCAAAATTTCATGTCCATGCGACAAAAAATCCATGGAATCCCAGATCACATACGCTCCGATTCTATTCCGCCGATATTTTCGGCAGAATATGGGAAAGTTGGATCTGATAAAATGTTCTTTACTGACGGTTCATTCATAAACGGGTCCACTGGCTTCGGCATCTTCAATGAAAATTCCAGTGCCTCTTTAAAACTCAAAGATCCTTGTTCCGTGTATGTCGCTGAACTGGGTGCGATATATTACGCATTAGGGATCATTGAAACATTGCCCATCGACCACTATTTTATTTTTTCAGACAGTCTCAGCTCAATAGAGGCAATCCGCTCAATGAAAATTGATAAACGCTCATCTTATTTCCTAACAAGAATAAGACAACTATTGAGTGTTTTGGTCGAAAAATTATTCAAGATTACCTTAGCATGGGTTCCCTCTCATTGTTCGATTCCGGGGAATGAGAAAGCGGACTCGCTAGCTAAGGTGGGCGCTTTAGAAGGCACACTTTTTGAAAGGCAAATTGCTTATAATGAATTTTTCCACATTCCTCGTCAGCACACGCTGGTAAGTTGGCAGCGCATGTGGAGTGGAGATGAGTTCGGTCGCTGGTTACAGACGATTATCCCTAAGGTCTCGACGAGTGCATGGTTCAAGGGATTGAATGTAGGTCGTGATTTCATTCGCGTGATATCTCGGCTTATGTCCAATCACTACAACCTAAACGCGCATCTCTATCGCATTGGGCAAACAATCTTTGTGATTGTGGCGATGGCTACCACGACATCGAGCATGTTGTCTGGTCGTGTATCCGGTTCCATGCTGCTTTCTCTCAGCTCTCTAGAGCACTGAGAGCACAAGGCAGACAATCGGATATCCCCGTCCGGGATATCTTAGGTAGCCGGGATCCTGATCTTCTGCTTCATCTATACCTGTTCCTCAGAAACGCCGATGTCAACGTTTAATGATGTTTCCTTCGTTGTGTCCCCGTTTCATATCCCTCCTATCCGATCGATAAACTTTTACTTAGTCGCGGCAATACATACACACACTCTTCACAGATACATGGGCCAAAGGTTGTGCAGTCCACTGATCATTCAACAAGAGCCAAAGGTTGTACCGCTCATGACAACTCTACACGAGCTGATGATTGCGCCGGCTAGTGACCATTCTATCCTGGATTCCTCGAGTCGAGAAAGACGCATCACGCTAGATATGGGGTACAGACTAGGGGGGCGTTGCTGATTAATGGTCAGCTGCATCCCAATAGGAAGTATCCCGTGTCGGGCACACGTACAGAGCATCGAAGACTGCGACATACCAATTATGAGAACACTTGTAATACTAACCTCGAGTCAACCGCGAGTAATCGGTTACATATTACTAACATAGTCTAAGCAAACATTGTCAAAATATTGAACTCTCGGCCCCGTTAGGCTGACGCCATATGAGCCTTAATAAAATATATATTTTGGATAAAAAAAAAAAAAAACCAAAATTTCAGGGTAGTTTTATACATATATTTACTTCAAAAATCAAAAGAAAAGTTAATCGATGGAGCCTTGAGTGTAAAATTGAACGCATTTTCGCTTGATGCCCTCCATCAAAGTCTTTACAGTGTCATCCGGTACCAGTTTCTCAGTTTTTTTTTTCAATTTTCTTAACATTCATTAACATTCTCGTCTTTGACTGTCTTCTTGCTCTTCCGAAGTTCCCTCTTCATTATTGCCCAGTACTGCTCCACCGGGCGCAGCTCCGGACAGTTCGGCGGGTTCATGTCCTTTGGAACAAAATGGACAGAATTGGCATCATACCTCTCCAGGACACTTTTAGAATAGTAGCATGATGCCAAATCTGGCCAAAATAGCGGAGCTTCGTCGTGCTGCTGCAAGAACGGCAAAAGGGATTGTAGATCTCGCCATTTACTGTGCCCTTTGTCACGAAAGGCTCACTCCTCAGTCCGCAAGAGCAGATGGCCTACCAAACGAGATATTTGGAGGCGAACTCTTGGCGGTGAAAAACTCCAACCCCGGAATTTGCTTAAAATCGGCTTTTATATACGTTTCGTCGTCCATCACACAGCAGCCATATTTTGTCAGCATCTTCTCGTAGAGCTTCCGTGCCCGAGTTTTAGCCGTCGATTGTTGCCGCTCATCGTGGTTTGGGAAGTTCTGTACCTTGTATGTATGTAGTCCAGCTCACTTCTTTGCACTCTGGACGTAGCTCTGCGACATGCCGATATTTTTAGCCAAATCACGGCTTGAGACGTTGGGATTTGCTTTAATCATCCGCTTCACCTTTCCCTTCGTTTTATTGTTCTTCGGTCCCGGTTTTCTTCCAGCTCCTTTGCCGTGGTCCAACGTCAACCGCTCCTGGAACCGCTTCAACACTCTGGAGACGGTTGAATGGTGAATGTTCAAAATTTTTCCCAACTGCCGGTGCGACAGGTCAGGAAATTCCAGGTGTTTGGAAAGAATTTGTTCTCTCGACTCGCGTTGGTTCACCTCCATTTTCGTTGAATCGAAAAACACGACTTCGAGTTTGACAGCATGTAGACAATACACATCAATGAGAAAGTGTGCAAAATTTGGTTGATTTTTACCCAATGGTAAAAAAGTTATGCGCTGTTGAATGTGTCGCAATAATTTCGCGTTCGCCCTTTATATGTATTTATAAAACAATTTTATTGTAATGAAATGAATAAGAAGGCTCTATTGTATCCGAAAATCAAATTAATTTCCCGAAAGAGTACCTTATTGAGTAATGAGACACTGTTTAATGGCCATCAAAGCTTAAGTGTTCGGAATATGAGACAAAACGGTAATACGACGAGCACGAGAATAATGAGCATGCATCGTTATGGTGTTGTAGCTATGTCAGCTACCGTGGCGATCTTTTTCAAGTCGGCATACACATGGTCACAGGCAATTCTGTGATTGTTCAACCACCATCATTATTTCACCTTTTCTAATAACAAAACATCCAACCGCTCAATGGTAACCATTTCAGTCTAAGTTCGACAACGCATAAGAACAACAACGATGTGTGTGTGTGATGCAAAAATACCCAAGTGCCTTCCGCCAGACGACATGAAAACCGATTCATTTGAATCATTTCATCGAGTTTCACTTTAGATTTGAAGTTGTAAGCAAAATGGCTTCGCAATTTGATGTTGACTGCTCGCTGGCAGGAGCAAGATTGAGTAATCAAAAGGTGAAAGAGAGCCTCGAATTATAGAGGCTTGAAACTTTTGTCGTTCATTTGCGTCTAGCCTTTAAAAACGCAAATTTAGAAAGCTTCAACTAATCTTTCAGGCTTGAAAGAGTCCATTTTGGACGCCCTCGCCACCAAATGCCGACTAGTTGCTAGCTGGATGATTGATGAATTGTGAATATGATAGGAAATGTAATATGCAATACTTCTTCTCTCCACAGTGTCCGTTCGCATTTTGCTCTTACTGAATGACGTAGTCCCACGTCATAAATGATTCCTGTAGTTATAAATTGGTGTATATTTAATCACAATGTGTTTATTCCGCACGAGGTTCTATCCTTTAAACATTCTCGAAGTTGCTCTTTATTCCAATCAAAACTATTATTTGTTGAGTGTATTTCACGCCTATTCTTGTTTTTGTTCCAATTCAAGCCGAAACTTATGCAACTGATTGGTTTATGTAAATCCACGTGTGATGCCCGCAGTTGATTAATAAAGTGGCTCCGAAATGGATACAAGCTAGACGCTCCACAATGCTCCATATACATGTCGAAAACGCGAAGCCTCCCGAAAGGCGGCATGTGCGAAAGCATGAAGAGAACAAAAAAAAAAGCATTTTGAAATGTGTAACTGCAACGTTATCTATGATTGAGATCGTTTCGTACAGAGTGTTGGATGAAGACAGAAAAAAAGGCCACCGTTTAAAATTAAGGAACGCGCCAGATGAGCAGAAAAACAGTGGGGCATCCTGTGGACTGGTGGTGCCTTTCCTTGCACTTATACGATAGTCATAATTTAATAGCCTCCATTTGTGTTTTTCCATCAACCTTGACAGGACTAAGAGTGAGGAGGAAAGATGCTTGTAGAGCGATAAGCGGTATCGAAATTTAATTTGATGGCTTTCTTATTCGAGCGCGGCAAAAGCGATCGTGTGTGAGTTTGAATGACGTGGCGTGAGAATTTGGCAAAGTTAGAATATTTGATGGTTCCATCAAGTCGAATGTTGGGATGCTCCTTTGTTTAATAATCAAATATTATAATAAGTTATTCACTTATCCTAGATCTGTCGGAAGAAGTTTACCCACGGTCGGGTAAGTTTTCCAAAAACTACCAGAACTCTGTTCATGAGAAAAATATATAAAGGTAGTTGAAAATAAATTTTTTTTTGTTTCTTGTATTTCAATTGTATTTAGTTTTTTAAAATGAATGATGATTTCGTCGGTCGATGTACACATGATACTGCTTGTTATTCCCTTGTTTCAAACACTGCTAATGCCCTTTCTGTTGAAATATTCAATTCAAAACTTCATTGCTTTCATCGAGCTCCAATCCTATTTTTGTGACGAGTTGCTTCGACCGTCGAACACTTGCTGCTTATGTTCGTGATGCGTCATTTAATGTCACATGCGTGAGATTTAACTTAACACGATTTTTACGGCACATTGAGTACACAAGGAAACAACACAGAACAAAAAAACAACAACACACATCACATGTTATGTGCCTCTGAGCCATTTGGGTCACCCGGAAAGGAACCGTCATCAATGTGTACCTTATTCCCAATTTTCATCCGATTGCAAAGGCAGTGGTGCAGAAGCTGGTGTCGGAGTGGGGGGACGGAAAATCTTTTCTGCGTCAAGTTTTTCACTTATATTCTACGGGACGTAAAACGATGATGCGCGAATGCGATGGAGGTGCGACTTTTTTTTCCTCTGGTCTTCCAATAAAAGGATCTTGATTGAATTTCCGTGCTTTGTGAAAAGTGTTAATATAGGTATATAAAAAGTGCCTCGTGTCGATATTCGGCATAACCAATATATTTTATGGTGTTTAATGCGTGATGCGATATTTATTTATTGGGATTTCCCCCCCATTTTTCTGCTGTGACAGAAAGCGCATTTCGAAGTCGTTTGGACGATGGTACCGTTGAATGGGTGTCTCAATAAATGTGTCGAAATTCAGGAGAGTTGAATTCCGAGCCAATCTTATTTAATATCCTGCAAAATAAAAGCCGGTTGCTTGCTGCTCTCTTCTGAATAAGATGAAAATAGGTGAAAGGGGACGGGTAAGCGAACTTGGCTGGTTCAAACAAGGACTCAGTAGAACAGAAGCGTTTGATTTGAGGGATCTGGTTTTACCTGTAAATTACTAACTTGCCTCCTTATATGTGCTAAGCTAGATGGGTTACATGCCATACTGGCAAACACTAAACGCTCCTCGTAGTCGTATTCACATAAAATTTTATTATCACATAAATAGAAACGATCACCCACGCAGAACCTGCAAGTGGAAGAAATGGACATATGATCTCATTAGTGATGTCATTTCAACGAATACATTTGGAATTATTGCAAATAAAATAAATTTGTTTAAGAATAAGAAAGATAATACAGTTCACCGTAATCAATTTCATGTGTGTTTTGATATAAAAAATGTTAAACAAAAATGTACAAACTGAATATTTTTTCCGGAATTTTAGAATTTAATTATAAAAAATGGTTCTATTCTTATTCATGAAAGTATTGCTGTTCACAATTTTATCCCGTATTTTGTCTGAAGAACTGCTGGTCTTCTGGTGCAATCCACGAGTCTACCCATTTTTGAAAAAATATTTGTAGGCATGGGAGTTCTGCTGAGCCAGCCCCTAGTTCATCGAACATACGATAATCGGAAGGGACGATATCTGAAGAACATCGCGTGTGGAGTAATATAGGACATTTCTATTTTTTTTCTATTTCAATATGTGGCCGAGGTCTATCGTGCAATAAGATTGACCTTCAAATCGTGAATATCCATTTTACATCCTCATTAACAATTCGGTAGGGGGTCTCCGTAGCCACATTGGTTGCGCGTTCGCTTAGTAAGCGATCGATCGTGAGTTCAAAACTCAGGGCCCTCATTGACCATCTTTGTGTTGTTACAGAATAGCTACGTCCACGCAACAGTCATCAGCGATGGAGATCGATCCACGGTCGAATAAAGATCGATTCGTCCATACAACTGCTCTGCTCTGCAAGAAACATCGGGCTGCTGTTCTATAAATAACTCAACAGTGATCAACAACTGTCTCCGCTGTCCGGTCTAACTGGATAATGGAAGAACAGATAGAAAACTCTTACGCCTAAATGGCTACTGTGTAAATGTGTACCATATGCAATGGTATAGTAGGGAATAGTCTAACGCCGAAAAATGGCAACTGTGTAATGTGCTAATTATAGATATGAGATAAACATGTGACATGCACACGATTAAAATTCGGCTCTGTTACAGCCAAAAAAAATGCGAATGAGCCTAAAATAAACAAAAGGGATAAAAAAAAAACAATTCGATGCGTTTTTTTTCCATTAGATCTATTATTTTTCTTTTTTAAATTCGTTTATTTTTACAGGCTCAGTTACATAAGTTTAAAGGAGCCGAATTCATAAATATGTTTTTAAAACTATATATATATATATATATATATATATATATATATACAAACAATTTTCTTAAATCTATGGTTAGTAATGTGGGAAACCGATTACTCGCGGTGGACTCGAGTTTAGAAGGGTGACATAATTTTTCAGGAAAAGGATGGAATATAAGGAAATTATTACAATGTTGATAATCACACACACTTAATTCTTAAGTCTATTCGTATATCTATTGTGAATTTACATTTATTACTTGTTCTCCTGATTAAAGCAAGGGGACCAATTACTCGTAAAGGAAGAAAAGCAGGGTATAAGGATATAAGGATAATCACACACGAACATCGATAGCTTTAAGGAAAACATATATTTGGGACATGTTATCAAGGTCTAACCGAGCCAACACATTTCTCACCGGCAAATTGGGCTGCCTTCCTCTAGCCCGAAGGGAGTTTTCTAAATTCGATCTGGCAACAAGATACACCTCACACGACCAAACAACGTGCTCGATGTCGTGATAACCTTGGCCACAAACGCAGAGATTGCTGCTGGCAAGATTGAAACGGAAGAGTAGTGCATCTAACGAACAGTGATTGGACATGAGTCGGGAGAAGGTGCGAATAAAGTCCCGACTCAAGTCCAGACTTTTGAACCACGGTTTGAGGCTAACCTTTGGGATAATCGAGTGGAACCACCGGCCCAATTCATCTTCGTTCCACTTGCGTTGCCAGTTAGCGATGGTATTTTTGCGAACTAAAGAATAAAATTCATTGAAGGCGATTTGACGCTGATAAAGGGTGTGTCACATCAAATTGCATCACGGAAAAAACGCTGTAGAAATTTATTTTTTAGGAATTATATCTTCAGCTTTCGCTTATAATCAGATAAGAGTGTATGGATCACGTTGGCCATGCTTCACTGTCAATTTTTCGTAAATTTGGAGAAATGTCGTCGAACGAAAAAGAGCGTCGTGAATTAATCCTGTGCACTCATTTCGAGAATCCGGAGTTGTCACATCGGGACATCGGTAAGATGCTGGGAATTGTCCAATCCACGGTCAGCAGAGTACTAAAACGATACTTCGAGAACCTAACCATCGACCGGAAGGTGAAGAACGGCAAAAATGGATGCTCCGTCAGTGAAAAAGATCACAAGCGCGTAGTTAAGCAGTTTGCTGACGAAGCCGCATTGCCTGGTAATGGACGACGAAACCTACCTAGCTTCGCCCAATAGAGAAATATTGGGCGTTTATGAAGCAGGCCCTCCGGAAGAACCCAAAAGTTGTCAAATCGGAGGCGAACTTCAAGAGAAAATGGATTTCTGTTCAAAAAAAACTACAACCTGACGTTGTACAGAACCTTATGAACGGGGTAAAGAGGAAGGTGCGAGCATATGGGCGTGGGCTCGAAGTATGAATAAAAAGAAAATGCCAAAAGTTGTTTAATAGTTTTTATTTTACTGTCTAAAATTTTCAAAAGGATCGGTCTACTGGGCGAATTTCTACAGCGTTTTTTCCGTGATGCAATTTGATGTGACACACCCTTTATATATCGCCTTCAATTGCACCTACCTTTGCCAATGAGTCAGCCCTCTCATTACCCGGAATTGAGCAATGTGAAGGGACCCAGACAAAGGTAATGACATAACAGCGTCTGGTTAAAGCACTCAAAATTTCTCGTATTCTCTCAAGGAAGTACGGCGAGTGCTTTTCCGGCCTCACTGAACGGATAGCTTCGACAGAGCTAAGACTATCCGTGAGGCGACGCTGTCCAGCGCCCAGTGTATTGCTGCCAATTCAGCAATATACACTGAGCAAGGATTCTGTGGGAGGTGCTAAAAAGTTCGTTGAACACTCCAAAACCTGTGGACTCGTTTATAGTGGACCCATCAGTAAAGTACATATTATCACAATTGTTACGCCCATACTTTGCATTGAAAATCGTAGGAACGATCCCCGATAGAAGATAATCTGGAATATCCATCTTCATGAACAGATCAAAATGCACAGAGGAATTGATGTAGTCAGGAAAACAAACACGGTTGGGAATATACGAAGAAGGATCAACCTGCATGGAGATGAATTCATGATATGAACTCATGAATCCGGAGCGAAAATTTAGCTCGATCAGCTGCTCAAAATACCCGATCACCAATGGGTTCATAACCTTACACCGGATGAGGAACCGAAGAGATAATAAATTGAAGCGATCTTTTAGTAGGAGTACGCCTGCCAAAACCTCGAGGATCATGGTATGCGTTGAGGGCATACATCCCAACGTAATACGGAGACAAAGATACTGAATTCGCTCGAGTTTAATGAGGTGTGTTTTGGCAGCTGATTGAAAACAGAAACTGCCATACTCCATCACAGAGAGAATATTTGTTCGATACAACATTATAAGATCTTCGGGATGGGCTCCCCACCAGGTGCCGGTAATTGTACGGAGAAAGTTTATTCTTTGTTGGCATTTTTTACTCAGATACCTAATATGGACCCCCCAAGTACATTTGGAGTCGAACCAGACCCCAAGATACTTGAATGACATAGCATGAGTGATCGGTTTACCCAAAAGTTGAAGCTTTGGTTTTGCTGGTCTATGCTTCCTAGAAAAAACCACCATCTCTGTTTTCTCCGTGGAGAATTCGATCCCTAGCCCAATGGCCCAGGTTGAAAAATTGTTCAAAGTATCTTGTAAGGGTCCTTGCAGGTCGGATTCGTTTGATCCTACGATAGACACCACTCCATCATCTGCAAGTTGTCTTAGGCTGCAATTTTGTGTAAGGCAATTGTCGATGTCGCTTACATAGAAGTTGCACAAAAGGGGGCTTAAACATGAGCCCTGGGAGAGGCCCATGTAAGCGAACCGACTTACTGCCGAATCTCCGTGAGAAAAGTTCAAATGACAGACCCCGAGAGTGTAATTTGTCTGACAAAACCTCTATTGAAACAGAATCGAAGGCCCCCTTTATGTCCAAGAAAACTGAAGCCATTTGTTTTTTTTTCGGCATAAGCCATTTGAATTTCTGAAGAAAGCAACGCAAGACAATCATTCGTTCCCTTGCCCCTGCGGGACCCATATTGTGTATCTGAGAGTAGGCCATTCGTTTCAACCCATCGATCAAGGCGAAACAAAATCATTTTCTCCAACAATTTCCGTATACAAGACAGCATTGCTATTGGGCGGTACGAATTGAAGTCGGACGCGGGTTTTCCGGGTTTTTGAATAGCTATAACTCGTACTTGTCTCCAATCATCTGGAACAATATTATGCTCCAGAAACCGATTGAATAAATTCAACAAGCGATGTTTCGCCACATCAGGGAGGTTTTTCAGCAAGTTGAACTTAATTCGATCCGATCCCGGAGCAGAATTGTTACAAGAAAGAAGAGCAAGAGAGAATTCTACCATCGAAAACTCGGAATCAAAATCGCACCTACCTTGTGGTATATCTCGAACTATTTTTTGCACAGGAGCGGAACCAGGACAAACCTTCCGTGCAAAATTAAAAATCCATCTATGTGAATATTCTTCGCTTTCATTCGTTGAAGAGCGATTTCTCATGTTTCGAGCCACTTTCCATAATTTTTTCATTGACGTTTCTCGTGACAAACCTCCCACGAAATTTCGCCAATAAGCACGTTTTTTCCCTTTGATCAAATTTTTGAACTGGTTCTCAAGGGATAAATACGTTTGAAAATTTTCAGGGGTTCCACGTTTCCGAAAAGCTTTAAATGCATTCGATTTTTCTACAAAAAGCTTGGAACATTGGCTATCCCACCATGGATTGGGAGGCCTTCGACGAATAGTGGAACCTGGGATGGGTTTCGTTTGAGCGCGAACCGCGCTGTCATAGATCAAACGAGAAAGGAAGTTATACTCCTCCAATGGAGGTAAACCATCTCTGGAATTGATGGCTAGAGCAATCGCGTCCGCATATTTTTTCCAGTCAATGTGTCTTGTGAGGTCATATGCCATGTTTATAGATTCAGAAGAATTCGACCCAATGGTGATGGAAATTTTGATTGGCAAGTGATCACTACCGTTGGGGTCCTGGATTACATTCCACTTGCAATCTAACGATAGTGAATTCGAGCAAAGCGAGAGGTCAAGAGCACTTGGGTTAGCAGGAGGTTTAGGTACACGTGTTATTTCCCCAGTATTCAAAACGGTCATATTGAAGCTGTTACAAAGGTCATATATCAACGATGAACGATTGTCGTCGTACTGTTCCCCCCAGGCAGTTCCGTGAGAGTTGAAGTCTCCCAAGATCAATCGTGGCTCAGGAAGGAGTGAGCACATGTCAACAAGTTGCTTGCGGCTAACCGCAGCTCTCGGAGTCCAATACAAGCTGACAATACAGAGGTCTTTGCCTCTGATGTTTGCATGACAAGCAACAGCTTCGATCCCTCCAATAGGTGGAAGGTCAATTCGAAAAAATGAGTGGCACTTATTGATCCCCAGTAGCACCCCTCCGTATCTGTCATCACGGTCTAAGCGTATAATATTAAAATCGTGGAAAGAGAGATCATCTCGCGAAGAAAGCCAAGTTTCGGACAGAGCAAAAACATCACAATTGAACTTATGAATTAAAAATTTGAATGTATCCAATTTAGGGATAAGACTACGACAATTCCGTGCTCCCTTGGCCGAGTGGTTAGCGTCATAACTAACATGCCGGGTGTTCGGGTTCGATTCCCGTTCTGGTCGGGGGAATTTTTCGTCAAAGAAATTTCCTCCGACTTGCACTGTGATCACGCGTATTCTAGAGCTTGCCACTCAGAATGCATTCAAGGCGTGTTATTTGGCATAGAAATCTCAACTAAGTACTAATAAAAATGACGCAAGTAATACTACGTTGAAACGGCGAAGTTCCTCTAGGAACATTAGTGTGCCATTGAAGAAGATGAAGAAGAAGACTACGACAATTCCACTGTAAAACAGCGATATCTCCGACCTCTCTATTTGAATTAGACATCGAGAGAGATAATTATTGCAAGGAGGGGCCATTTTTGCATCAATTGTTGCAAAATTGTCTTTAATACTGGAAGCATTGAGATGACAATGGTTCTGATGGAGTTGAAGACATTAAAACACGTGAAGATTTGATCCACAAGGTCAGTCAACTTTATAAATCCCGATTGGGAAGTTGAGCTGGACGGAAAAACAGGGACAGATAGGGTTTTTGATGTCCCCTCGAGTGCTGGGTCGTTCGAGGGTGAACTATGCCCACGGAAGCCGGGAGGAACCTGATTTTGCTTGTCCGCTGCACTCGATTTTTTAAACAAACTAACAGGGGGTATCACCGGGAGAACTTGTTTTTGAAATTTGGGAGTGGTCACATTTTTGTGCCGGGGATTCCCTTTGAAAATAAACGGTGTGCCCCCGCTAGCTGTGTCCGCTTCCATTTCATCAACTGGCAACGTGGAAAAGGTATTGTGTGTTGAGATTGGTTGTTGGGCCAGTGGAGAAGCGCCCTTTAAAATTTCCGCAAAAGTGCGCTTCGAGCGTTCCTTTAAAGAGCGTTTCTGTTTCTCCCAGCGACTCTTGTAAGTTTCACAAGCTGAGAGCTCATGTTGCTCTCCGCAAGTGGCACAGCGCTCCTTGTTGGCACAATAAGCTGAAGTGTGACCAACTGACTTGCATTTTTGGCAAGTCATGGGCTTTGGCACGAAGAGTCGCAAAGGCAGCCAATTTATCCACCATGACGTAGTCAGGGAGGGCGGAACCAGCAAAAGTTACTCGAAACGAGTCGGACGGCGTGAATTTAGTCTCTCCCCCTTCTTGGGAGACTTTCCCTAGTTGGCGGCAGTCCAAGATTTTAACACTCACCAAAGGGAGTCTTTTAAATTTTCCAAATCCTTCTTGTATCATTTTACACGTCAGACCCGTTTCAGTTACCACCCCCGAGATTTCTACGTCATGGGACGGCACGTAGACACGATACTCCAGGGTGAACCTCTGGTCGATCACAATATCGTTTGTATGTTTCCGATCACCCACGATAACACGCAGGAGAGATTTGCGGATTTCTTGGAGGGGGGCTTTTTAGTGTTGATTGAATCTTCTTCAGAAGATACATCTTCTGTTATGCGTTTTAACGATTTTCCGGCCCCTTTCTGGGCAACCGAGGGAGTCTCAATATTTTCATTGTAAGAGACCTCCATACTAGGAGATCCCTCTCTATTTGCCATAGTCGGCAATTACATGAAATACCACTACTATATTTTATTGAAATCTTACTTCTATCAAATCTTAAAATATATTTATTTCTAAAAATACCTAATTGCACACACCGGTGCTGCTGTACTCAGCGATCACCCGATCGCGTGCTGTGTGCTCGGCACAAACGAGATAGTGTATCACACACCACCAAGGAGTAGTCTGGAACGCTTCTTCACACTAACGAACGGCGGGTCACACCAATACCAATTAGTGTGCGATTGACCTTCGATGCCCGTAATGGCGCTGGTTCGACGAAAATCGAAAGCCAGCCACTTTGCCTGCCTTTGAGGCTAACTTTTCTTCTCTCACTGATGTTTATTCACTTTATCCACGATGAGATAGATGCGCGGCGAAAAAAACCCAGGGAGGGAAAAAAAAACTAACGGTACTCGATATTCGTGGTACTCGATTACGGTAACGAGATAGAGAGCACTTACGTCCGATTACTTGGCGTTGTCGACGATGAATGATGAGATCTACTACTTGCAAGCACACAAACGCCGATTGACGTCTATCGGCTTCAATTCGTATGGAACCCAGTTCCTGTTTTTTTCTATCATATTCATCGGCAATTCCAAAATCAGAGGGTTAGAATGCTCAGACAATGTTGCCAATAATATTTTACAATCGGGGTTTTCGAAAAAAAAATTTATGCTAAACATCTTAAAATTGCATGAAACGTCGAGATCTAGTGTCATCTCGAAAACATTTTTTTGGTCAAAAATCGGCATTTGTGGCTTAGTTTTTTTTCGGAGTACGAAACGAAAAGTATGGTTTTAGGTGCTAATAACAATAGTTCTCTCGATTTTTCATTCGGAACTTGCTACGAAATGTTGATTTGCACGATGATATATCCTATGCAAAATATTAGCTCATTCGGACTTCATTTACTGGTGTCACAAACGTTAAAATTTGAGTTTTTTTGAAAAACGAACATTCACCGAAAATCGAGGTTTTTTTAAAAAAAGTTTGATGCCAAATGTCTTAAAATTGTATTAATCGTTGAGATTTACAGTTATTACGATTTTTTTTGTCAAAAAAATGTTTTTTGGCGCTTGGTCGTTTTTCCGCCTGAAAAATCGATTTATGACAAAAAACAAATTTTGGAGATAACTGTAAATCTCGATATGTCATGCAATTTTAAGACATCTGGCATCAATCTTTTAAATCCCTGATTTCCGTTGATTTTTCGATTTTCAAAAAACTCAAACTTTTATCGCTTTCCGCCATTCTCCCTTAAGTCCGATTGAGCTGAAATTTGGCATATGGTGGTTTTTCGAGGTGGCGAACATTTTTTATTGGGCAATTTTTTGTGTCGATTTCTTCCCATACATTCATTGGCACCCTAATATGTATATAAAACATTTTTTTTGTCTTTTAATTAGATTTTATACAGTGAAAAGAAATTGGAGACTGTATATAATCGAGTATGCCCTGTATTGGTTTTAATTTTTTTATTTATATCTTCATTTCGGCACCACTGTACGTCAAACTTTGTTTAATTGAAGGTATAATAAAATATATATAAAATAATAAAAATATATTGAAAAAACATTATGGGACATGTTTTGAGTAGTCGGAATTTTCAATATTGAATTCAATTTTCAGGGAAGATTTTTAAAAGCTGTATTCGAAATGTTATTTTTCCTTAATAGTCCATTCACTTACCAACAATTTCGAGTAATGATTTTATTATATTGGAAACATTCTTATAAAAACTCAGTCGTAATTAAAATTTGTCATCTAATAATGAAAATTAGTTGTTGCTACATGGTTGCAAGGTTTAAAGGTTTAAAAAAATAGAAGGGTGGTGTCTCAGTTATAACAAAGGACTATAAAGTTATTTATGGCGGGAACAAGTGTTGCGGAACAAACTTTTATCTTCATTTTTCAGCGAAGGACACAATTCACACCACTGGATGATATCTTCTTTACATCCGGCTTGAAATACGCTGCTTCTTTGACGCCACTTTTAACCCAGAAACATTGTTCGAATTCACGAAAATTGAAAGAAGATCGGTACCTGGTAGTACCGCAACTGTTAGAGGGATTTTTTTTCTGATAAGAACAATATATGGACGAAGGAAAAATTAAGACTTAATGTTGAAACCAAGAAAGTTATGATAATTGTCAAAGAGAACATCGATCTGGAATGTGAAAAATTATATGATAACTTCCAAAAATCATAATCCCCTTCGCAACGTCGTATCATCTAAATATTTCTTCGTTGTGGAGAGCAAAATAGGTACATCAAAGAATGTTTGATTATTTTGTTTTATGCTCGGTTTTATTCACTCAATAAAATTCTTCGAAAAATATCAAAATATATATATTTTTTTGATTACGTGTCCAGTTTTTATTCCTGAACTATTTGGTCAGCCTATCTAGAATTCCAAAAGCAGTATTCAACGCGCACTCCGCGGGCCGCATGTTGCCCGGCAAGCTCTTCTGGGTTGTAGTTTTGTATGTGTAGAACTAACAAAAATCTAAGGTTATCTAAGGTAGGTTTTCCAGTAATGGTGCCAAATCAGAAAATAGGGCACGCTTTTAAGAAATAGAAATAGCAAATTCAGCGTTTGTTCTACGGACAATGTGAACAGAGAAAATATTGCAATTCATGCTCTGGCCGTTTTCAATTTATTGAGTATAAGCAAGCGACTTCACAGCATTCACAATTCATCAGTCATTCAGCTAGCGACGAACGACTGATCAAATTCATCAATTATCCAGCTAGAGACGGTAGCGGTGTTTTCCAAATGGCCTTTCTCAAGGCCAAGAATTTGGTTTAGATTCCCAAATTGGCATTTTTCAATGCTAGGAGCTATCTCAATTATGTTGTCAGACCCAGCTGTTTAGCCCGATTAAAAGAAAGAATGAGAGACCGTCTTCGCACACAGTGCGATAAGGATGTCCAATGAAGGCACCGCGTCGATTTTCGTACCGTTTGGTGGATAGTGCTTCTGTATTTTTCACCACATCATCTGAACTGGGGCGTAAGTATAAAATTTTGAAAACGAGAGCGTTACGTTGGGGGTGTACGGATTTGAGTGTCATTTCGTCTTTGCCGGTTGAAGGAAGTGGTATGACAATCACTTTCGTAAGATAAAAGGTGTATGAGTAATGTTTGTTACTTATTGACCCGAAAACTTTTTTCCATAGTTCAAACACTGATTTTTTATCCCATCTGTTTATTTTAATTGCTAGGCTCATCTAGCAATTCAGCTGTTACAGAGCCGAATTTATCGTGTAAATTTTTTCTCTTGTTGTATATTACACACTAGCCATATAGGCTTAAGAGTATTCATTCCTATTCTATCGACACACAGCATATGTCGCATTTTCCAACGTAAGGATATTCCTATTGTTCGAATGTTCACAGTTGGACAAAGCGGAACTTTTGATATGAGGCTTCCATTGTTGTGTTCATAAATAGCACCAATTACCGCTGCAACAGATCGATCGTATGTAGAGTGAGAGGCTGAGATCACCATCACATGATGATTGATGCACGGACGTAGTAGCTAGAATAACAAACAAAGCCGGTCAGTTGAGGGCCCTGAGTTATAAGCTCATTTTTGAACAATCATGAGCTTATAACTCAGGACCCTTTTTGAACAATCATGAACTCACAACTCAGGGCCCTCAACTGACCATCTTTGTTTGTTATTCTAGCTACTACGTCCGTGCATCAAACTGCTTTGAAATTGGTAAAATCACAAACATCTTTCAATATGTTTGAAAGTCCATCCAAGTCAAAATTGGTCAGTGGTTGGTGCATGTCTTCGGATGGGCTTGAAAGCATTATAAATATAGTGCTCGCCCTGGCCGACCGCAGTTTCTATTTTGATTCCGTGTTGAACGGAAGTGCGAAATTTTTCGATTTTGAATACATTCTCAGAATATGTGCGAAGTAAATATAATGCAGAGTTTCCACTGACGGGCAGTAGTGAAGCAGAAGAGAAATATTAAATGTATGACTATGTATGACTTGTTGAATAAATCGAACAAATATATAATCGCCTCGGGCCGCACTGTGTCTAGAACGAGAAGAATATTCGCGATGCAAACTGAGTGCATTGGCAATAAGGACATAAATCTAATCTATTATTCTCGCGAAAACTAGAATGGTCACACATCAAGTGATTTCACTAGTCTGCTGAGCGTTCTAGCGCTCTATGTTATTCAAGTACCCACGAGTGAGACACGATGTTATACGGGAAAGGGTTAAAGGCAGGAACACATTATTGACGTAGGACTGCGAAATTACTTTCTAGAGCTCGCTTCATTATCACTTCGGGTTTATTTTATTATATATCTATTTCATTTTATGCATGAAAACCAACAATAATGTGTGCGAGTGATGTCCAAATACACAAGGACTCAACGACAGACGGCATGAAAACCACTATGAACCCTTTTGCTCCTATATTCCGCTTGAGATGTGATCGAACCCCACACAATGCAACAGTAGGGTACTCTGCCGGAATTTGAAAGCATACTTTCATGAAATACACGTTCATCTAAATAAATTAAGTGTATATCTATATTCCAAAATTCTGGATACTCTTTCATATCCGCACTAGCACAAAAAGTTCTCGTATGCTGCTCTTCTTTGCCGTAGCACACCTCGATATAGAGGGCTTCCTCTCCTTGTATCGAGCTGTGTGTGTGTATGTGTGTGAAATCAGCATTAGGCATGAATGATATCCGCTCGTTGTGTTCTGCTAGCCCACTCGGATCTATGTTTTCATTCTATTCTATTTTTGGTTTCCGCCTCTAGCCCTGAGAAGGGCCCCTTGTGGAAAGAAACTCTATTCCATACTCCTCCTTCACCCGACAAGAAAGCAATCCTCTCCCGCTCAACGCTTTGCGGCAACCATGTTGCTTCGATGACCACCAAACGAGAAGTGGTGTGGGTAAGGTGATGTATTGTATTATAGAGACTTTAAACTTTTTCAGTTTATTCGTCTCTAGCCTTGAGGAAGGCCCTTGGAAAACTTTACTCTACTCCAGCACTACCCCTCCACCCTCTTGCCTTGAGAAAGGCACTCGATCCCTCGCCGTCCAGCTCGTCCAGCAACGATGTTGTCCAGTAGGTGTCCACGCAACGAATTTGTGGCTTCAAATCGCGGATGGCTATTTAAACCAAATATGTTGAAAACGGGCAGAAACGAATGTATCAGTTGTTCATTATTGACAGCTCTGTTCGGGAATGCACACAAATCGGCAGAACAAATGTGAAAATGTGAATGCTTCCAGTTTTCATTAATTTAAACTGTTTAGGCATTAGTGAATTGTACTGTATAGTATATCCAACGAATCTTAGAGAATTTCCGATTCCATTGGTGTGCATAGTACCAGAATTTGTTCGCTGTGAAAATAGTTATTAACGTTAACTTTATTTCACAAAAACGTGACCTGTTTTCTGATTTGGCACCCTTCCTGAAAGACGTTTCGTCAAAAAAAAAAACATGTTAAGCTGTGTTCCAAATACAATTATTTAATTTTTATGTCAAATTATGACGGAATTATTTTTACACAGATGTCAAATTATGACGGAATGTCGGAAAACAGAACCAAAAAAATTCAAAAGGAATGTTAGAAGAAGTGGCTGATGATTATCGTGTTGTGCTTATTGTGCAACTGCAACTCGTTGTGCATATTTTATATTTCCATCGTAATGTAAATAATGCTACGATATGTATGATTGAAATGATTACCCTTGTTTGATTAGCTTGATAAATAGATGGCAAAAAAGGTGCAATACCTACCGGTGGTTGCACTGCTGACAGGCGAAACATTCCAAATGATAGACGTTATTTTTGGCACGCATGACCATTTCGAACGCCGGTATCACCTTGCTGCACGCGGCACAGTATCCGGTAGTGCCAAACAATCTAAGATAATCTCGCTTACATAGTATCAGGTTTGCTTTCGTATACAGCGTGGAGCCGACCTCACCGAGCCGGCAATCGCAACAGCCACATTTGAGGCAATCCTCATGCCAGAACAGGTCGAGTGCCTTCAGCAGGAAACGCTCGGTGATGCGTTTCCCGCAGCCGGCGCAGTCTTTGGCCAACCCTGTGCTGCCGATGAGGTTCGGAGTTGATGAAACCGATGATTGGATTACCGGTGCGTTTGGTGTGACTGTCGTGTGTCCCATGGCTGTAACACTGGTGGCGTTGAGGGTCCGCACTGGCTGTACATTGGCTGGGTGATCACTGATCGGTTCCACTGGAACGAAACAAGAGGAAAATTATTCCCGATTAGTCAACTTCAATTGGGATACTTAATCAAAAGTCAATCATGAATACCATTATTAGAAGCATATTTCATCGCTTTTTCAACACAGGTTCGAGCTGTAAACATATGATTGGACTACAAAGTAAATCTGTTCACAGATCTCGGACATTTCGTTCCTAGCTTCATTTCCCACGTGATAGATTTATCCACAATTTCAATCAACCGTTTCCATTATTATTTGAATCACTCTAGTTATCCTTTCCACATTGGCAGGTCATTTTGTACTTTACCTTTTTACCTCTCTACTCTCATTCAAACGTTAACGGTGCTTCGGATAGTGGATTTTCGAAAAAGAACTACGACTCATCGAGATTTTATGCATCGTTAAATAATTGCACATTTGTTTGAAAATAAATTTACTGAAAATGTATTTAAAAAATTCTCACCCAGTTCCGATTCTGTCTCAACGTGTCGGTCCGTGGTCCGTCAGTATTCAACGTGCGATACCACTTCTGGCCCAGACACAGCGGCCACACATCACGTCGACGATACACTCTTTCTTCCGGGTTTTCCATTTCCGGTTCAAGTTTCTTCCTTTTGCTGGAAGAATCCGATATACAGTTTTTTTTCTCTCCATTTTTCAATTTCCCACTTCAACTGAACACACGCATACAGTCTCTGAAAACACATTTATTTTCTTCGAACAGGAGATGCTTTTGGTGCAACTGAAAATGATGAATTTTCTTGATTTAACAACCTGCAGATAGTTCTGAAGAAAAGCACAAGCGAAAAAGTAAGAGGTCGACGGACGAATTCAAGGCTAATGGAAATGTATGAAAAAATAGCACCCGCGCAAGTGCACGGGAGCAGTTTGTTGGTTTGTAGTTAACTTTTTTTTGTAGATAACTCAAAAATACACAAAATAAAAATAGAAAAATAGAGGAACGAGGGGAAACAGCTTCGAATATGTTTTTAGTGATTTTCGAATGGTTGTAATTTCGTGATGATCAAACACCAGGATATGTAATATATATAGGTTTAGGTTTTGACATAACCTAAACGTTACGAACCAAGCTTAGACATATGCTGAACGAACCGGCTTGAAACTTTAGTGTTTTTGTTTTGGCGTCATATACTATTAGGGGAAGTGATGGTAAACCTTATTGAATATGCCCTTTTCGTGCGTCCACATATCGCCAAAATATTTGTTTTTCGTGGCTTACGAAGAATAATGTAACTTGTTCAAGATAGCAAACGGTTTTTAGTGAGAGTTCAAGTAGTCACCTGGTGACGGAATATGGACATATCATGCTAAATGGGATAGATATATGCGTTGCTCTTTGTTCATTTTTTTTAAATGATTGAAATACTAGGTACCTGTACGATATAAGCTGGGCCTATTCACCTAGAGTCGTAAATAAAATTTGCTCATGTAATAAGCTAAATTTCACGGGAAATTCCATAAGTACGATGTGGATAACATCCGAATGGATACCGAAAGAGCGATTTCCGTTTTTGTTTATATTTTGACATGCGACAGCTCTACCGGTGCACAGAGTAACAGTGTATTTCAGCATGGAAACTTTGTTTCTATCAATACAAGAATAATTAGACTATCCATCTGAGGAGTCGGGTGTACAATGTGAAAGGCAAGAACAAAACAGAAGAGCTAGAATCTACCACTCACTGGAAAAAATCTGGAAGGCCTATATAATAGTTATGGAACTTGCTGTTGCGGATCATCGAGGTTCTACAGTATAAGGTGATTATCAATGGTCAATAAATATACTACCAAATAAGCAACTGTCCACTTTACCCTCACTGGCCACCTTACCACCACTTCCCCTACATACATTTAATAAATTTTGGGATATGATTCCAAAACTCTGAACTTGTAGGTTTAAAATGATGTATGGTTGTATTTACTAGCGTTACTAGTAAGGTCTGCCGTTCGGTTCTTAGTCAACCAGTCAATTGTAATGATCTTCTTGCAGACCATATCTGTATCCCTGTATGCTGCCGTTCTACGCATAGTTGTCCCATGTTACTTTTTGACAATTTTCACTTGAAGCTCAATTGTCCCATGTTGATATCCTAGGCATAACTATCCTACCATGTTTTTCTTGTAAATCCATAATGAATGAATCGATTCAAATACATTAGCAGGGCTTATGTACTTGTACTAGTACATTAGCAGGGCAGAATGCACTCATTTCTGGTTTGGAAGAACGAACTAATTTTCAAACAAATAAAAAAGTTTAACAGAACACGTGTACACCTTGTCAGCGAATGCCTAATAACAATGAGATTTGTATTCTGTATAGGTGTTGCAGATCAGTCCCTTCTTCATAAATCGATGTTTTTATGCATAATCTTTCGGAAAAACATCAAAAAACTGATTGTTTGTTCTCAGTAATTCAAAAAAACAACATCAAGTTCAATTGTCCCATGTTGATATTCTAGGCATAACTGTCCTACCATGTATTTTTTATTTGTGTTATGACGAATATATTCGTCATAACACATGATTTTGTTCATTTCTTCATGGCGGATGTAGTCGTTGAACAACCTTAACCAGTTCAGTGATAGTTGTTAAAATTCATCCTTTCTACTTTGCACGTTTTGGTTGCTGGAATTTGATTCTTACTATATTCGACCATCTGTGAAGTTTCATATGAAATTTGAGATTTATGGAATGTGGCTATAGTAATTTCCATCGTATATAGTGAATACATAAACAAGTTGCTCACGAAGAAAAGAAGTTATGTACTCGAAATTGTACATATTTAAACCGGACTGAAATGCTCATATTGGTCACTCGTAAGACTCACACAGTGCTGAAACTAATCAATTCATTCATTTGAATTCAAACGAATAATTACCATCAGTGACGCTTGACAACACTTCTTTTCACAGGAAAACTGCGGGCTCATTAGTTGGTTTTACGAATGGCCATGAATTAACTGAAATCAGGCTTCAATGCGGTTTTCGTTCGACTCAATACATTTATCACATTCAGGGAATCCGTTCGGATCTCAATTGACGAGGTTAACCAAATTAAAACGATCGAGCAAGGCTTTCTTTGTTGACGAATGGTATTATTTGTCATTTACGTCGATTTTTGACGTAGGACTACGTCTAACCGGAAGATATAGGGGGTGAAATGGAAATCCAGGCATTGAACAAGTAGGAAAAAATGCAAGATTTGGAACGCTTATAACTCGAGCATTTCTCAATTGATCGCAAAAGTTTTTGCATCAATTGATAGGAAATATATCTACGCATCTATCATAACGAATAACATTTCATTTATCTTGAGATAAATAGTTGATTAATTGTGAAATATCCAGCATTGTCCAAATGCACTATGTGCCCATTTTTGATTGGTCCATTCTGTGCTCCTCAAATCGTACCAACCAAAACGGGCAACCAGAGCAGCAGCGAAATAGAATGAAGCACGATTGGAAAGGAAAAAGAAAAAAATGAACGAAACATTGGTCGCAGTCTCACACATGCGTAATTCTCGAGCCAGCCAGTCAGTTTAAAAATCCCCGCTCCGCTGCCGTAACGATCATTCTCATTCAAACCGTACACCACATCGGTTCGCATCACAACACATCAACAAACCAACCCAAGCAGCCATGTCTGGACATGGCAAAGGAGGAAAAGTGAAGGGTTTCGGCCGCCGAAGTGATCGAGTTAGCTGGTAAAGCTGCTCGCGACGATAAGAAAACCCGCATTCGGAACAGAACACATTCGGTTCGGTGGACATCAAGACAACAGGCAGTTGCAGCGAGTGGCGAGTGGCAAACGCAATCGCAAAACGGCATCAGGTAGCAGAAGAAAAAAGATTGTTCTTTATACAAACTGCTTTGGTGGCAAATCCTGAACAAGGCGGCATCGAGGGCGTTCGAAATGGTTTTTTTTTCAAAACCACGAGTACTAAGTTTTCTAAATTGGAACCATTCCATAAAACATGGCGCTTTTCAGGGCCATTAAACCTTTCAGAAAGAGTTTACGAAATACAGTTCAATGCTTTCTAAAATAATATCCAAAATAATAATAAAACACAAATTGATTTTTTCATAATTTGTGTGCCAGGATATGATGAGTATGTGAATTTGGCAGTTGTTCTGAGCTTATTGATGGTTGGGGACTTACCTGTAATGCGACATTTTTGTAAACATAGAGTTCGGGGTTCAAATTATGACCCCACATTGAAAGTCGACACTGTACCACTGTCATCGGAAATGTTCAATTACAGGTTAAAATCGCCTCCAATGCGACACTGAGTGTTTCCCCGGCACGTCACATTAAATGTAATTTACTGAACAACATGTCACAAGCTGGATGGGAAGAAATTTTCCAACTGTGAAAGCTGTGGCAAACGCAATAGCTAAACAGGAAGGTTTAACCGAACAAGATGAGGATATCGAGTGATAACAAAAACACAACACTAAAGGTTCTTTTCAGAACCATCAACATGTTCATAAAGAGTAAACAGTAAACTAATCTATTTTTTAGGTAGATAGGTAGGTATTCACGTAGGAGAAGAAAATAAAACAATATATAAAAAATATATATTTAACAAACGCTGTCCCCTTTGTATAGTCCTACGTCACTCCGGTTATGTCCCCGACATTACCCACCCGTCTTTTTTTTTCTATTGAGATTGAATTTTCATCACACTGGACTAATGTATATTGCTTAAATGTTCGTATCTTAATATTAATTCTTGAACAAAACGAACGTTATTTCTTTCTTTTCATTCTCATAAGGCTTATCAATTTTATTTTTGTTCGCTAAGCGTTATTCAATGAAGTATTCCAATTTACAAATAACAAATAACAATCTTACTGAAATTGTTGTTTGTAAATGAAAGAAGAGCTTGAGTTGTTACTATCGGATTCGAAATTCAAACCCAATTGGCCAATGCAAAAGTGGCAACATTGCCATGACGCAAAGTATTTCATTTTAGTCAAAATAACTAATCTGTATCTGTAAGGTATAACATTGTTATCGAAAAAGTTAATTTTACATTTTATTAGTGACCATGATGCGTGACTTCATCGTATCATTTAAAAACAAATTTGCTAATTTTGATGTAAAGTTTCATTTTCAAAATATGGGTCCGGCTGATCGCTATCTAGAATTGAACGAGAAGGGAGATCGAAGAAGGGAAGGGAATCCGCAACGTGACAGGTGCGGAGCTGACCGCACATCAGTTGAACGAAACAACAAACGCATATTTCATAGCACAGTCTCTTATTCTATTCAACAAACGGATATTACATTGCAAAGAATGCTTGCACTGAGCAGCGCGAGTGATCGCAAACACAAACATTTTCAAATTAATTCTCTGTTTTCACACATATTGTTAACTGATCGCTGTCTAGAGTGAAGCCAAAAAATAGGAGGGTGGCGTCCAAGACACGACTGCTTTGTTAATTTAGGAGTACGAAATAATTGTAGACAAAAGCAAACATAATAAAAAAATAAGAACGAACTCTTCAGTACACCAAATTTTCATAGTCTTTTTTCCACCGAAGAACACAACTCTTACCATTGGAAAATACCTTCTTCACATCCGGTTTGAAATGCGTTGCATTTTGACGACACTTGCAACCCGAAAACAATGCTCGAATTAAAGAAAATTGAATGATCCATCGAAAAAAGTTACCAAAAAGTCCGAACGTACTCCTAAAATCCCAATAATGTATGTATTTCATGCAAAAATATACAAAGGCGTTCAACCAAACGATATGAATCCAACGTGGTGAATTATTCAACCTAAGAATCACTTCGCTCCTCAGTGCCCGTAGAACGAGCAGTTGTAAAAATTAGTTGCTTGATATCGGCAGCACGTGTAGGTAAACACATAAATGCACAGAACGAATATATGGTAATATGTGAATGCTTCCAGTTTTGGTTTAATCATTTACGGATTAGGGACGGCCATAGGCAATGTTTCAGACAAGTATAATATCACCGAGGCAAGCTAGTTATTTTAACTTAAGTTTAAGAATGCGCTGTACGATGATGGCTTCTCATCGTATCCAGCTAAATAAAATATACCAAAGATCGATTTTTTTTTTTGTAGGCACGATTTTAATAAGGATTAAAGGGTGTGTCACATCAAATTGCATCACGGAAAAAACGCTGTAGAAATTTAATTTTTAGGAATTATATCTTCTGCTTTCGCTTATAATCAGATAAGAGTGTATAGATCACGTTGGCCATGCTTCATTGTCAATTTTACGTAAATTTGTGAAAATGTCGTCGAACGAAAAAGAGCGTCGTGAATTAATCCTGTGCACTCATTTCGAGAATCCGGAGTTGTCACATCGGGACATCGGTAAGATGCTGGGAATCGTCCAATCCACGGTCAGCAGAGTACTAAAACGATACTTCGAGAACCTAACCATCGACCGGAAGGTGAAGAACGGCAAAAATGGATGCTCCGTCAGTGAAAAAGATCACAAGCGCGTAGTTAAGCAGTTTAGACGTGATCCGAGAAGTTCGGTCCGGGATGTCGCCAATAAGCTGAATTTGTCAAGTTCATTCGTCCAGCGGACCAAGCAGCGGGAGGGCCTGCGTACATACAAAGTTCAGAAGGCTCCTAACCGCGACGGAAGGCAAAACATGGTGGGGAAGACGCGAGCCCGGAAGCTGTACACCGAAATGCTGACGAAGCCGCATTGCCTGATAATGGACGACGAAACCTACGTCAAAGCGGACTTTCGTCAGCTGCCGGGCCTGTTGTTCTTCTCCGCAGAGGACAAATTCAGCGTTCCGGAGGAGATTCGCAAGCAGAAACTATCCAAGTTTGCCAAAAAGTACATGGTGTGGCAAGCGATCTGCTCTTGCGGAAAGCGGAGCGCCCCCTTCGTGATGACCGGCACAGTAAACGGGCAGGTTTACCTTAAGGAGTGCCTACAGAAGCGCTTACTACCACTATTGAAGCAGCACGAGGGTCCGACCATCTTCTGGCCGGATCTCGCTTCGTGCCACTATTCAAAGGACGTGTTGGAGTGGTACGAAGCCAACGGGGTCACCTTCGTGCCAAAGGAAATGAATCCGCCCAACGCGCCGGAGCTTCGCCCAATAGAGAAATATTGGGCGATTATGAAGCAGGCCCTCCGGAAGAACCCAAAAGTTGTCAAATCGGAGGCGGACTTCAAGAGAAAATGGATTTCTGTTCAAAAAAAACTACAACCTGACGTTGTACAGAACCTTATCGACGGGGTAAAGAGGAAGGTGCGAGCATACGGGCTTGGGCTCGAAGTATGAATAAAAAGAAAATGCCAAAAGTTGTTCAATAGTTTTTATTTTACTGTCTAAAATTTTCAAAAGGATCGGTCTACTGGGCGAATTTCTACAGCGTTTTTTCCGTGATGTAATTTGATGTGACACACCCTTTATTATCCACATTCCTGAACATCGATACGAGAAAACTAGAAATATTAGTTGTAGAAGTTTAGCATGAAAAAAAAACTCATTAATTTATTACAAATACTACATTTACATTTGCAAGTCATTCTTGTGTTTTATAATGCTCATAGATAGTTGTTTGAATCTAGATTGCGTACTATCATGAATTAAAATTTAAAAAAAAACGCTCCAAGCGATACTGCGGCGTAAAAGTTTTAATGTGCCTTAATGTTGTCAGTGTTTCTGTGTGTTAATAATACGCTGTACGCTATTTTATATGTGTGAGTAATTTTCATGTATGATACAAAAAATCTAGCTCACCTATAGTATATGTCAAACCACGTTGAACTCAAACATCGATACATGCATATGTGATACATTAGAGAGAGAAACGAATTCTTTTTGGAGGGAGTCACTTCACCATTAATTTGTAACTTTTTGTTAATCCCAAGAACTTACATCGACTAGCGCCATCTTAACGTCGACGGAGAATGTTCCGTTTTCAAGTCATTCCTCATTCAATCTCCACTCAATCTTCCCTGCGATGTTAAGTGGATCGGAAATACGTATCCTACTGAACAAAAAAAAAGAGAGAGAGGTTGACAAAGAAGTAGGAAAGGGAGAAAAAGTTTCGAGGAAAGAAATAGAGGAGCTCGGAAAAGAAAGTTCGGAAACGAGAGCACTTTGGTGGGGACCGCGAGATCCGTGAGTGGTGAAAATACGAAACGCGCGCGGAAAATTGAAAAAAAACGACGTGGTGGAAAAAAAAAGCGAGAATCCGTTTCCGTGTGACGAGCGAGTGTGAGTAGTGGGAAATGTTACCCGAGCGAATGGTGGAACAGTTTCCCGCTCGATGAATCCTGACAGAATTCCAGGACGCAGTGCAAGTTCCCCCACAACGTGTTGGATCCGCAACATCCGGTTACTGGCAGTTCCTACCATTGTGCCGTGAGTGATAGATACCAAAAAAAAAAAAGAAAAAGGTCTATAAACCCAAAATGTCGTCCTTCCCCCCTTTGAGTTCCCTTATTGTGGGTAGGATCGCCCCTATACAAAAAAACGCGCAGAGAAGAGGGTGTTTGAGACCCGTGAACAGTCTGCCCGGCAGGTCTCTAGCCGGACCTCTGTTGGTAACAGCCTTCCTCGGCGTTAGTGGCTTGTCGCGGTCTGGGAACGTTCGTTACAAATTGAAGTCCATTTGACGGGGAAGAATGAAATGAGATAGTAGAGTCGTAAAGTGAGATAGCAACTAAACGTCCGAATGACTGTTGAGTCATGTTGGCGGAGAAACTGCTGGAAGCAGCCAAAACTCATTTACAATCGAATACGAAGGTGAATTACTTCATAGTAACTATCCTATCCTCAGTTGAGTATGACTTTGCCGAACTCTGGTAATGACAAATGTATCTACAAATCAATACTTTTCAATTTTCGCTCAAGTTGCACCAGGAACAGCGCCTTCAGTTCGATTTGACTTGTTCTGTTATGTGGTGCTTGTTATGTGGGACATTGCATAAATTTTCTGAAATCACATTGCGCAATATTATTTCAAAAAATAAACCTGTACACCTTACTTTTCTTATTTTTTTAACATTGGGATCATTTTTCTTGAGTGAGAAGATATTTCTCCTTCCTCTTCAATGATCGGGATTAAAATCTATGTTCACTGAAAATCTATTTTACAAAAAGTTGTTTTGAGATAAAAAAAATCGATTTTCGCGATTTTCTCAAGTTTTGATCCAAAAAAATAAAAATCGGAATTTAAAAAAAAGTTGATGGGTCTGGGCCTAGGGGCATGGATGGGATTTTGACATAGGACTGTGATTGTGTGTAGTAATTGCATTTGAATTGAGTTTTTTTCATTTTCATTTCTCTTTCGATACATCAAATGGAAACCCTGAGAAAACCCGTTTCCTGTATGAATTTGTATCTTTTACGGGTTAGATAAGAAAACGTGGTAGAATCTGGAACCACATTCTGTTCAAAAATGTACACAAAAATACCATTAAAGCCATTACTACACTTTTCATCTGTTTATTCAATTATGCAGACGAAGACAAGGAGTCAACATTTATCATTTTTAAACACAAGTCTAAATAGTTAAAATCTACATAAATATAAACCTAAGTCAAATAAATCTATGATTACAGAAATGTATTATGAATAAAAATAGCATTCTCCCATCGTTGCCACGTTGTCCGGAACATTGTTTGTAGGGGTTCGTAATAACTTTATAGCCAGGTGATGTGTATTGAGTATCGTATGGCCATGAGAGTGAAACCATCTTCCGAGATCATCCCTCCATTGATTCTGTCAACTTATAAGTGCCTGTTTGTCCGAAAAATGGAGAATAACTCGTGATACGCATCGACTCAAATTGTGAGCTAAAGTCGAATTGTAGACAAAAAGAATGCTTGTTGCGTCGGGACGGAAAGCTAGTGGTAGGTGCAGTCGAAAAAACATACCCATTTTAATCGTAAAATTGATTAACATTATTACTATATTTTCTGTTCGTGTTTCAAGCTAAAATTTGCTGGATAAATTTTCTATCTAATGGTATATAACACAACATAGAGTCTCGCGCGAGCAGTGATCGAGTGCGGTTGTGGTTTTCGTTCGATCTGTGTATATCTATATTTCGGGTTTTCGTCAATAAACGTAATAGAAAAAAGGGCACTGTTTCTAAAAAAATCCGAAGCGCTTGTTTAAAGCAAATGTTTTGTCGTGAGGTGCTTTCAAAATGTGTTTTTATGTTTAAATGAATCGGAGAAAACTGCACCAACTTGTTTATCCAGCAATTTAATACGCGGTGCGCGAAGTTTTGCGAAGCCCCCATTTTGTTCATCCTTTGTTTGTTACGACATATATGGCTGCGTCCTATATGTGTGTAGTGTGAAAGGTCTTCAGAAAGAACATCAATGTACACCGTGGCATGTGACTGGTGTTTGCGCTAGCGACGGGATGAGTTAAACAAGCTAAGTCATTTTACTTTACTTTACTCTATTTCTCTTAGTCTCTCTACCTTTCAACATTCTACTGTCGTAACTATTTTTCTGAGCTCTATTTCTATAGTGCGCATCATCGTAGAAAGGTCAGTCTCTCTCTTTTGTCAAACTCTCGCTTCTTTGTCTGAGTGTTGGGGGAATATGTGTGGTAGCCTAACACGGGGGGACGTGTTGAGTTTGGGCCCGACGGCCAACATTTATGCTCCGGGTGTGTGCAAGGTTTTGTAATTTTCATTACGTTTTCACCGTGAGGTGGCGTTTGTGATCGGGCTGCTTGGGAAACATGCTTGTGTTAAGTGATGAAACGGACGAAGCCTTTTTTTCACTTGCGAGTGTGTTAGTGGAAACTTTTCGTTTTGTTCGATCGTTTTCTTCGTTGTTGTTGTTGCAAACGATTCGGCTTCCTCTGATATCGATGTGACCTCGAATGATCTTTGAAGGATTCTAGCGGTCAGTTTTCGCTTTGCAAGTGCGAGGTGTGTGTGCCGAAGTGTGAGATCACCGGCATGGCGCCGTGCTAAGCGGCCTGCAGCATGAGCTAATTTTTTTTTGTTTCGAATTCTCCCCCTCCTTCTCTATCATTCTCTCTTACACACACATCTAATGCATTTCTCCTACATTACATATTTCATTTAGTTCTATTCCTTTTAGAAAACTAACGGCACGATTGCTTCCATATCAGCTCTCTCAGAATGTTGCTCTCAGTTTCCCTTTTTATTTTTCCTATTATGGAGGCTTTGAATTTAAAAATTTATTCGCCTCGAAAAAACCCGTGGAAATATCGCCAAATTTGCCAAATTTGTGGTTCTTATTATTTCTTTCCTGAATAGTACCAATGACATTTTAATTATTAATAATTATTATTACTATCCATTGTATAATAATAATTATTTTATTAATAATATTATTTACAGCGAATTCCGCAGTAGTGATGTGTGTTACATCAAATAAAATTCATTTCTTTCAGCCACAAGTTTAGAATTTTAGATTTATTTTTCAAGAATTCAAGATTTTAGACTTACAAGTAGTAATTTTAAGTTTTTGAAATCTGTAGGATTTAAAATTTTAAAAATTTACATTGGATTTGGTATTGAGAAATGTGTTTTATTTTTTATTTCATGTATTAGATAATAATTGTTTTTTTCTCCAGAATTCACGCTTAGAATTTTAGGTTTTGGATTTCTATTTTTAGGATTTTTTTAGTATTTGAATGGTTTTGGACGCTTTGTTAGATAATGTACTATGTTTGTCTGTAGTTTGTATTTATATTGATAAGAATATGTACTTCTATGCTTCAAAAAGTGATCTGAGGTAGCTCATTAACACGTTGAGCCCCGTGTTGGTCCCTAGGAATTGACGTTGAGCTTTTCGTCGGGCAAACGTTGATCACTGGAATTGATAGTTACAAATAATCAACTATAAAGAAACCTTGTTTGTCTTCGGATGTTTTACGATATGTGATTACCTGTGACTTTTTATGGGATCGAATTTATGGCTTTTTCACGTTGTACAATAAATATCTTTGGAAAGCGGGGACCGAAACTGATAGTGTGTAAATGCTCTTGATACGGACTGAAAGGAAAGTATAGCAAGAAAAAATCGGAGCTCAACGTGTTAAGAGCCCTCCAGCGTTGCGCTCTAAATCTCTGATATAGTGCTACGCCGGAAAACACACAGAACATAGCACCGATTCGAACTATGGTTGAGGAGTTTTTTTCGTTACCTTCTCAGGTAGTCCATCGATAACCTCCAACATCGCGATTTGAGAATAAAATAGAGTACTTGGCGTGAAAAGTCATAGAATAAATCGCCAATTTGATCCATCGTAAAGAAGTTCTTCCGGTTACCTTCTAAGGTAGTTTAATGATAATCTCTGGTGTAGCAATTTTAGAATACAAGAAAGTGCTATGCGCGAAAAATCATATAATAAGTTGTCAATACGCGATTCGAGTCATTGTAGAGGAGTTCCTTTGGTTACCTTCTCAGGTAGCCCTTCAGGGATTAGAATAGAGCACTAGGCGCGAATGATTCCATAATATATCGTCGATTCGAGCCATCATAGAGGAGTTCTTTCGATAACCTTTTTAGGTAACCTAATATTAATAATCTCCGGCGTCAGGGTCCATGTTAACATAATCACATCACTTACCGCAGTGAATCCTGATTCTTAATCCTCTCCAGTAACAACTATCCCTTCCATGGTAAACGCTAGGGAACCACGCTATAGAGGCGACCCTTCTGGCCTTCGGGCGGCGAATATCATACTAACATTCCTTCCCTTCCTCTGGTGACTGTATGAACGTGGCCGGCGTCGTTATTAAAATTAAAATTAAAAAAAAAAAAAAATCCACAACGAGAATGATTTTCTAGTCCCAAGCGTCATTCTGTGTGTTCTTTGTGCAATTTGGTTGGTTCAGGTCAATCACGGAGAGCAACTACGAATTGTACAGTCTACCCAAGCTCAAGCTAATGGTATATAACACAACATATGTTGAATTAACGATTTTGAGTAATATGCGTTGGAAATCTCTTAATGAATCGTTACATTTTTCGTAGAGTGACCCCCTGTATAGAAATCAAAGACATAGTCCTATATCAAAATCGTCTTCTAAATATCGATCCAAGATAGCTCAATTCTAGTTCAAACAGATGAATAAAAAAAGGCCCTAGCATCCCCTGCCAACCAACACGAAATGAACGTAGACTGCATAGAAAGGTTACACGCTCAGGGCTTTTTTGTGCAAGCTATAAATCCATCCTTGCTAGCTTCTTGGATGCCATCTGGTCGCAGTTGAAAATCTGGACACCTGCCATAGCTTCGATTATGACTAAGTCATTATCGTTCTTTTGAGATATAAATTAATAAAAACACGTAGAACACGTGCATTGTGGATTCCAAACTCCTGTTTCAACAGAATGACAAAAAGCACATACCGCTATTGGCCACCAACACTTATAAATCATATATGCAGCACTTAATCTCATAATCATCACGTTTTTCTGTTAGTGTTGCAAAATGGTGTCAACAAAACTATATGCAGGTTTTCTGATTTCATAAATTTCCTTTATTCCACAGGACAAAATTATATAATTCCTAGAATTAATTGATCCATATTATTTTGTAGTTATAAATATAAAAATTACTTCTTACATTCAGTCTACTAGGTATGAGTTGTCATGCATACAGTTAGACAGACTCTTATTTTTATCAATAGCCTATAAATTCAGAAATTATTTAATATTTTTACATTTTTTATAAAAATAATAATTTCGTTTCTTACTCTGAATGACAAGAAATAATTATTACTCTGAATGACAAGAAATAATTCAACGAATTATTTAAATTAATTTCGACTGCAATTATCTGCGTATTCAATTCACTCGCTCAAAATGGTATCGTTATAATCTAGATGAATTTCACAATGACTCGAATGCTCTCTAGATCTCCTTATTGTTTATACATTTCAAGGGGTTCTGATGTAAGGTGCGACGAATTGTAATACATTTCGGTAACAGTTAGACAAATGTACTTCTAGCGAAATTCGTCGATTGAATGACACTTCCATTTAGTCATTTAACACTTTGTGGTTTGATATTTAATACAATATCAAACAAAGTGCTCCCCAAAGTGCAGTATCAAACAAATAATTCCAGTTCGACACCCATGCCCAAATTTAATACGACCGATACGATCGTGTACATGTCACATATTTATCATATCTATAATTAGCACATTACACAGTTGCCATTTTTTCGGCGTTAGAGTATTTTCTTCTATACCATTCCATATAGTACACATTTACACAGTAGCAGCCATTTAGGCGTAAGAGTTTTCTATCTGTTCTTCCATTATCCAGTTAGACCGGACAGCGGAGACAGTTGATTGATCATTGTTGAGTTACTTATAGAACAGCAGCCCGATGTGTCTTGCAGAGCAGAGCAGTTGTATGGATGAATCGATCATATTTCGACCGTGGATCAATCTCCATCGCTGATGATTGTTGCGTGGACGTAGTTATTCTGTAACAACACAAAGATGGTCAATGAGGGCCCTGAGTTTCGAACTCACTAAGCGAACGCGCAACCAATGTGGCTACGGAGGCCCCAAAAATTTGTGCATCGGCCGGGAAACGAACCTCTCTACACATTTGAACAATCTTAGTCATAAGAAAAGTTACAGAAGGGCTGTGTCCGAGAAAAGACCGCATATGACCTAGAATTACGTTGAGCTATCATTGTATATTGATTTTGGATATGTTTGAAAAAATCCATAATAAAACTCTTTAATAATAAATTGATGGCTCTGAAAAGGAGCGTTTAATTAGATTGCTGGGTATTGTTTGTACACTTCTCCAGTGCTACAATCGAGTGATAATGGCAGAAAGATGGTTATTAGTCGTTGTATGGTTCACGAGAAAAGATGCCGAAAGGGAATGAGATGAGAAGTGGGAGGCGCAAATTGGACCAAAATGCAGCAGGAAATCAAACCAAACGCATAATTTTATGCACGTATTCGTCCGAATTCGTATTGATTGAACAGTTGGAAAAGCACATGTTGCTTGTGCCAATTGACCAATCGGAAAATGGGATATTTGTGTAGATTTTGCTGCTTGAAGTTGAACAATTTTCGGGATGCAGCAGATTTTTCATTTTTCAATTTGTATACAAAAATGTCCCCGAAAGATCCTACTTTAAAAAGTGTTTACTCAAAACCAAATACAAAAAAAAAGTTAAATGAATTATGAATCATTAACAAAATTGAATTTCTTATCAAAATCAGGACAAATGCTAAAATATGAAACATAAATCAGGACGCCCCAATAGCATTTTAAAATCAGGACATGTTCCCAACCTTCAGCTTTGGGCTTTTCAAGCTTTAAAATGATGTATATTATCATTGAAATAGATTGTATCGAAAGCTTGTTTTCGACTTTTGAAAGTAGTGAAAAAAGATCTGCATGGTGGTGTACGATTTCCAGTTAGAGCCACTGTATGTACATCGATCGCGTCTAATGACTGGCGCATATCGAATTTTCGCATAATTTACTTTTTATATTTTTCCATATCGTCGACAAGGAACAACTGCAAATTAGTCGCATGTAAATCGGTTGCGAACACTATAAAAAGAGGAAATATTGCAACTTAGGCCCCGCCCGATGGCAACTACAGCGTAAAAGCAAAGCATACACAGTCGTGTTGCTTTTGGTGAACAGTCAGCATCGAATCGCGGTGCGTTTTAAGCCTTCTGGTGGATAGCGCTTGTGTTTTTTTTGCATCACTTGTACTGTTAAGTCCCTGAAGGGAAACGGAAATTATATCGCAATCCAACTCCTTAGTTACACACAGACAGTCAGAAATACATGAAAATAGCTACCACCCGCGAAGTGGGTGAGTTTTTTTTCCAACCGTGTTACCATCCAAATAGTAGAAGCAGAAGCAACAGTAGAGCAATTCCAATTGAAATCGAACTAAAAATGCAGATTTTAAAGATTTGTATTTTTGTTTCGAACGAAGTTCTCAGTTTATTCTGTTTGGGTTGGAGGAAATATGAGTTTTCTACAGCATTTGGGTGTAACTTTTAAAAGGGGCGTATCGATTCTAGTGGGAGAAATCTTTGAAAGAGCCTATTTACTAAAGGGTGCGTCACATCAAATTGCATCACGGAAAAAACGCTGTAGAAATTCGCCCAGTAGACCGATCCTTTTGAAAATTTTAGACAGTAAAATAAAAACTATTGAACAACTTTTGGCATTTTCTTTTTATTCATACTTCGAGCCCAAGCCCGTATGCTCGCACCTTCCTCTTTACCCCGTCGATAAGGTTCTGTACAACGTCAGGTTGTAGTTTTTTTTGAACAGAAATCCATTTTCTCTTGAAGTCCGCCTCCGATTTGACAACTTTTGGGTTCTTCCGGAGGGCCTGCTTCATAATCGCCCAATATTTCTCTATTGGGCGAAGCTCCGGCGCGTTGAGCGGGTTCATTTCCTTTGGCACGAAGGTGACCCCGTTGGCTTCGTACCACTCCAACACCTCCTTTGAATAGTGGCACGAAGCGAGATCCGGCCAGAAGATGGTCGGGCCCTCGTGCTGCTTCAATAGTGGTAGTAAACGCTTCTGTAGGCACTCCTTAAGGTAAACCTGCCCGTTTCCCGAGCCGGTCATCACGAAGGGGGCGCTCCGCTTTCCGCAAGAGCAGATCGCTTGCCACACCATGTACTTTTCGGCAAACTTGGATAGTTTCTGCTTGCGAATCTCCTCCGGAACGCTGAATTTGTCCTCTGCGGAGAAGAACAACAGGCCCGGCAGCTGACGAAAGTCCGCTTTGACGTAGGTTTCGTCGTCCATTACCAGGCAATGCGGCTTCGTTAGCATTTCGGTGTACAGCTTCCGGGCTCGCGTCTTCCCCACCATGTTTTCCTTTCGTCGCGGTTAGGAGCCTTCTGAACTTTGTATGTACGCAGGCCCTCCCGCTGCTTGGTCCGCTGGACGAATGAACTTGACAAATTCAGCTTATTGGCGACATCCCGGACCGAACTTCTCGGATCACGTCTAAACTACTTAACTACGCGCTTGTGATCTTTTTCACTGACGGAGCATCCATTTTTGCCGTTCTTCACCTCCCGGTCGATGGTTAGGTTCTCGAAGTATCGTTTTAGTACTCTGCTGACCGTGGATTGTACGATTCCCAGCATCTTACCGATGTCCCGTTGTGACAACTCCGGATTCTCGAAATGAGTGCACAGGATTTATTCACGACGCTCTTTTTTTTTCCAAATTTACGAAAAATTGACAGTGAAGCATGGCCAACGTGATCTATACACTCTTATCTGATTATAAGCGAAAGCTGAAGATATAATTCCTAAAAATTAAATTTCTACAGCGTTTTTTCTGTGATACAATTTGATGTGACACACCCTTTATAAAAAAGTAAAACTCCTAAGTGTATTACTCTTGTGGCAAAGTAACAATGTCAAACAATTTTGCGTGTGATGCAAAAACATTGAAGCCATCAGACGGCATAAAAATCAACGCGAGCAAAATTGCAGCGGTATATGCAAGCAAAACTTCTGGCTAGATTGAGCCTGTGATTTGAACTCGCGAATGGTTAATTCATACCGAATAAGTTGAAAACGGTCAGAGCTTAAATCGCAATGTTTCTTCTCTTCATATTGCCCGTAGTGGGCGAATTATGTGCATCTGATTCGCAGTGGTATTTCAATATTTTACCGAGAGAGAGATGTGTTGAATTATAGCGGTTTAAAATTTTTGTAATTCATCCGCCTCTAGCCTTGAAAAAGGTCAATTTAGAAAATTTTACATACACTCTCAGCCTTGAAAAAGGCTTTTAGACGCCCTACTCGCCGCCGAAGATTGATTGGTAGATGTATGATTGCCAAATCGCAATTCCTGTATTGAACCTCACCTATTTGTTATTCTGTGATATTCGAACCACCTTATAACTTTGAAGAACTGTCAGAAATGGAAAAGGTAAACAAAAATGGAAAATCACAGGTAATTTTACGTGCGGATGTAGTGTTTGCGGCCTCGATATAAGGTATTTTGAGGGTTTCCAAAATTTAATTCACTGATTATATTTCGGTATGTGAGTGAACATAGAAGTGATGTAAGGTGTGTAACAAATAAGTGAATTCATTTTAGGGTGAAGAATTTGAATGATTGGAATAATTTTACTGGTAGAATGAAACGGAAACGAGGGAAATGGAGACAGCGAAGAGTTTTGACGTAGGACTACGTCTTTCATTTCTGTACCGGAGTGTTTGTTCATAGCTTCGAAAACGAGAGCGCGACACTTGGAATGCAAGGTTTTGAACGTTAATAACTCTTTGGCGACTGAAAGAAGTGGTATGAAAATCACTTTATTCGAAATATAAAATGTATAAGATGTTTCACTAGCCTAAAAAATGCTTGGAAAACAAGCTATTGGAATCACACAAATCTGTATATAAGCTGGTGTCTGCTCGGAAATGAATTTAGTTATGACTAGAAAGTGACGAGACGATGGTCTCGTTCGCTCGCTTAAACATTATACTCTTCTCTCCTAATTCCATTTCTTTTCTGCAGTCGGATCGAAGGAGTGTTATGCGACAAATAAAGTGCGGATGACAATTCGTTACATATTTTTTACAAATGGTGGCATTGGCTATGGATTTGATAGCGGAGAAAATGAAATGTTTAATATGGTGTAGAGAATATTACACTATATTAAACAAAACAATACTGATTGAAGAAAGCAGGATGTTTAATATCATTTGTTGACGAATATCACAATCGATCGATGATTGTCCTGATTTTAAGATGCATAAAGTTGTTTGATATTATGTCAACAAAACCGCTTGACACTAGATGATTCGTGGGTTATGTCCTGGCAAAATAAGAGATCCGCGTGAATAGTGACAGTTCTCAAAAATCCATCCTTTATATAACTTAATGACACTATCCTAAATCCGAACAATGACACCGAGAAAGATTTTTTTCCGACTACTTTTTGGCTTACTCGCTGTTCTACACACGTTGGAGTTAATTATAACCGTTATTCCAAACTTTGACACTGCTCTCGCGCACTCCGATCCGCTCGCTTGTTTGACGCGCGGATCCGGTTGCACGTAATTACAAAATTTCTCTTCGAAGCGGCTGGAATGCAACCTCAAGACATTCTTGCTCTTGAAATTATTTAATTAAAATCCCGTCATGCAAATGTTGATTTTAGCAGTGTAGTCATTTCTATAATTATTATCGAGAAAAGTAATTAGCATTAATTGCATCTCAAGCAATGAATAAGTAATTAGATAGAGACTTTTTGTATTCATTAATTAACATCTTATATGAGGATGTGGAAGTTTCTCCCAGCGCTGCTGGCATTTGTTCTTGCCATGTTGTTTTGTTGCTCCCTCTGTTTTTCGTGTATAGAAATACCCTTGAGTCTTCTCCCAGTTGAGACATTGCGACGTTCGCACGATGGATAGCAGCCGGGAAGGAAATGCTGAGGAGGAGAATGGATCGCTGATCTATTCTGGAGAGAATGAGTTCTGCTCTGATAGCTCGAGAACGTATAATTGCACCTTTTAGAAGTTTTATGAATTAACATTGTAGATTTTGTTAAACAACGCTACAATTCAACATTCGGATTAAGTCTTTATAACTAACTCCTTGGTTGTCAATATCGGCACTGCGCTGCAGTAATAACCCATCATTCATTTATAGTACATAATGTCATCGCAATTTCGCTGCCAGCTCATCACAACTGGTCCAATCAGTTCTGATTTGTTCAACTTTTCTGCTGACTGCACCCTCTCGTTGCGGCCAATCCTTACGGTCGTTCCGCCCGTTAGCCCTTCCTTGTTTCACAGTTTCGGCAGTTTGGGTAGGTACCCCACGTCAGTTGCAGTCACCCTTCCCCCTTCCGCGTATGCCTGACGTGTAGAAAGTCGAAAAAAGTCACCAAAACGAAATTGCCAACATTTCATCTAAAACAATATTAAATCATAAATTTTACAGCTGTACGCTAGTCTTATTGCTGCTCTGCAGATCTCCGCTATGATGTAGTGTAAATACTAAATAGAAATATGTCTGGATTTTTGGCTTCAATTTGTGCTCTTCTTCGGATCTGGCACTTTTTTTATATCGGTTCAGCAGATGTGTGAAGAAACAGCTTCCGTCAGGATGGACGAGAGGTGACAGTTTCATATATTTTTTCAGCTGATTTGAACCAACACATGATATCGTCTCGGCACAAGCGAAATCATGTCGCTGTACATGGAGGGATAATAAAAAACGGGAAATATATCAAACCAACATTTAATTTTATTTATTAAATTTTGTTGGATTTGAGCATTCGTTTTTTTCTGCTGAGTCTGCCGCCCAAAATCAGCATTCATATCTCACATCCCACATGGATCGCTGATTACAGTCCTCATCATTTGTTTTTGCCGTTAGGTGCGTTTGGTTTTCGTGACATCTTTTTGCATCTGTTTGAGCAAATGTGTCCTCTCTACGGGGGAACGTAAAATAAAATTCAAATAATATATTGAAAACATATATGCTAAAATCAAATAACGCACCAACGTACAAAAAAAACAGTTTTTCCAATAAATTCAGAATAACGGCACTTGACGTTTTGAGTTGCTGGTTTTGATTTCAATTCATTTATTTTTTATATTCTGTTATTATCGTTTCACTTCATTTCTACACACCCAATTTTTCCGCACCCTGCCCAATCGTACAATCACCAGGCTTACACAATTTTCAGCATGGCATAACTCTCCAGTGTAGATATAACAATTGTCCTCTTCCAGAGCATTTCATCCCTTTCGGGCAGGGATACTACAAATCGGTTCGATGTATGTATGCATTCGGCAAGCAATCGGGCTTAGGGATTCCCTTTTCTGTGTGTGTGCGCGAGTGTCTGTGTTTCCTGCAGAACCATCAAATAATAAGGGAAGCATCAGGTGTGTTGAAAAGGATATCAAATTTTTGTGTTATTGGATTTATATAATTCGGCCCTTACTTATTTATGTTTCTATCCGAGATCTCCGAGTTTCTCGGACATTTGGGTGTCTGTATCGGATACTGTTGGACTGGTAGTGAGTGAGTTTTTTTTTAGAGGAGTAGTTGTTTAACAAGTTGAGCCCCGCGTCTTGCTTGCTTTTTGGTACGAAAGCGCTGACTGACTGGGACTGACAGTTACAATATAAGAAAATGTGACTTTCTTGTCGAATTTCTGACCATTTTCTATTTATATAATAAGCATCTTTGGGAGCTGGGACCGACTCTGATATTGTGCAGACGCTCTTGATGCGGGCTGAATGGAAAGCGCAGCAAAAATAATTCGGGGCTAAACGTATTGAAGTCGTTGCGTATTGCTGTAAGTAGGCTAGTAATGAATAATTGGAGAATGAGACTGTAAGTGAATACTTAGCTTCATTTTGTCAAAGTATAAAATAGAACCCCTATTACCCGCGGAATTGAGTGTCAATACCACCACGGATAATGAAAATCGCGGATAACGCAATAAAGGACTAAAAATTAGGTGCAAACACAAAATTAGCAGGGTGGTGTCCAAGACAGGACCGCATTGTTAACGTAGGACTACATAATAATTGCATTCAATTCGTCTGTTCATCACTTTTGATATTATCTTGAACTTGAACTTTTTGACGTCTACTTTCATTTTTGTACCGGGCTGTAAGTTCAAAGTTTCGAGTGCTGGGTTTTGAACGTTAATAATTCTTTGGTGGCTGAACGAAGTGATATGCAAATCACTTGATTCGAAAGATAAACTGTCTAAGATTAATATGAATGGTGCCTATTGGCTCGAAAGATTGTTTCAATAGACTAAAATTCTAAATTCCTCGAAGACAGGTTATTGAAATCATACAAATCTGTGTATAAGCTGGCGCCCGCTCGGAAATTCAATTGGTTGTGATTGGAAAATGACGGGAATATGGTCCTGCATGCTCGCTTAAAGACTATGCTCTTCTTTTCCAATTCAATTTTCTGATACCAGATCGAACGTAGCCTTTAGCGAAAAACGAAGCATGAATGAAAATTCGATACAGTTTTTTTTACAACTGGTGACATTGGCTATTGGTTTGATAGCGGAGAAAATGAAATGTTTGATATGGTGAAACGAGCATAGTCGTTTCAAATTTAAGTAGATTTGACACCTAGTAGTAGACAACCTATTGGAATCAGACTTAAGTGATAAATCGATGTAGACTCCATATTCAAAAAATGACGCGGCGGGAATTAAATCACGAACAATATTCGTGAAACCGGAAGCAGTAAGGAAAAAGGACAGAAGAAAGTATTCTAGAATATTCGATAGGTTTCGAATTCGCGAAACAAAACCGACTCGATCTTTTCCTTCTGAGCCGCCGAGCGAATCAGTTGATTCTTAGAGTGTTAAATTTCAATAGTTGTTTTGAAATTTTCGGAGTTTTTTTTTAATATTAAAAAAATCGTGAGCTTGTGTGGAATCAAAAAAACAATAGAAGATTATTGTAGAACAATTCTACAAGGAATACGGTTGCAGCAGTTTTTGCGCTCCAAGTGAACGGAGCCTTGTGGCTCCGCGTTCGGAGTATATTCAATTCATCATTGTGAATCGGTGCGTCGGTAGAATCCCCCGGAGTGGCCTATCGCCTCGTAGTTGCGTACTACTATAGGCCATTCTGGAGTGCGTTGGTCATCGGTGAGGAAGCTTGGTCCCACGGCTGCCGTACGCTACAAGCGGCAACACTCCACCGTGGTTTTGCCTCAGTCAAGGGAAAAGACTGCCAACGCCAGCGAGATTCCCGGAAACTCACGTCGGTGAACGGAACGGTGTGCGAGCGTATCAGCAAACATCAGGCTGCTCCATCGTTCCATCACCGGTGCTGCAAGATTCTGGATTAGTTTTTTTTTCACTTAATTTTTAGTGAGTTAATCTAACTGATTTGGTCGATTTGGTTGTTTCCGAAATCGAAAATTTAGGTTCGGTTGTAAGTTAGTTGGTAAGTTGGTTGAAAGGTCAATTGAAGGTGGATACTGTCGCGTGGCCAAGCGAAAACGCTAGTCCGGGCAACCATAACTTTGAATCCCGACAGAGGGCCGTAGTCCTCTGGCGCGAAAGTCGGAGATTTTGAAGACCCGAGCAAGATCCCCCTTACAATGGTATAGATAATATTTCAGAATATCAAAGAAACCATGTTGTTTGATGAAAGCAGGAGTTTCAAAATAATTTGTTGGCGAATGTCACAATCGATCGATGATCCTAATTGGCGGGATGTGCGTTAATAAATTGGCCTATGAGCGTTAATAATTATTTTCCAGCTAAACGAAGTGTTATTGTAATCCTTTTTTTTTTCAAAAGATAAAATGTCTAAGAGTTATATGCTTATTGATTATTGACCAGAAAACTTGTTTCAATAGCTTAAATTTTTTTTTGAAAGTAGGCGAATTAAATCACAAATCCGTATATAAACTAATGCCCGCTCGGATTCATTTCAAGAACGTCGTTTGATGTTTGCTGAAAATGAACTGGAACGACAATGAAGTGTCTCTGTCAAGGCAGGTGGAGAAAACGTTTGAATTGAGTTGTCCCCAAGGGTCCTTCTCAGGACTAGAGACGAATCAACTGCAAACGTTTAAAGTCTCTATAATTCATCAAGCAGAAGAAGAAGAAGAAGAGGAATAAATCCATTTAGCTATGACTGTGAAGTGACATGAGAAAAGTCTCGCTGGCTCGCCAGGCACTATGCTCTTCTTCTCTTATCCCATTTATTTTCTGCCGCCGGACTGAACGGATTTTTTGGTAAAAGCAGCAGTTCTATTATCGAATGCTCACGGATGCCGCAATCTACCGATGATTCCAATTGTCATAGGTTGAAGATGGTTCGATGGTTCTATTGCCTGACAAACGAAAATCAATTTTGTTTGCGACATACAAACGCGAATAAAATTGATTTTCGAGCTAGCAGCACACTACCAATACGTTATTCGTTGTTTTCGTTCGCATATTTTGAACATATTTTCATTTCACATATTTCTGGCGCCTGCCAAATATAATTGATTCTGCTCTGAATAACATTAGGGAAGCTGCTGTTACACTGGCTAATAACTATGGGTTGGGCACAGTAGTGGTAAGAGAGAGAGAGAGAGTATTAATTATTCGCTTTTGCTGCTTCATGATGTAGATGGGGGAGTTTCGTTTCGATATGTGGCGAATGAGATACATAGAAGAATATAAACTTTATGCACCGTAACCGATGATGACGTTTTGGTTCGCATGTTAACCGAAGCAGAGTTCTCTCGTTTTCGTTTGTGTCATGATTCGTAGCATGTAATGTCAACCTTCCTGATTTTTCATGATTTCTCAATCTTTTTGGCATGTTCCCTGATAATCTAACACACGTTTAATTTTGCCTGATTTTCCTTAAATTATCTTGTTTTTGACGTAAAACTAGGTCTTTCATTAAGGGTGCCAAGCCAGAAAACAGGTCACGTTTTTATGAAATAAAGTTAACGTTAACGATTTTGGTAATTTACATACCAACCGAATCGGAAATTCCCTAAGATTTGTTTGGTATGCTGTACATTACAAACCGAATCGGAAATTCCCTAAGATTTGTTTGGTATGCTGTACATTACAATCCTCTAGTGTGTAAATGATTAAAATTCAGGAAAACTATAAGCGTTTCTATTTTCTCATACATTTGTTTTGCTGATTTGTGATCTTTTCTTACCGTGCCGTAAATAACAAGCAACTTATCGACGAGCAATGAAGGGGAATGATTCGAAGTCTCCATAAACAAAGAAAAGAAGAAGATTAATAACGAAAGGGAATAATTGCCTAGAGCATAAATATTGGATCTCACTGAGGCAAGCATCAGTGTCGTTCTAGATACGATGCAATAAACATCGCTTGTTCTTCCTTGTTTTGCGTCATCACATGTCTTCATTTCGGATTGAGCTGTGGATGCGACCAAGTTACTCACTCGTTGAAGTCTCTGACACTGCAATAATTACATATAACTGACGCCATTGATAGCTAAGCTTATCGAGACCGGACATATTATATATAGAAAAGGCTTCTGTTAAGAAGAACGCAAAGCGAAAATAAGTTTGTTTGTGTGTGTGTGTAAAATAATATCCGAAGTTATTAACAAGCGATTTGAACAAAATAACAGCGTAGTTCTACGTCAATAAAGTGGTCGTGCCTTGGACATAACCACCTATAATTTTTTTCCTGATTTCTTTGTACTTTCTACTTTATCAGAATGATTTATTATTTGTAATAAATACACTGGGATTTGTGTCAACCTTTTCCTGGTTGGAAATGATGTGAAAACTATACAATTATGAAAACTATACAATGTATAATGCTTACTCTTTTTTCATTTTTATCCATCTATTTCAAAGCGATACGCGTTTTCGCGGGTACAACATTTATTAAGAGGGGACCCCTGTCTGGAAGGTCGAAAAATAATTAATTTTCGTGTTTTTTTCGGATGTTAGGAATAAAATGAAGTATTCGGGTATTTTGGTTATTGGTTGAGGTATATTTCAAGATGTATTTTCCATTTTTTGAATTCACCAATAATGATTATTATGCTGTTGGCAGCTGGATGTGTAGATGCTGTCTGAAAATCGGTACCTTGCAGGTGGTATCGATTTTGAAGCAATGGGGAGTCGCAGAACAAATTTCAATGAATATTTTGAAACTTTAGGACAATAACTGAAGCGTTACATAGGAGTTTTTTTTTAAATTGCCAAAATGGTGACCATTTTTGTTCAAAACGAGTTATTATTCATGAAAAATCGAAAAAATGATACATTAAAAAACGGCTATGTAACGCTTTAGATAATTCATTTCTACATGCTGATAAAAAATTCAGAGTAGACCCTGAGATATCGATACCACCAGCTGAGAAAACATGGTATCGAGAAAAACGCGTTCAAAAATTCGTACAGCAATACTGTATCCCTAGAGGTGACCTCATTCCTTTGGCTGTAACTTTTCAACGAAATCAAATATCGATAAATCGTTTTAGGACAACATTTCTGAGGTCGTAAGCTTCCCAAAAAAGGAAAAACTAGACCGGGGTCCTCCTCAAAGCTTGTAGTTGGCGTGGAAGAAAGATACTCTATCAGATTAGCACATCGAAAGCGGTTTCAAATTGTTAATTTAACAGTTAATATAAGTGTAATTAAACAGAAATAATTTATTGATGCTTATTGACTCGTACCATTTTTGTATACATTTTCTGATATTTTCACAAAAAATTATCATTATAACAAAAATCAGAAACAGTTTTTGTTTAATATGACTTGTGGGCTTTACCGGAAAACCTTTGATTGATTGCATCTCCATTTGCGACTCGCTCCATAAACGCAACGAAAATTCTGTTTTGAAGCAAATCGTGACGGGTGACACAACAGAATCATTAACGATAATGTTGAGCGGCAAACAACTTGAAGTAAGCTAAATTAACCACCATTAGCTAGCCCCAAAGCTGGTCTTCACACGAAGAAAGTTCTCTGTGTCTTGGAAGGGTATTCCGTATTATGAGCTTCTACCATCAGTCGATAAATTCTCAAGTTTGCCGTCAAATTATTTTGGAGTCTGGCTATCCCTTCAGCTATACTAATTCGATAATGCACCTTCTGATTATCACAAGTTCAGATTCCTGCCAAAGTCACTAACGAGCAAAAACATGTTAATATATTCTAGTAAAATTTTTTTTTGCTAGAATATATTAACATGTTTTTCTTTTCCTTTAGAGTTTGGTTCCTTTAAACCTATGTAACTAAGCCTGTAAAAATTAACGGATTAATAGAAAAAAAAATTAGCTATTGAAACAGTTCAAAAAATCGGTGGCAATATAGTTGCCACTGCCCGTTAACCCCAAAAACACTATTTGCCGCTGCCTTGTAAATGCCTAGTGCAGCAAAAAAAATTAGTGGGTTATATCTATGATATAACCGCAAGGTTCACGTGGAACTACCTTAGCTTAGCAATCATTCGTTTGTATTGATTAAATTCTTGATTGAATGAAACAGTTTCCAAATTCAATTGAGTTCAATATATTTGCTCTGTGAGTGAAAAAAATGAACAAATGCCGTGTAAAGTCAATTCATTTATTGTGATTGATTGTTCTTCGTTACAAGTAAATTTAATGACGGACCTTTTACGTTTGGTATGATGACTAGAACAAAATATATGTACGGAAGAATTATCAAACGTTTGATGAACCAGCCTAAGGCTGAAAATCTTTCCAATAAAGACAAAAAAAAATTATCAAACGATTATTTTATTTTACATTTCCCTCTGAAGTTTACATCCCAAAGGTGTACATACTTCTCGAATCTCGAATTTGCTTGAAACTGGGAAGTTCATTCGCTTCTAGTGGCTGCACGATTTTCCCAGGTTCCTAAGTTTAGAAGATCATGTTAGGACAGACATATTCCACTCTGCACAAAGGCAAGCGAGGACAAAAGTACTCGCAGTTTGCATTTATTTGCAGAGCCGATTTCCCCAGAAACCTCGGTTTTGAAGTCTGTGTTAGGGAAACACATTTCAATCGGAACAAAAATGCCCCCGATTTGTATGAATTCGCAATGCCGATTTCCCCACGCTTCATGGATTTGAAGTCTGTGTTAGGGAAACACATTCCAGTCGGAACAAAAATACCCCCGACTTGCATGAATTTGAAATACCGATTTCTCCAGGCACCTTGGTTTAGAAATCTCTATTAGGGAACACATTTCGGTGGGAACAAAAGCTCCCCCTACTTTCGTGTGTTCTTTTTCTTCTTTTTGGCTTTAAGAGGGTTTAAACTTTTCAGTTCACTCGCCTCTAGGCTCTTTCGTGTGCTTGCAATGCCGATTTCGCTGCTTGGTTTTAAAGTCTGTGTTAGGGAACATTTCGATGTTCGATGAGAACAAAAGTCCCCCTACTTTCATGTATTTGCAATGCCGATTTCCCCAAGGCTGCTTGGTTTTGATGGCTGTGTTAGGGAAACCGTAAATCGGGCCAATCAAAACGATGCAGTTAGGGCGTTTAGATAACGCCTAATATTTTACAGTTATTCAATTGTTTATCTAATGAAAAACAACATTTTGTTAGTTGCGATAGATGCGTAGAGATATTCCCTATCAAGTGATGCAAACATCTCTCCTATCCAATACGAAATGTTCGAGCTATAAGCATTCGAAATCTTTCATTTTTTCCTGCATGTTCTGTGTTTAGGTTTTCATTTTACCCTCCATATATTCCGGTTAGACGTAGTCCCACGTCAAAATATTTTTTTATATAGAGTAACGAAGAAAAAAATCATAATTTGATTTGTTTTAAATTGAAACAAGTGCATAATTTTACACAGTATACCCTAAATAGTACGTTTACAGTGAAAAACTTATCTACTTTTTACATTTTTAAAGAATTTAAACATAATTTTCAGCCGACGCTCTTAAATCGGGGTTTTGTTACATAATAATGACTCCCAAAATAATATCGTACATTTTTAGCAGCCCAAAAAAATTGGAGTACTGCCAGATGCCTTTAGAAGTTTTTGATTAAATAAAATATTAAAATAATATTTCAAGTGCACTAAAAAAAGTACTTTTCGTGGGTGGCAGATACACTCTGTCCAACTTCTATAAGACCACCCTGATTATATTTCGTTGCAACACAAACAGTTAGAATTTCAACAAGATACATTCATACATTGTAGAATGCTTAGAATAAAGTATATTTTAAGTCAATTTCGTTCAAAAGAGTTTGTTGTTTGTTTATTTATTGTGCTTAAATATGATAATTTCAACTGTCCAGTTCCTATCAAACCAATTCCCAAATCAATAGGAATTGTCAATGAAAAATCCAAAACGATCGGCTGATTTACATGTCATAATTGGCATCCTTGTCATCTCGGCTAATTACCTGGAAAATTCGTGTTGGCACACTATTTACCAAATCCTGCTGAACGGATTTCTCGATATTTGTCCATGTTTCCGAAATTGCGACCTTGAGCTCTTCAATCGTGGTGTACCGTTTTCCCTAAGCGTAGATTCTGCATACAATGATCCCCCTAAGATTTCCAACAGGATTCAAATCTGGAGAGCGAGCCGGCCAGTCCAAAAAACTAAGTTTTTGGCCCTCAATCCATTGCTTAGTTTCTTTGCTGGTATAAATAGTAGCATTGTTTTGCTGGAATAGTAATTTTTTGTGGCGATACCCACGCAAAAACGGTGGGAGAGAGGATTTCAGAATATATATGTAATCCTTGAATGATGTGAAAGCTATCTTGAGCTATCCGGTTGCACAGAATCCCACCCAAACCATGCACGAGCCTCCACCAAAATTTCTGGTTGAAAAATACTGTTCCTTCTTCCGTAAATCACGTCAGTACCCGATGAAACCATGAGGATCATCCAAATTGAATTTTTTTTTCGTCACTGAAGATAACCTATACATTGAAGAACTTTTCGTTATGGTATAACGAAATATATTCGTTTGGAAACATTCTTTGTCACAACATACCATGTCCCACTGTGAGTTCATGTAGGCATTGGCAAAACTCAGACGTCTTCCGATGTGAGATGGTGTAAGATGAGGAGCTTTAACTTTTTAAACCCTCTTTATGTGAGGACTTTTTACCAAAACATGACGAATTGTCACCGAGAAACATTTAAATTCAAATATAGCTTTTTGGAGGTATTCGAAGTTGTTTTAACTATTTCCCGCTTATCCCGGTCAGAGAGCTTCGATTTATGTGGAGCTCTCTTCTTCGTACCGTATCCTCGAGGATTCGCCAAATTATTGAGTACTACTTGATGGGATCATCCAATCCGACGAGCAATTTCTCTGATACCAACATTTCCAACAACTTGTCTTTCTTGTCTCTACGTGAGCACTTTTCCCTTCGGCATTTTCCAACGCGAGTATAGGAGTAACTTTTTTGGACAAGTGCCTTCTTTCATATTCTAGAATATTGTTGAATGAAATGTATAAATTAATGTTAATGGTTAGGTAATGTTAAATATTTATTGAATATAAAGCATAAGATCATTACCGTACTATTTTTATTTGATTTCAGTCCCTTTTGAAACAGGATTGAATGGATCCATACATTAACTATTCGTCGATATATTCGTCGTTAGATTCATACGTTCAAAAGCAAAATATAAATGTTTGACTTTCGTATAGTTATTCGCTAAATATGAGGTTCATACATATACACACTTGTGAAAGAATTTTACTTGTGGAAGAATTTTATACAGTAAACTATAAACTAATCGGTAGCTTATGGTAATGTTTAACAGTTACAGTTTCGGGGATATTTTTTTATAATGGACAATATCGACAAGAAAACAACAAAAAGAACAGGAAGTCCCTGGAAATCCTTTTATATAATATTTTTATGTCCCATCTAAAAAAAGGTATTAATTCTAAGAAAACAGAGACAAAGAATATTAGAAATATGCAAACTTTATATTCCAGAACCTTTATCATCTGGTAATTATCTAGAAACAAACAGTTATACATTCTTCTCTTTAATAAAATACCCGAAAAACACGCAACAGCTGCATGAAATGTAAAAAATATGTTTGTTTCGAACATGTAGTTATGCTATGTTCTGATTCTTACTCCAATGAAACCAAACCAATCGATTAATACGTTTTTATGTTATTTTATAGCTCTTTATACTTCCATGAATTATATTCAGTTGCTTACTTTTAATTAATAACAGTAAAAAGTTCGAATTTCGTTATTTGTGTTGGAGTATCAAAAATTACTCTATTTTGAGGAGGCTGAATTAGATGACTATTAAAACATAATAAACGACGAGACATAATAAAGACGAAGAAAAAATTTTTTTGAGTTTTTTCATTCAATCATACCCTTTTCTTCAAATAAATGCCAATAAAGCCTGAAAAATACACAATGGCAACATTACAGAGAAGTTCAATTTTCGGTCTGTGACACCGTGCGCGAGGGTTAACGAAGAAAACTCATATTGGATCTATAAACTACAATAGATATGGAACATTTGCTTCTAATAACGTTTTATTCTAAATCATACAAATTCTGAGAGATTTGAAAGCATATTGGTTTTAATTAGCAGATCTTCATGATGATAGTATTTGACTAACAGGGTGGATACCAGATGCTTCAATCAAGAATTTCACATTTTAGGACATCGTGGCTTTGCCGAGTCTCCCACCGACTCGGAGGACTCCTTCCTTGTCGACCTTCGGTTCAATAATTTCAATGGTAACGTAGTATGGTAACGATGTAGGAGTGCGTTACCCGGTGAAAATATTAGACAGTTGTTCCGGAAACGATTCGTGCAATGTCCGCTACACGAAAAACGGTAGTGGTCAAGCCTTAAACCCGAACCCTTTATAAGGCCGTGGCAACTACACTCTGTCCAACTTCTATAAGACCAGGTGATGATCTTGCTGATTCGTGTCATTGTAAACAAACAATGCTTCAATTTATATTCTAGTTTGTAGGTATTGGTGACTACCATACACTGCATGATTTCCATATGTGTGTATGCAAGCGCTGAGCGTAAACGAATGTTTTTGTATTTTTCAAGTGTCAAGTTTGTATAAGACCAGTTACATTTTCCGTTGTTTTAGTTGTTTTGATCAACAAATATATCGACGAATAGTTAATATATGGATCCGTACAATCCAGTTTCAAAAGGGACTGAAATCAAATAAGAATAGTACGGTAATGATCTCATGCTTTATATTCAATAAATATTCCACGCCACTAATATTAATTTATACATTTCATTCAACAATATTCTAGAATATGAGAAAAGGCACTTATGTGTCAGACCGAAAGAATTAAAAAAGTGGCACACGTCCCTTTTGTACCAACACATGCGATACGCTAATCGATGACGAACGACGAATAACGAAGCTAGAGAGAATCGCAAAGTTGTAGTGTTGATATTTTCTGAGAAATGAACGAATTATTGATTTCTCGGTCTGACAGACCAATGCGCGAGTATAGGAGTGTTAATGATGTTTACTCCGTTATCGCGATACCACTGTTGTGTATTCTTACGGTACCACCGAGGGACCTAATAAACAGCAATACAGTTTTTTTTAAATCCCTGGGAACATTTCCGTGACCATTTGATAGACAAAATTTCGGTCGCGGAAGGTGTTTGAAGTCCAATTTAAGATATGTTTCATAAAAAATAAGAAAGCACCCTCTGAATTTCGTTAGCACATAGTTATACAACTTTCGATCTCGCGTTTTAGTCGTAAAGTTTTTGCTTCACGGTCCTGATTGGTTTCTTGATAGCGAATCTCGAAGAAATCTTCCCGAATGCGTGTATTTTGAACTGTACTGCGAACAGCATCGAGTTTGTTGGACAATGAATCTTCCGGGACAAATAAACGTACCCTGAGACGTTTTAACACCGCACAGCGGGTGGTTTTGGCAATTTCCAACCATTGCGCGATCCCTTCATACGGATTTTTTGGATTTCCATAACTTTCAGGATTAATTCTCTTCTTTTTCTTCCATCGCGGGGCAATTCAAAAAACCATCAACTTTTTTTTTAAATTTGTGCACAGTATTTCAAGAGAAATACTTTGTAAACAAATTGCTATCAAAGGTTCTAGCAACGACCACTAGGAGCGCTGTACTGGATAAAAAATCGTACCGATTCTAAATCGGCAGAGCTGGACCCCGGTTGATGTTCGCCACGATTCAGGATCAACGGTGGTCGCAGCACTTAGTTAGTGATCAAATGTCCATAATTATTTGCATACACACCTCAGGGATAGTCCTCTGCATACATACATAACAAAGCACGCTTCAGAAACCCTTTGCTACCATCTTAGATGCTTAAAAAAATAAAAAGTTGTTGACAAAAAATATGCGCGGCAGCGAAGCCAACGTGGGAAAATGATTTTCACACATGCAAATTATGAAAAAAGGTGTGTTGTGTTTCGCTTCTTTTTTGTGTCTTCCTTCCCACTTTCAGTCATAAGGGTCGTCGCTTTCTTGGTTCCAATAAAGCTGAAGGTAAATAGAATGTGCTAATTAGAGATGAATCTCGTGTATTCGCGTTCTAACGCCGGCGACAAGATTTACGATGTAGCGAGCATTCGGCGCGGCGACGAATGAGAGTACGTATGCTTATCATGCGAGCAGGGGAGGAGTTCGTTGGAGTCTGCTTTAACAAGCAGAATATCTCACAGGATTTTGGATGTACGAAAAAATAAATTAAAACTCATAAGTATACATGGTCCCAGATGGCAATTAATAAGACGAGGGCCTGGGCGACATGTGTTTGTGAAGTTTTAATTGCATGTAAGAAGGTGAGTTATGCTACTAGTCAGTGGTTGCGCGAAAGCTAGCTTTAATTTTATTCTCTGAGCAACTTTTCTTTCTTGATTTATTCTCTTGTGGGCTATGAGCTATAAGGAATTCATTATGTCGAGCGGACGTAACATGATCGCAAGGAATATAAATGCTATTGTAATATAACAGAACTTATAACAATTAGAAGTATAAATAGCATGTATATTTTTAGCATGGTGGAAACATCACACTTCCTTAATCTGTACCGCCATAATGAAGTTACAAAATCTCACTCTGTTACACCGGAATTGCAAGTGTGGAGCGGTAAATTTGTCCCCCATCCATACATCATCCCCTTAATGAAGTTTGCTTGTTTATTCATGGGTCCATGAATCATTTGATGAGCTATTCCATTTTCCGTTTGCACTTTTCCCGCACAAAAGTTGGCGCCGTTGTCTGCAGAGTAGCTCGTGTCCCGCAATAAACACCTGTTTCTTCCCAAGTATCCCTGCTGTACAGCTCATACGTGGCTAGACTGTGGTGCCCTGGCGGCATTTCCTTCCAAGGTGCGTCACCAAATCAACCGACACATCCACATGTGCAGCAGCTAACTACTTCCGTATAACCTGGGCGAAAGGTTTTGGCAAATATTTGCTAAATGAATAGCACACAATGAGTATAACAAAGATATAAATTAATTAAAATTTTCATATTTCCTCCTAACATAGAATAAATTCAAATGGAATCCGGCCTGATCGTAGTGTGTCTTCCGGTGTGACAATTCTTCCCTCTCTGCTCATCGACCGAGGAATACGGCGGAGGTTGGGAAGAATCACGTCGACCTGAGAGACACATTCTCACTTACTTGTTCCGAGACTCACGTTCTCGGATAAGAATACACGTTTCACACACATCTTTTACAATCTGCAGTAAAAACGTAAAATGGCTCTGACAAGAATAATTGAGAGCCCAACTTTCGTTTTCTTCAAAACATTTATGTTCTCACAGCTGAAGGCTCATCATTTTCCGGCTATGTGTGGTAACCCTTTCGAATTAGTTCAGATTCATGTGTCTCAAGATGTCACGTTTATACATATATGAATATTATCTCGGGAAAGCTGTCCTATGGAGCCGAGAAAAAACATTTTGAACGGGACGACCTCAATGTTTCCATCCGCTCCAATAATGGAAGTCTTTTGCTATTGAAATTTACTTGTGCCAATATTTTCAAGTGTTTTATCTTTGTGTAATCAACTGCCGATTGCAGAGCGAGAGAGGAAATTGAAATCCATTGGCAATGGAACAATCACAATAGGATATCGAATGAAATTGAATTGAATGCTTTTTTTATCGGTCATGTAGATGGAGGTGCGGTGGTCTTCCAGTGTAGGGAATAATCTTCGAAGACTTTGCTAAATGCGTTTAAGATTTATGGAATAGTATCTGAGGACGAGTTTTGTAGTAAAGGGTGTGTCACATCAAATTGCATCACGGAAAAAACGCTGTAGAAATTCGCCCAGTAGACCGATCCTTTTGAAGATTTTAGACAGTAAAATAAAAACTATTAAACAACTTTTGGCATTTTCTTTTTATTCATACTTCGAGCCCAAGCCCGTATGCTCGCACCTTCCTCTTTACCCCGTTCATAAGGTTCTGTACAACGTCAGGTTGTAGTTTTTTTTTAACAGAAATCCATTTTCTCTTGAAGTCCACCTCCGATTTGACAACTTTTGGGTTCTGGCTTCAAAATCACCTAATATTTCTCTATTGGGCGAAGTTCCGGCGCGTTGGGCGTTCATTTCCTTTGGCACGAAGGTGACCCCGTTGGGTTCGTACCACGTCCTTTGAATAGTGGCACGAAGCGAGATCCGGCCAGAAGATGGTCGGGCCTCGTGCTGCTTCAATAGTGGTAGTAAGCGCCTTAAGGTAAACCTGCCCGTTTACCGTGCCGGTCATCACGAAGGGGGCGCTCCGCTTTCCGCAAGAGCAGATCGCTTGCCACACCATGTACTTTTTGGCAAACTTGGATAGTTTCTGCTTGCGAATCTCCTCCGGAACGCTGAATTTGTCCTCTGCGGAGAAGAACAACAGGCCCGGCAGCTGACGAAAGTCCGCTTTGACGTAGGTTTCGTCGTCCATTACCAGGCAATGCGGCTTCGTCAGCATTTCGGTGTACAGATTCCGGGCTCGCGTCTTCCCCATCATGTTTTGCTTTTCGTCGCGGTTAGGAGCCTTCTGAACCTTGTATGTACGCAGGCCCTCCCGCTGCTTGGTTCGCTGGACGAATGAACTTGACAAATTCAGCTTATTGGCAACATCCCGGACCGAACTTCTCGGATCACGTCCAAACTGCTTAACTACGCGCTTGTGATCTTTTTCACTGACGGAGCATCCATTCTTGCCGTTCTTCACCTTCCGGTCGATGGTTAGGTTCTCGAAGTATCGTTTTAGTACTCTGCTGACCGTGGATTGGACGATTCCCAGCATCTTATCGATGTCCCGATGTGACAACTCCGGATTCTCGAAATGAGTGCGCAGGATTAATTCACGACGCTCTTTTTCGTTCGACGACATTTTTCCAAATTTACGAAAAATTGACAGTGAAGCATGGCCAACGTGATCTATACACTCTTATCTGATTATCAGCGAAAGCTGAAGATATAATTCCTAAAAAATAAATTTCTACAGCGTTTTTTCCGTGATGCAATTTGATGTGACACACCCTTTAGAAGGCCAATGTTTTAATTCGCACAGATTACTGTGTCTGAAAGTGAAATGAATGTTGTTGTCATTTTCAATGATGAATTGCAGGGTTATTTTAAATTCATGAAGAGTTATTTTGCTGGATGCTCTGGGTGATTTTCGGACTGATTTTTGAACGAATACTTTTTCATTATAGTTCACGTCTTACAAAGTGCAATTCGCAAAACGGAGCCCACGAGGAAGAGACATCTCAAGACGTCTTGAGCGAAGGTCTCTCTCAAGCGCAAAAATATTTAGACCCGCAAGAATGAATATTTCTCATGAGTTTTGCAATCCATCTTGCTTAAGGAAGTGTTCTAGTCTTGAAATTCGAATATTATTTTTTTTTTCCTTTATACGACCAAAATTCTTTTCTAGCACATGTTTTGGCATCCCGATTTATTACCTTAAATAAGTCAACAATAACATGAAATGTGATACTCCCCAATGCTTGTATATAGTTTGTAAAATATATATGGTATAGCAATATAAGATCAATATGAAAGAGCGAGACAAGAGACAAATTGCAAATAAGCTTTTCGCATACTTTGCCACATACACGGCTCAGTTCGATATGGATATAGATCTCCTTTATGCTCTACTTTTAATCTTAGAAAACACTTTCAAACTTCATTTTATAATGCAGTGTAATATTACCACGCATTTATGCAACAGCATCAGTAGCTATGTGGATAGAGTGGTCGTGTAAAATATCCCTGCATTCCAGCCGGCCTTGGTTCGATCCCCGTTGACATTATTTTGACTTTTTTTTGGGTGCAATCCCAAAAAAGTTGAAAAAAGAAAAAAAAAAAAGAAAGAGATGTCTGCTCTCATACGTACAAACATTTTAAAGCTTTTGAGACAGATGATTTTCTGCCGAAGAAGGAATGTTTTCTGGCAACGCTAGTTTGGGTGTATTTAGATAAAGTCAGAGTGAAAAGGTTTACTATCTATTTTCAGAATATAAGTTTTTAATTCTCTAAAATGGCGAAGGGTGATTGGTTTTCATCGATGGTTCAGAATGTTTACTTGAATATCCTGAAGGAAAATATTTATTAAAGTGGCTTGCTTCCAAAATGAGATTGAATCGTGGATACAAGCTTTACCAAGACAATGACCCAAAGCATAAGCCACATAATGTTCGCACATGGTTACATTACAATTGCTAAAAAATTATTGATATTCCTCCACAATCTCCCGACATCAATCTCAGTTAAATACTAAGGATGTTATCTGTGTAGGAAATTTTAAAATTTAGTATTTGGAAACCATCAAATTTCTAAAAATAACGATTTTAAAAACTACTTGATGAATAAATGGATGAATATTCCTCCCGAATATATAAAAAAATCGTAGAAAACGGCTAAAGGCAGCTAAAGATAGTTGTAATTTAGAGGTAGAATTCTTAAATTTGTTCAACGCCTTCGAAATCGAGTTGAAATTTCAACCACCGTGCGAATATAAGTTTGAGCTAATGTTCATCCATTCGCACATACATTTACCATTTTTAGGAAAATAAAAAACATTATTTTGGAAACAGATAGCAAACCTTTTCACTCTCATATGACACTATGACTTTTTCTAAATAGAATGTTCCGAAAGCTTGTTTTCGACTTTCAAAAGAAGGGAAAAGGGATCTGCATGGTGGTGTACGATTTCGAGTTTGAATCACTGTACCTGTGAGACGAAGCATGTTGGAAAAAAGGTATTTGTGAAACTAACAAAGGCGCTACGTCGCTCGTCAACTGATCAACAAATTTCCAGCCCAGATGATGAAGAAAACAAGGAAAAGATAAGATAGAGAGAAAAGGAGGACTACGAGAAGAGAAATTAAAGGAAAAAAAGTTTGGAAAGAAAGAAGACGAAGAAAAAGTAGAGAATTATGGGCTTTTTATTAGGTATCGGACCGTCAAAGAAGCAGCAACTTACAGCTGTTAATGAAGTTCTCGGATAGTTGAGATTCAATTTGTACACAAATGTCTTGATTGATAATATATGACCTAAACCAAGGAATGAATCTTTAAGATACCCCAAACTTCTCGTGTTTTGTGGCCAATTAGTTTAAGTCAAAAACAACCTTGAGATCTGTGTACACAATAACCACCCTACTTTAATAAGGGAATGTGGTCCTGGCCCGACCCAATAAATAGCAACGGTCATTGAGCACCTAAAATATTCGTTTGTTTGGCGACTTCGGCTGTGGAATGAAAAGTATTACTTTTTGACTGTTTTCTACTGGTTGGTGTGGTTCATGAGGGTAAAAAGGGGGAAAACAGAGGCCAAATCGAACATCCTTTTTTTTTGACATGTTCAAAAATAATGATCCCCCCATGGTCCCGGACCGACCGCTCATTTTTCGGCAAACGAATTGATTCTCACTTGCCGTTAATGAGGTACACCTCCAATAATATAGGTAATGGGTGGAAATAACTGATGAGCGGAAGTCAAATATAATCTTGTTTTGGCTTGCGGTTTTCGGATAATGGCTCTCAATGATCAAACAATCAATACCCTTATCTTAGTGGGTTCACTAAGATAAGGGTATTGAGTGAAAGAGTCGTACCAGCGAAAGTATGAGTCGTATCGTAATCGTTTTCCAAATCGTTAAAAAAGGCTTCAAACGAGACAACCTAGACCATGCAGACTGAAACCGTCCAGATGGTCACATCAGAACGCAGTAATGGTGGAACGAATAACATAAATGAAAGGATGATCATTAGTCCAGACTGATTAGCATCGTCACAATGGGCCTGATTCTCCTGCGCAAATGGAATATGACAGCAATGAACTCCTCAAAGTCACATGACCCAAGTCACCGTATCGCCGAAGGCGATTGCCCTGACGTGAGAGGTTCATTTTGGAGAAAAATACCCAATGAATGACAAATGGAAGCTATGAGCACAGATGATACTCCAGCCGCAACTACTGGTAAAGATGTTCCTCCACTAGAAGATGACACCGAGGATGCCTCACACATGGAAGAAGTTGATTGAACATATACGATTTTTAACTACTTATGTAGCTTTTCGTAATTTTTGAAAGTCTGATTTGTGTTTTCGGAGAAAGGAAACGTTATGCTGAATTGAGCTTCTCGTATCAGTTAGGGTCAACTGTTGTAAACATACATTTTAATTTTGTACCGCGTTATAGCGGCTGCAAAAGATGTATACTCTTGTCATTAGTAATAGCATAACAAATACTTCAACTCACTACATGGTCATAATAAATATAAATTATTCCAAAATCCACAGTTTAACTGGATTGCATTCGGAATTGCCTATTTTTGTCCGAAAGTTTTCACAATGTAGATGATGACTACATCTTTGAATGTGGCGTAGCAATTGCCCTTTCGGAACGGCGAATGATTAGAGAACGTTCAAATCCTTTGGAAATGATTAATCCTATTTTTGGCTACCATTGCTGGTACATGTCGATAACAAATGAGGATACGACTTCAAAAGTCACAAAATGGCATGTTTTTTCACTGCAATCGCCCACGTGAATTGAGTGAGTGTTCATGAGAGTTCATTCAAGGCAAAAATCTCACCACAGTCGCCTTCGGAAATTGAATGAGGCAATTTTTGCGAGCTGTCACGTCTCATTCGCGCATCAGAATCAGCCCCAATTTTAACCCACAATGGCTCAAGAGAGGTACAAACTGGGGTTGGGCCGCGACAGCAACTAAAACAGTTAAAAACTGCATCCAAAATGCCAACACCTCGTGATTTAGAATTACCCCGTTGATTACGAAATACTGCAAACACACTGTCAAATATTCGTACACATCCACGACATCGTAGTTGGCATCAACAGCTGTCAAAAACAAGTCATCTATATTTGTTCTCAGGTCACGAACGTTCTTGTAATACATCAGGTGGTGTCCAAGGACAACCACTCTCCAAACTCGCTAGAACTCCGCCCAAACTAGAATTATTAGGCCATCGTCAAGCGGAACCTGAAGAAGACCCCAAGACAAATTTAGGTTTATGAAATCTTAGGAAGGTATATAAAATTAACTCTTTCGCCCCTGGTGCGCAAGCTTCACTTGACGCCACTGATTGTAATGATAACGTTTAAGCACTAGGAAATTCAAAATAATATAGTTGAGTATGAATCAGGAATACGCGTTCTGAAGATTCAGATAACATGCAGTAATTATTTTGATTTGAATTTTATCAATTTAAAAATGCCCTCCGGATAGAGAATAAATTGCTTCACAAACACGGATGAATTTTTCGACATCTGTTCTGCGTCAAGGCAAAGTTGCACCATTTGCGCAACTAGATTAGATTTGAGTCGAATGAATTACACAATGCAAAAGTTGATTTCGGCCGAATCTCGAAAACCGATGGGATTCCAGAATATGCTATAGGTGACTATCGACGACCCTCAGGAATAACTGTGGTCATGGGCTCCGCGTCGGGCAAAACTCTGTATGTGACATCAGTATTAGGAAGTCTGTTGACCGCTCGCTGGCCGAAACAAGACTGGGTAATAGAAGAGAGTGTTTTTAAATATATGCTTTCTTAGTTCATTTGGCCAATTTGGAAAACATAAACTAAACTCCCGGCTTTGAGAAAGCCCTCGCTGCCGTCTAGTCGTTAGTTGAATGCTGTTAAATTGTGGTTGAAGTATAAGTACTGTATTTGCAAGCTACCGAGTAAGTAACTGAAGTATGATAACCGTATCCATAGCGTGGCTATCATGAGAGATTATCTCTAAAAAAATGTGTTAAGAATAAGGATTCAGTAATCTATGCAGACAGTCGATAGAACTTATCTATACTGAAACGAACTGATGATATATTCAAAGTATTATTGACTCATTTCAACAAGTGACAACGGAGGTAACTGCTGAGAAAGATATCAGACTGAAGAAATATTTCGTCAATAATCAGGCGCTGTACTCTTGAATATCAACGTGTGGCGAAGGATATTCCCTCTTGTTAACCATATGAATAGAGAGTAGGTGGATGTGTGCATCTTTCTATTGATAAACGTGCATTTGATAAACTGAAGGTGCAACATTTCATTTTAACCCATTTGGACTATTTAATTGAGCAATTCTTTGACTACCGATTGATAACGATTTGTCAATATAATCACGACGAAGTTTATAATTTTTAGCCTCTTTGTCGTTGTCGATAATTTCTACCCGTTTTTTCACAATTGGTAAGCTAATAAACTGGTCGAATCACAAATTGAATCCATTTTGTCTTGGATAATTTGCAGAATGCTGTAGTGCCCAACTGTGATGATTGTTTGCTTTGTTCCAAGATTATTTTCTAGGAAAAAGAAATCTTATGATGATAATATGTCAAGTATGAGAAATCATTTATTAAGATGTACATAACGGTAGGGATAATTTATTTGCTAAAGAATAGGCTCGAGCTTCGGTTATTATTGGTATACATCAGATATATTCTAACACCCCAACCCTGAATCCATGCACACGATGCATTTCCTCGACAGTAAACAAAAGATTTATTTCAATTTCATTCGGTTTATATTCGTAAGAAAATTGGTTTGCCTTCTAATGAAAGTTTCCCCATCCCGTCCGCCAGTGTTCGTGCATAACCATCAGAGTCCCTTCCGAACCATCGACCAACGTGTGTGTGTGTGTAGCACGAGCGAGAGAGAGAGAGTGCATAATCTACATCCATCTTCATTTTGCATATTTGTTCTTGGAAAGTACTCCTGGGCGCTCCCTCGGTTAGCGTACGTGTAGGTGGTGGCGGTAGGTCCTTCCGGTCCTGTGCAAAAGTCAATCTTACGAACATGAATCAGCCGCACACATGAGCTTAAGTGCGAGCAGGGCATTTTTGTGCGGCGAAAAGCAGACCTGCATTATGTTCATGTAGCCTTCGTCAGCCGTTGGAGTTGTTGGACCAAGCCACTCGGGAAACCCCCGGAGGATGGGTGTGGATGGGGGAGTGGAATTCAGTTTCCAAATTAAAGACGAAATAATGAAGGAAAATGATGATGTGAGCGGAGTTCCATCCGCCTTCTGGAGAATTGAACAAACGTTGGTTGTATCTTGACATATATCCTTGCACGTGTTGCTGGCAGACCCTTTTTGCGAGGCAAGCTCTGACGGAACAAGATCCCGTGCCATGTGCAGCAAGCAAGCTGGCTGGAACAGTACTCAGAGTACTGACTGGTGTTGCTAGAGCTGACTCAAATGGTCGTCAGTCGCTGGCTATGGCTCAGCACTTTGTTCTCTGGTGCATATGAGGTGAACCAACACCAAAACGACGAGTTGCTGCAAGCTCTGCCGACGCTCTAGAGCAGAAGTAAACAATTTTAATTAAAACAACGGATAATTAAACTAGACAAATTTTCTTTGGTAGCTTTCATGAAAATGATTTTATTTAGTTCTTTGCTTCTCCCCTCAGCAATGGTGGTTACTCTCCAGCTGCTGTGAAGCACAAAATGAGCTTTTTGCGCTTTCGTACCCACCCGTTTGCTGCTTGCTTCCTGGGTTTCTTAAGTAAAGCAGGATGCACCACCCCAAGAAAGGCTGCTAAAATGTGAGGTGGACTGTGAGCTTATTGTTTTAGTGCTTGCCATGCATGGTCCTCCAAGTGAGTGGGATCTGTTTGGTTAGCGGAGAGATGTATATTTTTCATTAAAATGTTAATTATGGGGGTCAGTCTTTATTGGAGTTCTTCGAGGTTCAAATGTTTCTACAGTAGGTGCACTGAAATGCATTGAGATACACAGTGAGGTTCAATCTCAATTCCATTGAATTCTATGATTGATTCTATTCCCTATTCCAAAAACTTTTCTCATTGATTCCTAATCAACAAGGAAAAGGTTTGAATGGTAGCAAAATGACCACTCTTTGCATTTTTCACAAACATGTGCTCCGCAAATAACATAATTTATGGCTAATTACTCACAAAGCGTATCATTTAACGGATAAATCAAGCTATAACGGCGTTCTCCGTTTTTCCTCATTTCACCCCGCCGCACTGTATCCTTCGGTTGTTGACCAAACGCCGCGTACAGATTAAATGACTTGGAAAAATCACTCCAATAACCTCGGATGCTCCATCCCACATCTCGTCGTTTCTGTTTTTGCCGGGGGCCCGTCGAGGGTTTACAATTATAATGAAGGACGTGGGTAGGCACCGGTTGCATTTGTATTGGGAATACCTGTTCATAGATCGCTCCCATTCTTGTGCTTCATCAGCATCATGTTGAGTCGAAGACCATTGAAGCGTTGTTATGAGGGTAGATTTTTGTTTGAAAAATCTTAGATTGGACGAATTTGTTCTTCATTTAGTAATATATTATATTTGTTCATGTTTTTATGTTTTTTTTTAAATTTTTGTTCATAGAGCACAATCTAACTAAAGAGACTATCCCTACTTGAGTATACCAAAGGTTTTGACCGAATACTTTGTCTTAGTAAAAATACAGCCATTCCATGTGAAGCCGATTTAGTGGTTCTCAGATTTTCGTGAAAAGTGGTATATTTGTTCATTATCACAAATTATAAATTTTTTATTTTTTCATTAGGGTGCCCATTTCCATTTTCCGAGAAATCAATAAAAATGACTTTTTTCGAAAATTTATAACTTTTAAACTACTGGATCGATTCAGATGATCGATGCATCAAATTAAAGCCAATTACTTGGCCTTTTGGTCTCTTCTACGCTTGTCAAACATTCAGATTTTGTTTTCGTTATTATTGATCATATCCGTTTTTTGTTGTTTCATGGCTTCGGACTAGAGGGTGCAATATTCTCCTCTACTTTTTCTTGAAAGCTGAGGAATTTTCACATAGAATATCCAAAAATCAAAGGTGTGATTATTTTCCTATTTAAGTTATGATTTTTCAAAGTTAATCGATGGTTGAAAAAATCAAATTTTTTCCTTTTCTAAAATTTTTTTGTAAGTTTAATATTTTTCTAAAAAATACAAACTAATTGTCTTTAAATTGATATGTCGATCATCTGAATTGGTCCAGTAGTTCAAAAGTTATGAATCTTCGAAAAAGTCATTTTTGGAAAAAGGGCGAAAGAATGGATTTTTCGGACCACCCAAAAATGGAAATGAGCACCCTAACGAAAAAAGTAGATTGGTCTGGACCTAGGGGCACAAACGAGAACTTGACGTAGGACTGTGATTGTTTGTAGTAATTGTATTTGAATTGAGTTTTTTCATTCTTCAGAAATCTGATTTTTTTTTTCTTTTGATTCATCAAATCGAGGTTCTGGAAAAACAGTTTCTTATGATAATATTTATATCATTTAAACGAGTAGGATGAGATAGCATCCGGAACCATATTTTAACTTGGACACGAGTGACTCGACACTATTTGATTTTTTTTCATATCGACGTTCAAAGATGTGCACAAAATACATTAAAGTTATTACCACACTTTTCTTTTATTTATTTAAGGAAAAGGGGTCATCATTTATCAGTGCATTTTTGAACACAAGTCTAAATAGCTAGGATATACATAGATATAAATCCAAGTCTAATAAATCTATAACTACAGAAACATATCTTCTTCTATATATATAAAAATGGATTTCTGTCTGTCTGTCTGATTCTTATGGACTCGGAAACTACTGAACCGATCAACATAAAAATTGGTATGTAGGGGTTTTTGGGCCCGGGGAAGGTTTTCGTGATAGTTTGAAACCCCTCCCCCCTCTCTAAGGGAGGGCTGCCATACAAATGAAACACAAATTTCCACAGTACTCGAGAATTATTCAAGCAAATGAAACCAAATTAGGCATATTGAGGTTTTAGGGTGCAAGAAATGTTTCTATGGTGGTTAGACTCTACACATCCCTCTCTAAGTGGGACCTGCCGTACAATTGAAACACAAATTTCTGCATAACACGAAAGCTAATCAAGCACAATTTGGGATGTGAGGGTTTTTGGGTATGAGAAATGTTTCTATAATGGTATGACACTCCACCCTCCTTTGGAATGGAGAGGGGGTCCCATAAAAATATTAAACATATTTCACCAAAAAAATATTCCAGCCAAACATGACAATTGAAAATTTTCAGAAAACTCTGAAGGAAAAAGGGAAAACTCGGAAAATTAAATTCCCATATGTTCTACAATTACATAGTGACAAGTGTTGTTAGTCCAAACTGGAAATGGAATTCAATGTGATGGAACGCATTACTATATCTTCTTCTATCTATACCAAAAAAAAGGATAGCCAGATGTGTTGATAAGAGCAGAACTCGAGGAAGGAATTGTTCGATTTAGGGCTGTCTTTATTCTATCGTTTTTTCTGTATAAAACATTTATTCCATATAACGGAGAAACACGTTATTTACAAGTGGTTGAAAAATCTTGAACGAGGATTGTGTCTGAAAATAATCTTATAATATCAGATGATGAGTTTTCTTAGAAATACTAGGAAATACTAGGAATTATAGTAAAATATTAAATTCTACGGAGACGAATAGAAGTTCAATCAATGAACAGTTCTGCGATTGGACCCATGAACTTGCTCATAGTAAGAAAACGTGAATGTTTGAAGGTATTGATAACAAAAACAATTTTTTGGCTGGACGAAGTTTGCCGGGTCAGCTAGTTATGGATAAATGTAGCATTTTCTAATAGATTTTAGGTAATTTTCTTGGTTTTTTTCAAACATTAATGCTTTATTCTGCAAAAATGGTTACAAATTTAGTATTCAAAGTATTGCCCAACGCTAATCCCAATTGTTTCCCATCTTTCTGGCCATTCACGGACCCCTTTGCAGAAACAATCGACCGTTTTGTCGGCTAACGACTAATCGATACAATTTATGACTTCATCAAAATTGGAGAAGTGCTGGTCAACCAGGCCATGTTGCATCGATCGAAAAAGTTGGAGATCGGACGGAGCAATGTCTGGAGAATATGGCGGGTGGGCTAGGACCTCCCATTTAAGCGTTTCCAAGTATGTTGACGTGCTACAAAATAACTTTATCATGTCTTTGCTCGTATTGCGGCCATTTTTCCTTCAGTGCACGGCTTAAACGCCTCAATTTTCATCGGTAGAGGTCACCCGTAATGGTTTCATTCGGTTTTAGCAAGTCATAGTACACCATACCCAGCTGGTCCACCAAATAGACAGCAAAACATTCTGGCCGTGAATATTCCGCGCGACCGTCGATGTTGATGCATGGCCGAGGTACCCTACGTTTAGGATTGTCGTAATGGACCCACTTTGTATCGCCAGAAATAATTCGATGCAAATAAACCCTTTCTTTTATGCCGTTGGAACAGTTGTTCGCACGTGATATTGCAAATTAACCTTGTCTCCGTTTATAACTTAACTTAATAAGCCGTTTGCAATTTCTAATACCCAGTCTCGCTCCAACTAGCGAGCAGTACATTGGGTTCCCTTGGATTGGCAGCCACCCAATACAGAAAGTTCTGCTTGTTCAAAACCTTTTCAGGTAGAAGCAATCCTCATAACTATTTATGAATTTATGAAAATTTAAGATTGTCTAAAGTTTTTCTTCATAAAGCTCTTTGTGACTGGCATGATCAGGTTCTTTTGGTTTTTGAGTTTATTTGATTTCGTAGAAATGGAACTCAAAGCATAGCAACACCATATTTGCGCACAAACCGCCTCAATGACTGCTCAATTATCCCTCTTACTCTTCTCACATTTTCATGTGTTCTTCAACTCCTATGCCTTTCAATTGTGCCGTCAGAATTGTGCTTCCTGTAGCAATCACACAGTTAAATCTATTCAAATTGCCTCAAGAATCGGGGCTCATTTCTAAGCGTGGAACCTCACAATGTCGACTAAAGCCCCTTTGTTTCGGAATCACTGATTGTTTTCATAAACGCCGGGTATGACGAAGCCCTGATGTTCACCCGACTAAACTATTATAGTGCTCGAAAAAGAAATCTCGAGACGTCATGGCACCGGCTTTTCTAGCATCCCCAGCTGAAGTGATGAACATGAGAATTGAATTAAACAATTCCGCAGTCCAGCGTCGACAACGCGGGTACAATGCTCTGTATTTTTTTAAAAACACTTTACATTGCACCTTGCATTTCACTATTCATACTCCTTCCCTTTTATGTTGATGAAATCTAATAAAATCAGCAATTAACAGTAATTTCAATGACAGATACATCATCTCTTTCAACAAGGCGAATAAATGTTCGAAAGGTCATCAACTAATCTCTGAACGCAGACGCTATATCTAAAGATATGGGTTTCCAAATAAAACGTAGTACAACAGGTAATTATTACAAATATTTTATCTTTGCTCTCAAAATATGGTACAGATTGATGAAAAAAACGGAACCAGGGCTCGGCAAGGTCATATCCAACTGAGGATTACAGGGGACTATGAAGAAATTCGCCTTCGCTTACAATTGGAAATGAGTTTTTCGACATTTTCTTCTTCTTAAATTTGTCGTCCACATCGAACTTGCTCCTGCCGGTGAAAAACTCCAACCCCGGAATTTGCTTAAAATCGGCTTTTATATATGTTTCGTCGTTCATCACACAGCAGCCATATTTTGTCAGCATCTTCTCGTAGAGCTTCCGTGCCCGAGTTTTAGCCTTCGATTGTTGCCGCTCATCGCGGTTTGGGAAGTTCTGTACCTTGTATGTATGTAGTCCAGCTCTCTTCTTTGCATTCTGGACGTAGCTCTGTGACATGCCGATCTTTTTAGCCAAATCACGGCTTGAGACGTTGGGATTTGCTTTAACCATCCGCTTCACCTTTCCCTCTGTCTTTTTGTTCTCCGGTCCCGGTGTTCTTCCAGCTCCTTTGCCATGGTCCAACGTCAACCGCTCCTGGAACCGCTTCAACACTCTGGAGACGGTTGAATGGTGAATGTTCAACATTTTTCCCAACTGCCGGTGCGACAGGTCAGGAAATTCCAGGTGTTTGGAAAGAATTTGTTCTCTCGACTCTCGTTGGTTCACCTCCATTTTCGTTGAATCGAAAAACACGACTTCGAGTTTGACAGCATGTAGACAATACACATCAATGAGAAAGTGTGCAAAATTTGGTTGATTTTTACCCAATAGTAAAAAAGTTATGCCCTGTTGAATTTGTCGCAATAATTTCGTGTTCGCCCTTTAGTTACTATCTCACTCTACGACTCGACTATCTTATTTCATTCTTTTCCGTCGATTGGACTTCATTGTGTATTGAAGTGACAACCCCCAATATGAATTCGTTTCTCTCTCTCTCCCCCATGTATCACGTATGTTTGTATCAATGTTTGAGTTCAACGAGGTTTGACATATAATACAAATGAGCTAGATTTGTTTTTTGTATCGTACACAAAAATTACTCACACATAAAATAGCGTGCAGATTTGTGAATGTTGTTGATATAAATTCGTTGTGAACAAATATTTTGTTTAGAATTCCTCCCAAACTGCACTCCATTTTGCACGCTATTTACTAATGCTAACGCGAGAACTTTTATAGCATACCCGGTAACTGTCTAAGTTCGTTGGTGTGAGTTCACGGTGGGTGAACAAAGGAGCCGTCTATTATGGGTGTAACTACTTTTTTGTATCAGATACCAAGTTTTCGATTATCCATATAAGGACGTAAAAATAAGATTGTGTACGCGGGTAACAAGATTCATATCAGAGGCAGGAGGAGTGTGGATTGAAGTCAGATTGATTGAAGAGGCTGATTTGTATTCATTAGTCACGTCAATTAGAATAACCATTTGCTAGAACAGTTCATCAGGCATCCTCGCTCTTAACACTCGTCAATTCATTTCTAGTCAATTCAAGTCATGTTGACGGTGAATGACGAAGTAGTACTAGCTGATTTTAATTGAAGGGCTTAGAATGCAAGGGGTGTAAGTGACTTGATCGATTTCTCTTCATCAACTTTTTCTTTAGTTGACAACTCAACTGCGAAAACGTTCTAATTTGAGTTTGCCATAGAATCCGATAGAGGAAGACGTGACCTATCTTCCACATTGCCAAATACAGCTGGGAATGAGTTTACAGCTAAGTTATGACCAAAAGAGAGAGTCGATGTAGAGAAATCGAACAAATCACTTACACCCCTTTCATTCTAAGCACCTCAATTCTAATAAAGTAAACATCGGGATAATTTCGGAAAATTCAGGTAGAACGATTGCTTGTCAGAGTATCAGACAATGTGCTGAAAAATTTGGAAAATCCGGAAAATCAGGAAAGCTGGCATCACTGGTTGAGGGTTAACGGGTAAAACAATGTATGTGACATTAGTCTAAAGGCTACGCGCAAGTTGGTGTTGGATGGCTTATATCAAGGCTAGAGGCGGATTTATTTTATAGTTTGGAAAATGCAAAGAAGTAGAGCAAAAAGAAAAAAAAAGAAAATAGAAGAATGTATAATTTTTGCCAGATGGTGTCCTGTTTTTGCGAATTATTTGCATTGAAATTGTTCGCTTTAGGATGCACGCTAAAAATAGCACAAAGTATACTGAGTGAAGCGTTCATTGTCACTAGTAACAAAAAAGGAACATTATTTCAGCTTGTGTGTTGTTTTTGCGAAGTCAAAATTATTGAATTCACCTTCTTCAGCTGCAACTACAATACCGCAAAAAATGTCATAATGGCGATTCTTTCTAGAATCGCCAGTCGAGAATTTATGTGTAGAAATTTCGTTCCATCCCAGAATAATCCGAGGTGATAAATAAGTGAATTGAACAAATTTATTTGGTAGTGCTACTTCAACAATGCGGTCGTGTTTCAGATATCACGTTCTATAATTTTTCATCATCATAGAAATTCAAACAGTAAAGAGTTGTAAAGTATAATTGTCTAAAATCCCTATCATGACACACCGTTCCACAAAGGACGAACGACAATCAATTTACTGTTGCCGTAAGTGTGTGTGTGCGTGTGTGTATTTGTGTTTCACTATACATAAGGATGGTTGCCTTTTCTGTTCCTCTGATTGATTGATTGATACGCGCACACAGTTTTATTTCACTCATCGTCGGCATCATCATCATCATCATCATCAGCTATATCATCATCCGAGCGTGATTGAGCGCAGGCAACCGTCAAACCAACCTGAAAGCATTTTCCCACTGTTCATCCTGGAACACGACGAGGAATACACGGACGTGTGTATACATATCCTTGTTTCGACAGTAAAAAAGGGATGTGTGTAAGAGGAGTTCAACTGCTCCTGCTTTCACTATGATGTTTCGCAGAGTGGCATTGAGAGGCAAACTTAAGTGGCTTTGGAGCGGAAAATTCGAGATCTGATGTGTGGCAATCGGGAAAACCGAGCGGTCGTACTTACTGAGCTGAGGGAACAAGAGTGGGCGGTTGATGGAGGTGGTGGTGGGTGATACACTTTCTAAATTAGCGCACTCGAGTGCTAATGAGAAATGTATCCCTGGAGGAAAATGAAAGGATTATCTTTAATTAGTCAGATTATCATTTTCCATTAATTACTTCGATTCATCGTGAGTAAGCGGTTTGTTGTTATTGTTGTACACACAATGAAAGGTGGGATAGGGATCGAACTATTACAGTACCAGAGAACAATTATTGATTGACGATAAATGAAATGGAAGCTTCTTGGGTTCCAGTAATGCAATCTTCTGTTAACAGAATAACGTGGCAGGTTGGTATCGAGGATGACGGAATCATTATAATCCCGGGAGAAGTACTATCTAGATTAAAAAATAAATGGTCAAACATGATAAATAAAATAGCATTCGAATTGCTAATGTTTGTGCGATAAATGTGTTTTATTTGAGTTCACGCCATGTTTATCTGCTTCAAGACGTACAGCAATGAAAAAAACTAGTATGTATATTTTTCAGTTACTTACTAGCCTTTTAGAACAATCAATGTGCACAGCTTCGTGAGTTATCTTCTCAACATTCGTTCTGCGTTGTTTGCTATTTTTCACACGGAAATTCAAATTCTATTCTATCTATTTTATTTTACTATCGTATTTGGTATAAGAGGAAACACAATTGAATGTATGATTCATTCGTGTTATGTCTCGAAATTTTTCGTTATATCTGGTTGGAAAATACCAGATATTGTTGCATCGATGATTAAGGAAACTGACTGTGTGCTGGTGCCTCGGGCCACCCTATAGGGTCAAGCTCATTAAAAGGCGCATACCCACGCACAACCGGTTGTTGAACCATAATCCCCAGGATGGAGAACAAGATACATCTCCGATATGTACAGATCTCGGACAAGACACGAGACACGAGAGCATCGGGGGATGATGGGTTGTGAACGGGATGGCAGAAGAAAAAGAATCGCCAGTAGCTCACTACTAATGAAGGCGCTGGCAGTTGTTGCAGTCTGTACCATTATACATATGGTATCTTCATGACTGCTCCTTGATTTCCTGATTGCTCTAACCACCTCATATTCTCGTACGCTCGGGTTCTAACATACACGTCATCATTAAGGGAAGCCTTTTTTGTTGGTGTATTTATTCACTTCGCCATGCCATAGCCTTTGGCTATTCTTGATACAATGTCAATAAAGGTGTCGCGAAGCACTGGAACTGAATGGGAGTTAAGAAATTGGCTCACATCAAATTCGATGTGTTTGAATGTTGCTTGGATTAGTAGAACTTGTTGGCTGAATGACAAGTCTCTTTCGTCGTTCGAAAGTGAATCACTTTCTCCAGATTATTCTCGATCGGTCTAGGGTCTTCCCGGGTTGGAAATTCTCTCGACATGCCATGGAATAAATGCGTCAAGATGATGAATTGAATAGTTCTTTCGATTAGGAATCTACGCCTGTGATATAACCATCTCTTTCTTGATTTTTTATTCAATATTTTAACTGGTTAGTTGTATAGTGCAATAAATTTCGACATAAATATAATTATCAACAAGAGCTCGTTCAGCTCAATTTTTTTGTAAGAGACCATCATCATGATTTAATATAATGAATTATGTATTGTCTTTTGTGTGTGAGTGTGCTTTTTCATTATTACTCATTTTATCTTAAGCCTATGATGATGACGGTATTGATTGGTTTTGTTTTTATTTCAATTCAATTTTTCAATTACAATAAAAAATAAAATAATTGTGAAGTCTGCAATAGTTTGAGCCCGCGCGCGTTTACAAACATAGAAAGACTTGAGATCGAGCATAAGCAAAAGTAGTTTTTCGCGAATAAAATAAAAGCATTCCAAGGGGTTGAATGTGGAATTCGGAATGAAGCTAGGGATAGCTCAACCGGAATACAGTCATACCTCGATATAAGGCAACCTCGATATAAAGCAACCTCGATATAACGTAACTCGATATAACATAACTTTTACCTCGATATAACGTAACTTTTTCAGATATCTTAGAATTAAAAATAAACAATGCAGAAATAGTTTTTGGAGTATGAATTGTGTTTCCAGTAAGTTTTCAAACAAATAAGTACCGTAAAATGGGGTAGCATTGGTATTTTTCTCAATGCTTTGTGAATATGTCATATATAAACCAAATAATATTACGTTTCATATTTTCAAAATAAGTTTTGTCCTAGTTGAAACGGAAAGAAATAAAGCTCATATTTTTAAAATATTTAAACATATTAAAATAATTGTTTCATGTGCAGTTTTCATTTTGGGTCTCAATCTGGATGACGGAATTATCCAAAAAAGTTGAATTAAATTAGTTTTGGAAACTTCCGACGCATATCGATACATGTTCAACCATTGTACCTAATGGACATTTCACAAACGTAAACAATGACGCCGATCGGTACATTTAGCTGATTGAAACATTTCAGGAAATATGTTTATCGATTCGTGTTATTTTTACCTAAATTTATTCCATTTTTTTTTAATAAAAAAGAACTTGTGCAAGAGCAATGCACGAGTTTTTTCCCATATGAAATACGCATGCCTTCAACATGATATTCTTGGGCGGTCTTTCCACTTGGTATTGTTATGACATTTTTGAACTTTTAGCATAACATTGAACATGTTTCAAGAACAAAAATTCAGAGATAAGTAAGTAAGTCAAATATAGAAACTACAAAATAAACATTGATACTAGAGATGAAAAGGATATCTGGTCTATCCGGCCCATATTTGCTATCCGGACGGATACCGGATATTGGAAAAAATCAACAATTACTCATTAACACAACATAAATCATAACAAAATAGCTCATTAGCAAGCTAGTATAGCATAGCAAAATCATTTATCCATAATTAAAAATAAGGTTTTATTACTAAAATGCCAAATTGTTTTTTTTAAATTAATATTTACTTATAACATTAATTTATGAACGGTACTAAAAATTACCCAGTGGTAAATTATGATGAATAAATAATAAATTTTCAGATGTTGGCGATGATTTTACTTCGTACATCAGACCAACTTTAGAGAACATTCTTCGCTGTAATACTACTGCCAAGAGCTGAAAGATAAACTCTAGCAATCCTTGCCCACGATTGCCGTGAGTTTCGTGTACCGTTTTGTCTTAAAGTCCGAACGGTCTCAAATTCCGAACACTTCACTTTTAAATGTAAATTTACTGAACTTTAATGTTATAAATAATTGAAAAAAAAATCCTGACATTCTTTGTGGTATAGGTTTCATTTTGACATTATTTAGAGGTATCGAAACTGCCTATAACTTATAATACATTTCCATTTGAAAAAAAGTGACTGTCAAAACCAGCGATGAAATGTTGAAATGAAATTTGAATCAAGTTTCGAAGAACAAATTACATTTTTTGGGGTGTAGTATTTTGCCCAGGTGTATGACACGATTATCGCTATCTCACTCTACCTACCATCATCACATATCTCACTATCCCTCTGATGTAAAAGTTCATCATCGACATCACGATATGTCAGATGGTGGTAAATTGGTAATTCGCGATGGTGTCGACGTCTGGTGGCGACTTCAAATTAGGGCCATAATTTGTGTCCCAAACTCGTTAGTGTAATCTCTATCAGATCAGAAGACACGAAGCCGGTTTTTATGTTTTAAAATTTGAATGAAAATTTTCACATCATGTTATTTAATTACTTGAAACACGTATTTCTGATTTTCATTAAACCATATGGCTATACAATCCCAAAAGTGTTGCTGATTTTTTTTATTATAATATAAAATTGTGTTCATAAACAATTTTCGTATGAGACTTTTTCACCACCTGCAAACAAAAATGTTTTTAATTCAAATAGAATGCTAATTTGATATAGTAAAGCTAATTTTCATTCATAATTTTAATTTTGAAAACGTTCATTCCGACTGAAAATCAGCTATTCGTCTATGCTCCCCTAAACTAGTAAACGAAGCACAATGCCGCCAACGCGGATCGCTGTTTTGAAGAAAACAAATACTTTTGATGTTTGAGATGTTGGCACCAAAAACATGGCGGGTGTCATACAGCTGATTTTGCCAAAGAAAGATATGGTTCAATTTTATACATCGATCATCTGAATCGGTCTAGTAGCTCAAAGGTTATGATTTTTAGAAGAAAATTACATTTTTGCTGTTCGAAATTTGAGACAAACGGAAACAAACATATTTTTAGTTTTTCACCATGAATATGTATTTGTAAACCAATTTTATGGTGGACGAATGAAAGAAAATACTCTATTGTATCCAAAAACCACATTAATTCCGCGAAAAAGTACCAGGTTTGATTCAGTTTCGTCTCTTTTGTTTCATTTACAGGTCTTGAAGATGACAATGAGCTAACTCTCAGAAGATTCGCCGCAAGATATTTTATGTACTCCAATAACACTGCCAGCAAGACTGTTTACCGTTCAAGAACTCCTAAATTGCCTGACTTGATCAAGGGTGTAAGTTCAAAGTTTCGAAAACGAGAGAGTGACGCTGGAGTGCAAGGTTTTGCACGTTAATAACTCTTTACCGGCTGAATGGAGGGGTATAATAATCACTTCATCCGAAAGATAAAATGTCAACGAGTTATATGATTGTCACTTATCGGTCCAAAAAATCGTTTCAATAGCTTTAAATTGCTTTGAAAGCAAGCTATTGAAATCATCATTGCTCATTGATGATGATTGGTGATCGCAATGTGTTCCCGAACACGGACGCAAAATCTAGGCACCTGAATAAACCGTCATAGCGAATACATTCAAACTGCGACTTATTTTTCTCGCTTGCATTAGTGTTTGGGAAACCATAGCGGACACATGCGAGGCGTGAGTACTTTTACTCGCATCAGTTTCTGTTCTGCTTTCGCATGGAACAGTCATGAAAAATTGTTTGCGTATAAATGCGTCCAAGCGAAGGAAGATTCGCATTTACGCATTCGACTTGGTGTTTCCGTGATGCAATCCAATTGACGAATTTACGCAAAGCTGAATCAGCTCATGCGACACCTACATTAGAGTTCAGAACCACAAAAGTGATGATGTTTGTTTGTTCTACGCACTGAAAAGCAAGATTCGGTCGTGATTATTCATTTTATTTTTATTTAGAATCATTTCAACCATTGAATGTCTTCAGTATATGGTAAGAAAGTTAGGGCTTTGTATATTCACGATGATTTCAACACGCGATTGGACCAAAATTATTGATAATCTTCGAAAATTTTGAGTTTGATAATGCATACAGGTTTTGAATACTGTGGATAATGGTGATGAAATCGATTTCATATTAAGTTGGATTATATCATTGATAATGTAAGAGCTGATACAAGAAGGATTTGCAGTATTTTTAGCGCAACACATGCTACTCATCGTTTATCTAGTTGAAAAAAAATAAAAGTTACAACACTTATACCAAGCCATTCTTCAAAATATACATACCACATTGTAAAATGGCGAATTTTATGCAAGGTTATATAGACTTTATTTCGTTTTCACCGTGAAGAGGCGCCCTTAGTTTCAATTCTGTACATGGAGTGATCATGAAAAATCTCGTGTTATTCTCCCGAAAACAAAAATGAATCATGTATCAAATATCTTCAGTAGCTTTTACAAGGCCACTCAAATTCCATCGGTTCGTTTCGGCACCACTAACAAGTTCGAATGAGTTGAATTTTATGTTAATAACAATTCCATACTTATACTCATAAAACCACACACTAACAAGAAAGAACTTCAGCATCTTTCAAAATATTCATTCATTCATTCATTTAGAATTGATCCAGATGCAATTTCAAATAAATGATTACCGAACCAACGGTAGTCCTACGTTTACCTTGCGGTTATATCACAGATATAACCTACTTCTTGTTTTTTGGGTTGGAAACTTTCTTGACATGCCTTGGGATAAGTAATGGGCTTGAAGTATTGGCTAGAATTAGGCTTGGGTTTGCTCAGCTGCTTAAACTCGGAAACGATAGCATCGTGGCCGGGTATATGATAGAGCGGGAATTCCCTTGTAAATTCGTGGCTAACACTGACATAGGTACTGGGTTCATTCCCGATCGGTCTAGGGTCTTCCCGGGTTGGAAATTCTCTCAACACGCCACGCCATTTTGATTAGTAATCTATGTCTGCGAGACAACCAGTCCGTTTTCATTTCAATTTAATTTGCATGCTGGTTAGTTGATGAAAAATATAAATACCGTAATATAATAATTATCAATAAGATAACTCGTGCACCCGTGCACCCGTGGCCGAGTGGTTAGCGTCTCACATTATCATGCCGGGTGTTCGGGTTCGATTCCTGTTCTGGCCGGGGGATTTTTCGTCAAAGAAATTTCCTTCGACTTGCACTGTGGTCACGCGTATTCACGAATTTGTCCCTCGGAATACATTCAAGGCGTGTTATTTGGCTTAAGAAATCTCAACTAAGTATTAACAAATGACGCTAGTTAATGCATACGTTGAGACGGCAAAAGTTCCACAGGGAACGTTAACGCCATCCAAGAAGAAGATAACTCGTCCCGCTCAAACCTTTGTAGAGGAATGAGATGAGACCATCATCATTATATTTATGACTTGATGCCATCTAAGTTCAAATATTTTCATTCGAAATAATTAGAATCAATAATAGTTGAAGCGTATCTGAGTTATTCCAATCCATTCAAAACGAAGATAAGTTCTTTCTTCGATTGCGAATAAACTGCTAAATTTAAAGCCACTTAAATAGAAATAAAAAAAAAAGTTTCTAAAGGGTGTGTCACATCAAATTGCATTACGGAAAAAACGCTGTAGAAATTCGCCCAGTAGACCGATCCTTTTGAAAATTTTAGACAGTAAAATAAAAATTATTAAACAACTTTTGGCATTTTCTTTTTATTCATACTTCGAGCCCAAGCCCGTATGCTCGCACCTTCCTCTTTACCCCGTCCATAAGGTTCTGTACAACGTCAGGTTGTAGTTTTTTTTTGAACAGAAATCCATTTTCTCTTGAAGTCCGCCTCCGATTTGACCCCGTTGGCTTCGTGATCTATACACTCTTATCTGATTATAAGCGAAAGCTGAAGATATAATTCCTAAAAATTAAATTTCTACAGCGTTTTTTCCGTGATGCAATTTGATGCGACACACCCTTTAGGTAAGTTTCAAATACATGAGCGACTTGTGGCCAAGCGTTGTCGTGGAGCAAAATCACCTTATCGTGCCATTGCTCGTATTGAGATCGTTTCTCTTTCGAAGTTCGGCTCAAACGCCAAAGTTGTTAAAGATAGTTGACATCATCAAAAATACAACATGAGCTTCGAACCACAGGTCTGTGACCTGACTGTCAAGATTGGTTGATGACCGCGGCAAGTCTCGATTCTCGTAAAGGATTTAGGATCTGCAAACAATCGATGTCTCTCGCCTCTAAAAAGCAATTTTTCAAACCCTTTTTTGTTGATCTACAGTTTGTCTCCTGGATTAATTTGTTAACTATCAGTGGGATCCGAGTTGAGGTAAGTTAAAGCAATAAATTAATAGGAGTACTGGTAAGTTTCTTGGTTTTTTTTTCAAAAATTAATGCTTTATTCTGCTAAAATGGTTACAAATTTAATTTTCAAAGTTTTGCCCATCGCTAGACATAACTATTTCCCATCTTTCTGGCAATTCACGGATTCTTTTGCGGAAATAATCGGCCGGTTTTTCGGCTAACCACGAATCGATCCAATTTTTGACTTCATCAAAATTGGAGAAGTGCTGGTCAACCAGGCCATGTTGCATCGATCGAAAAAGGTAGGTCTCGGACGGAGCAATGTCTGGAGAATACGGCAGTATGTTTTGACCGGTTTCGCGACATGCGGCCGAGCATCGTCGTGCTACAAAATAACTCTATCATGTCTTTGCTCGTATTGTGGCCATTTTTTCTTTAGTGCACGGCTCAAACGCATCAATTTTCGTCGGTAGCGGTCCCCCATAATGGTTTCATTCGGTTTTAGCAACTCATAGTACATCACACCCAGATGGTCCCACCAAATATACAGCATAACCTTCTGGCCGTGAATATTCCGCGCGACCGTCGATGTTGATGCACGACCGAAGTATCCGACGTTGTCCGACGTTTAGGATTGTCGTAATGAACCCACTTTTCATCGCCAGTATCAATTCGATGCAAAAAACTTATCTTTCGGATCATTCCCATTACATTTAAACGATCGGATTTGGTTTGCTGAGCTACTCCAAGTGTGTCTGCAAATTCTGGTTGTGTTTGTGACGGATCTTGATCAAGTAAAGCCTCCAATTCTTTATCTTCAAACTTCAAGTCAAAATTACCACTTTTAAAACTGCAAACCACGTCTGACATGTTCGCTCAGTTGGAGCATGGTTACCATTAACTTTCACCAAAATGGGATGGCTTTCCGCAGCTTTTTTCTTCATATTGAAGTAATGAAGTAACACTCTCCGCAAAAACACTCTCGTTGGTACGAAATTCGACATATTCGAAATGGCAAAAACCTATTTTGTTAACGTTTCAACTTTTTGACATATACTGCAATAGACGCGCAATAACAGTAGCTTTCCAAAGAATGTCTGGAAATTTGATTCACTGGAATAATAATCAAGTTACGCTGTCTGTTGTAAAACCGAAGAAACTTACCGGTACACCTAATATTATTTTTTTTTGTATTTACGTATTAACGGCACCGGAACGCAATTTTTATTATAAGTTTATTTTTCATAATTAAATTTATTCGGAGGTCTAAGTAATGGGGACGAAGTCCCCATTAAATTTGGATAAGGTTCCGAGATAGCCCCAAGATGGTCAGACCTAACTAAAGGATCGTCTCTTATGTTTGTAACTATCCGGTGGAACACAGGTTTGCTTGCGAGAGGCCACCGCTTCCGGCGGCGTGTCAGCGGCCGAGTCGGATTGCGTCACCTCGGCGGCTTGGGGCACTTTGGATCCTTATCATAGAGCATATGATCGGAAACTACAAGCAAAGATGATCAGTGCAGTCCGAAATAATCCTGGAATCTCCAGACGCGATTTTGCGAAAAGGCTGCGACACACGGTACAGTTGGGTTAATCTTTCCATTTCACCATCTTTCTTATAATAAACTTCAAATGAATGTAATGTTGATTGAGAGTTATTTCAATGGTAACCCTGAGATGTAGATAGATTGGTAACCCTGAGATATAGAATAGATTGTGCATGTTTCGGTGATTCGAATTTTAAATAGTCAATAACAACTCGACGTAACGAAATCCCGAATAGAATGCATGGTGTCCCACATCAAATTGCATCACGTAAAAAACGCTGTAGAAAATTACTCACCAGACAATAAAATATGCCCTATTAGTAACCTTTTCTAGTTATTTATTTCATTCAACTTCAATACCATTTCATTCAATTTCATCCAATCAATACCGGTACTCAACCTATTTTTCATAGGGGTCACAAACCCGTGGTAGTCATGGTATCGCGAGCCGCAAAAAATAAGGGTGATGTCCAAGATACGACCTCATTATTAACGTTGGACAACGGAATTATAATCGATGAGAAAAAAACATTATAGAAATTTAAGACTGAAACTCTTTAGTACAAATATTTTTTAGCGCTGACATGTGCCGATGAATGAATTTCACTGTACGAGGGGCAAGAATGTTTCACGTAGGATTTTTACTTTCAGTTTTGCACCGAAGTAAGCAGGTTGACCACGCGACCACATAGTGCTTTCACGACCAGTCAACGACATGCATCAATCGCTAACCAATCTCAACTTGGGCTTGGACATTCAATTAGGTACCCATATTTACAGATTTTTGTGATATCAATAGTTTGCTTTCAAGGAATTTTTTCAATTATAAAAATTCTAATTAAAAACATTTGAGCTACGGAAACCTTGGGTCAATAAATAACAAACATCAATACACCTTTTATCTTTCGAATGAAGCGACTTTCATATCACTTCTTTCTGCCGGCAAAGAAATATTAACCCCAAAACCCTTGCACACTCTTGTTTTCGTAATTTTAAACATAGACCCTAGTACAGATGCGAAAATGATGTGATGCAATGTGTGATATCAGCACCAGCATCGAGAGAGTCTTCAAGCAGAACGAAACTGTGACTCGAATAATGATGATCATGGCTTCCAAAATTCTTAGTTCATTCCTTGGAAAGACCGATTTTGAAAACTAAACTCTCGGCCTTGTGAAAGGCCATTTGGAAAGCCTCGCTAGCTGAGTTATTGATAAAGCGTGAATGCTGTGAAATTGGAAATAGCTTATTTATATTCAATAAATTGAAAAAGGTTAAATTATTTTCATTATTTTCTCTACCCTCATTGTTCGTAGAACGAACACTGTATTTGCTATTTCATAAAAACGTACCCTGTTTACCGACTTACTGACGTAATGAATGACTGAGAGCCATTCAATACGTATGTTGCGTCCACTCTGACCGCTTTTCTTTTTCCGTTCGATACTCAGAGTTTTGTAGTAACTTTTAATCACCATTGAGTGTACGATTCCGAGTTGTTTTTCGATGTTCCGATGAGAGAGTTGAGGACTTTCTAGGTGTTTGCGCAGAATCAATTCGCGACGTTGCTTTTTGGGTGATTTTTTTCTATATTTCGAAAAATTGATGCAGTTTGACTTGGGACACCCTCTAAATACGCTCCGGCGATGGATGGCATTGGGAAACCTATAGAGGCGACCGGAAAAGTACCTCCATGTTCGATATCTTGGAAACGTGTATTAATAATGTACTGGCGATATATTTCGTCCTTCGGTCACGTCCATAGATGAAACAAGAATTTTGATAAAACCCAATAGATTTAGATTCAAACTAAAAATCGGGATCATAAAAACCACACACACACACTCTGAGTAACGTATCAAAATGACACCCCAATAATACTTTTCCAATTACCCCAGCAGTGCGTTAGTCGCGAACCTAATTGACTAAATTAAGATATCCATGATCCGGCGCTATCCTTGGAACATCTTAAATATGCAGCCCGGCGTTCCTATTGAAGATATCTCGTTATGCTTTATCACACGCTTGTTACTGGAACAGGATGAACGTAAGCCACGGCGAAGAGATCGCTACTGCTCGCTCAGTCACTTTTGAGTGCAGCCGATTCCGCCGAGTGCCGCACCGCGCTAGTGTAAACCCTAAATGAAACATCACGCTACAGCAGGTGTACATTCTTTGTTCATATCTACACGTCCAATTATAGAAATTGCAACGTTTCAGCGGGACAAAAAAAATCCGCCAAGAATGGGAAGGCGAATCATAGTCAACAAATGTGCCAGAGGACCGCGCGCGCACATGATGAAGGTGTATCCGCTCTCCCCTCGGCTAAGAGAGGACTTTATAATTTATTCATGTTTACTGCTCATGAATAACAAGTGTCAATTATTTCAGTCTATAGAATGGTTAAATAACTCGCATGAACGAACTACGCGAACTAGGAAGTCGCGCTGTAAACGTTGTCTGAATGCGGGAATACTTTTTTCGGTGTATTCTCTGAAAACATATTTCGCATCACTGTCCATGCGATGTATATTGAGATGTTTTGGATAATAAGTCCATCATGCATCATGAAACGATGCGACGTTCTCAAAATTGCTTATTAATTTTGTAACAACAATCTGATTGTGACGCACCGCTCCCGATGATGGCAAAACATTTTAGAATGAAAGTCGCGGGTCAAAGTAAGAAATCCACTGTTTTGCATGTAGAGAGAGAGCAGAAAAAAAATTATGAGTATACTACAAGTATAGCCTCGAGATACGTTATAATTATACAGCAAGTAACAAAGTTTTTCCTTTTGATTATTAATGTTATTATTTGACAGCTGACTGTTAAGATGTGGACAAATTGCAGAGGAGACAATTTAATGAAGAGAAAGCACTCTTCGGGGAAAAGACTCTGTCCCCGGGAATCAACAACTACCAATTAAACCGTCGCAGACGAGTCATGAACACGCTGGAGCATGGTCATGGAAGCATGCGCTGGTCAAACATCATATGTCGATCAATGAGCGCCAATGATATCCGTTTAATCGAAGCCAATAATTTGCTTATCACGTTAATCATGTAACGATTGTTGTATTGACCGTCAGTAATTGTAATGCCATCTTGTGTATTCAAATTGTATATTATTATTCAGATGTTTTTTTTTTGTTTTCCATTGGGGTTTTCTAACAGATGGCGCCATAAATATGTTGCAACTCACAAAACAATACTAGGGGAGGGCGGTCCTGAAACGACCACGCGGTTATCAGGAATGGTGCTGCCTACCGAATTTTCAGTATAGTCATTGGAAAGGTGCCACTATGCCACACACTTTGTCCGCATGATTCGCATTTGCCTGCTCCCTCCTTTGCAAAGTTTTAGCGTTTCATGTGTGTTCAAGGCTTCAACAAAGTATAAAATTGTTTTTTGACGTAGAACTACTTTGTTTTCTATACTCAGGGTCATTCTATGGACCTGAAATCGAGTGTTACATGAAAGGATCAAGAGATTTCAAACGCATACTACGCAAAATATACATATTCAGCCACTCCATGCCAAACCGATATAGTGGTTCTCAGATTTTCGTCAAAAGTGATAATTTTGTTTTTTATCGCAAAACATGATACTCGTTTTTTTATTTTTTATTAGGATGCATTTTTTCCATTTTAGGGTGGCCCGAAAAATCTTTTTGACGTAGGACTACGTCTAACCTTTCAATATAGGGGCCCATTTCAATATTTCGGTGTGAAAAAGTGTTCAGTTTTTGAACGCTAATACCTCCTCAATTAATGAATGGATTTTAGTTCCAAATACACACATTGATAGGAAATATCCTCAGCAATTGCCTATATATGCCTATTGCCTATATTACGGTTTTTCGGCTCATATGAAGTTCAAATTGATGAAAAATTGGAAGAAAGAATTTGTTCAGGAAAACGATAAGTCTGAAACATTTCATTCGCCCGCGAGTGGGCGCAGTTGTAGTATAGGCGAAAACCAATGGAGATTATGGCAACACTTTCTTAAACAGAGTTGTTGAGGATAGCTGCCCGACCATCTAGTTCAGTTGGACTTTAACATCTCAACCGAGTAGATTCAAAAATACAAATAGTTAAACACAACGTAGGTTGTCCAAGTTTTTCAAAAGTGAATAAAACATTTGGTGCCGTGACCAGGATCTTTGAATCCTTTGTTTCCTTTGAAACTGCCGTGAAAGGACCCTTTCAAAGGACTTCGGACAATTCACACAATTGTCCACTTCAACAACATCGATTGTCCAGCTATTGAAAGCCATCGCCATTTGAGAGGATTTTATACAATAGTACAAGGCCTTTTGTATAAGGATACAAGGTAAAGTCCGGTCCAATTATCCTCGCAGAGTGCAACAGATATCCTTTAGATTTCCAATTTTTTCTTGGATTTTCGATACTGCGGTTCTGGATCATCGAGTTCAACTGCAGCTGCCTTCAACCTGTTAGTGATACAACGGAGTGTGGGCTCGTTTTGCTCTACGTTTACGGGACAGCGTGCTGAAATTCAAAAAGGATTTTCTATTCAACCGAGAATCGGAGGATTTCTTCAATACATTGTACAAGGCATTTCATTGCCTTGGAACAGGTGAGCACCTTTCCAAGTTGCTATAATTTGTTTGTCCGGCCTACCTTGGTCTTTTTATCGCCAGGATAATTCGGAAAATCTGTTCGAGTATCAACGATGGCGAGTGCAGAGCAGCTTATCTCGCGACGAAGCACCTTGATTGCAACGTTGGGTCGGGCAGAGGCATTCGTGGCAAATTTCAACGAGGACAGAGATCTACCACAGGTGCAGCTGAGGATTGAACGCTTAGATGAGCTATGGAGAAAGCTGGAAGATGTTCAGGAAAGTTTAGAGGAGCTGGAAGATGAAGGTGAAGGTAGGAGAGAGCATGAAGAGATTCACGCTGGTATAGAATCTCGACTTTTTCTAATAAAATCGAATCTTCTTTCTAAATTGTCTTCTCCACTTACTGATAACTCTCGCATCCCTCAATCTGCACGCACTAACTCCACTCTCTCCGGAATCAAATTGCCGACGATAACACTTCCCGAGTTCAATGGAGATTATATGCATTGGCTCGCATTTCACGACACATTCTTAGCACTGATCCACTCCAACCCCGACGTACCAGAAATACAGAAGTTTCACTATTTGAAGGCTGCGGTCAAAGGTGAAGCAGCTCAATTGATTGAGTCGATAGCGATTAGTTCTGCTAACTATAATTTAGCTTGGCACAGTTTGAAATCTCGATACTCTAACGACTACTTATTAAAGAAGAGACATCTGCAGGCACTCTTCGACATACAGGTGGTCAAAAAGGAATCAGCGACTACCCTTCATGTACTAGTAGACGAGTTCGAACGTCATATTAAAGTTTTGCATCAACTAGAAGAACCAACCGACACTTGGAGCACAATTCTTGAGCACCTTTTGTGTACCAGGTTGCCAGAGGAAACACTGAAAGCGTGGGAGGACCATGCTTCGCGTGAGGAAGAGCCGAATTATACTTGTCTTGTTCAATTTCTCCAGTGTAGAATCAGAGTGCTGGAATCAATATCTGTGAATAATCATAACGCATCTACAAGTTCCACGAATACAGCACACCAACCGAAAAAGTCAGCACCGTTTCGACTTTCTTCTTACACATCTACCGCCACTTCTACCGATAAATGTCCGGCGTGTAATCTGCCACATTGCTTAATGAAATGCCAAAAGTTCAATCGATTTTCCCCTTCTGAACGCCAACAATTTGTCGCAACGAAACGATTATGCCATAATTGTATGCGAAAGGATCACATGGCTCGCAACTGCCCATCCAGTTTCAGTTGCCGATTATGTAACCGTCGACATCACACGTTATTACATCCCGGCATCCGTGAGAGCTCTACTAATCAACCTGGAAACCGAGATTCTGCGAGGCCAGAATCGTTCACGAGAACTGGGTCCCTACCAGTCCCGTCTAATGCACCAGATTCGTCACAAATATCGGTCACAGCCACCGAAACTACACCGTACATAGTCAATTGTACACCTGCAAAACAAACTTCTGAAAACGTTCTTCTATTAACAGCTGTCGTAAAAATTGTTGATGCCTACGGACACGATCATCTAGCGCGTGCACTATTGGACAGCGCCTCCCAGCCAAACCTGATTACTGATCGAATGGCACAAATTCTGAAACTGAAGCGAGCAAAAGTGAATGTCACTATACAAGGAGCGGGTAAAATGTCCAAAGTAGTTCGTGAATCTGTTTTCACAGAAATAAAATCGAAAAAAGAAGAATTCTCTTGTGGAGTTGAGTTCCTGATAATGGACAAAGTCACTGGAAACATTCCGTCCCAGAACGTTTCATTAACTGGATGGAAAATCCAAAGCGATTTGGTTCTTGCAGATCCACAATTCAACAAATCACAGCCCATTGACATGGTGTTGGGAATCAAACACTTCTATTCTTTCTTTCCTCATTCAGCGCGTATTGAGCTAGGCACTGAACTTCCCCTACTCGTGGACAGTGTGTTTGGATGGATTATCGCAGGCTCCGCCAACGCAAATACACCAACGTACAATTCCAATATTGTCGAGATATCTATGCTCTCACTGGAGGACTCTATCGAACGATTTTGGCAATGCGAAGAGTTACTCAACAAAGACAATTTCTCGATCGAAGAGCGACAATGTGAAACCTTATTCCAATCGACCTCTGAACGCAACACGGAAGGGCGATACATTGTTCGCTTTCCCAAGAAGCCAGATTTCGAGTCTATGCTAGGCCATTCAAAAGCCACTGCCATTCATCGCTTTGAATTACTCGAAAAAAGATTGAAACAAAACTCTGAATTACGAACTGAATACCATAATTTCATGCACGATTACCTCACTCTAGGGCATATGCGGCTTGTAGAAAGAGAATATGCCAACGAAAAGCAATATTACTTGCCTCATCACTGCGTCGTGAAGGAAGCTAGTAAGACCACAAAAGTACGCGTGGTGTTTGATGGCTCGGCAAAGACAGGATTCTCGCTCAACGATGCTCTGTGTGTGGGCCCAGTAGTCCAAGACGACTTGTTAAATATCATTCTACGATTCCGCACGTTTCAAGTGGCCCTTGTCGGTGACATAGCTAAAATGTACCGTCAGGTCTTGGTTCATCCTGATGACGTACCACTGCAGCGCATACTGTGGAGATTTTCGGAGGATTCTCCAATTCAAGCATACGAATTATCAACCGTGACTTACGGTCTAGCTCCTTCGGCTTTTCTAGCAACTCGTAGTCTCCAGCAATTGGCAAATGATGAAGGCGAACCATACTCACTTGGTCGTCCAGCGTTACAGAAAAGCTTCTACGTCGATGACTTTATTGGTGGTGCACAATCGGTGGAAGAAGCGATACAGCTTCGGAACGAATTAAGTGAACTTCTCAACAAAGGCGGATTCACGCTCCGCAAATGGGCTTCGAACAAATTGGAGGTGTTGCAAGGATTAAACGTTGACCAAATTGGAACACTGTCGGCTTTGCATTTTAGTCCCGATGAGACGGTGAAGGCTCTAGGAGTTACATGGGAACCAGGGACTGATATGCTCCGATTCGATTCGAACATTCGTCACAACAATGAATCATCAACGAAGCGTAGCATTTTATCCACGATCGCCAGACTGTTCGATCCGGTAGGATTAATAGCGCCCATAGTTGTGAGAGCCAAAATCCTTATGCAGAATTTGTGGTTATTATCTTGCTCTTGGGACGAGCCTGTTCCCAAGAATATTCAGGAAAGTTGGGACAAATATCATCAACATTTGCCATTGATTTCCTCACATCGCATACAACGCTGCGCTTTCCTACCAAATGCCATTCTTCAATTGCACACGTTTTCTGACGCCTCTGAAGCTGCATATGGTGCTTGCACCTACGTACGATGCGAAGATACGAAGGGCAATATTACAGTCCATCTATTTTCCTCTAAATCCAAAGTGTCTCCATTAAAACGCATAACACTCGCTCGCTTGGAACTTTGTGCTGCTGTCCTTGCTGCTCAATTACATAATCGCATTAAACAAGCAATTGAAGTTAATATTTCCGCCTCCTATTTCTGGTCGGACTCTTCGGTTACGCTGCATTGGTTAAAATCGCCACCTAATACATGGAGGACTTACGTAGCAAATCGTGTCTCCGAAATTCAAAACCTCACAGAGACATGCCATTGGAACCACGTCTCTGGAAAAGAGAATCCTGCCGATTTAGTCTCAAGAGGCATGGACGTATCGGACTTCATCGTCAGCGAGCTCTGGTGTTGTGGGCCACCATGGTTGAAACGAGACGCACATGAATGGCCTATCAGCACACCATCAAACATTCCTGTTGAAGAGATGGAAATACGAAACATCCAAACAGCTCAAGCTACCATTCAAACAAATCAAGCAGTCAATGGCTTATTTCTTCGATGGTCATCCTATAGTCGATTATTGCACGTGATTGGATACTGTCTCCGTTTTGCCAACAACGCACGAGAAAAAGCCAGAACTCGAATGTCATCAGATGCAGTTCCAGCATGTCGTTCACTTACCGTTCATCAGCTGGAAAAAGCCAAAATCATCCTCATTCGCCTTGCTCAAGAAGATAAATTCAACTCAGAAATTGAACACTTGAGACAAGCAAAGTCGTTAAGAAAGCAATCCAAAATTCGTAAACTAAATCCGTTTCTTGATTCCGAGAGTGTGTTGAGAGTGGGAGGTCGATTGCGTTTTTCACAGTTATCTTTCCAAGCTAAACACCCAGCACTGCTCCCTTCCAATCACCCTTTCACCAATCAAATTGCTCAATATTTTCACCACAAATTGCTTCACGGCGGCGGGCGCCTCTTATTAAACGCTATTCGAGAGGAATACTGGCCAATACAAGGACGTTGTCTTGCCAGAAGCATCGTTCGAAATTGTTTCCGCTGCAATCGCTTAAACCCAGAACCAGCTCAACAACAGATCGGACAATAACCTGCTCATCGCGTGATCCCCAGTCGTCCATTTACCATATCTGGAGTGGACTATGCAGGTCCTCTGTACCTGCAACCGCAACACAAAAGAGCACACGCTGTAAAATCTTACCTCTGTCTTTTCGTCTGTTTTGCCACTAAGGCAGTTCACCTGGAGTTGGTAAGCGATGTAACAACTCAGGCCTTCCTATGCTCCTTCCGAAGGTTCATCGCCAGACGAGGTCGTCCAGCCCATGTGTATTCGGATAATGGGAAGAACTTCGAAGGTGCGAGCAACCAGCTCGCGGATTTATTTATTTGGCAACAAAAGCAAACCGAGAGAGAAAAAATTATTTCCTTCTGTACTGACGAAGGAATCGTATGGCATTTTTCTCCCCCGAAGGCACCACACTTCGGTGGCCTTTGGGAAGCGGCGATTAAAGTGGCGAAGAAACACTTGTTTCGTCAACTCGGCTCAACACGACTATCATTCGAAGACATGTGTACAGTCCTAACCCAGATTGAAGCTCAAATGAACTCCAGACCACTTCTTCCACTTTTAGAGGATCCAAATGATCTAGCCGCTCTTACCCATTTTCTCGTCGGGACCACGTTGAACGCCCTGCCCGACCCGGACCTGAGCCATATACCAACGAACCGCCTCGACCATTATCAACAGCTCCAGTTACATGTGCAGAAATTCTGGTATCACTGGCGACGTGAATATTTGCAGGAATTGCAAAGGGATACCGTACGTGCCGGCCTCAACGAAGACATCAAACCAGGACGAATGGTCATCGTTGTCGATGAGCTGCAACCGCCGCTCCGATGGCCGCTAGCTCGCATCATATCCGTACATCCTGGAATCGACAACATAACGCGGGTTGTATCACTGCGCACTGCTAAAGGAAACATCACACGCCCAATTACTAAAATTTGTTTGTTACCTGTTTATTCAAACGCTTCCGGGCCAGAAGCAAGTGATTCGGAGACAATCAATCCACATACAGCAATAGAACAAGCTGAACTAACAGAATTAAATGAAAATATTGTATAATGTATGTAGAATTAAGCACCAACCATACGATTGTTTGTTTTTGTTGTAATAACAATAGTTGAACGTCATTGTTCAAGGCGGCGGGCATGTTCAGGAAAACGATAAGTCTGAAACATTTCAAGGCATTTTTCGCCCGCGAGTGGGCGCAGTTGTAGTATAGGCGAAAACCAATGGAGATTATGGCAACACTTTCTTAAACAGAGTTGTTGAGGATAGCTGCCCGACCATCTAGTTCAGTTGGACTTTAACATCTCAACCGAGTAGATTCAAAAATACAAATAGTTAAACACAACGTAGGTTGTCCAAGTTTTTCAAAAGTGAATAAAACAGAATTCTCTACTTTCCCATACATTTTGTCTGCGCTCCCGCAGCAAACAGCTATTCATTACAAGCAACCACGGGTACGGGCGAAACGTATGGACAAGGTGAAGGAGGGAGACAAAAAAGAGATTAGAAATAAATATAGGCGGTCGCTACAACGTTAACTATATGGCTATATAAAGTGAGCGATGGTGGGGCTTGGCCACATTCTATCATCGGACGCCAAGTAGGAAAGACGCTATCTTGAAATTGATTTTCAGTATAAGAGATATCGCTGCATTTGCCGGGGATGTATGTGGTGCGATACCGCAAGAGTGAGAGACAGGAGTTTCAATGGGATGTGGAGCAGGACAGCCTATCGAAGAGTGTTAAAAGCGGTGGAAGCGTCGCGCCGGGTGAATGAGTGGTGAATGAGTTTTAAACGGTTTTATTTAGCTGTGACATATTTGTATGTATGTATGTAACATGTTTGTCTATGGCGCTGTACCACATTAATTGAAATTTGACCCCTTTCCTGTTGACCGGTTGATCTGAAATTTGGAACACACCTTTATCTCTGCAGTCATTATAAAACTGCGTATTTCATGATCTTGAAAAAACATATTTTCTCACAGCCCCATCAATATGGGTATCAAATGAGAGAGATTGACTATTAGAATACAGTTATTTATGAAAAATTCAAATCCAAAATGGCCGTCACCACAAAATGGCGGATTACATATTTTATCTAAACCCCATCAATATGGGTATCAAATGAAGGCCTTGACTAGTAGAACACAGTTATTCAGGAGGAGTGCAAAGCCCAATTATATCACGATTCCAGACGGTAAATTCCTATTACGACATGCTTGCAATCAAGTGTGTGTTCGTTGCCGGCTGAACAATAACCCCTACAACATTTGCACCCCACGACATTTGCGCGACAAATTTCCATTTTTTCGTATTTGAATCTAAACGTTTGAGTGTTTGCTGAGTGCTGAGGTTTTATTTTATCCTTTGATTTTTTTCTGTAATTTGGAACATGAAAAGTTGGTCATTCTGGGATCTGTGCTCCATGATATTCGAATAATGGACACCCCTTGGTGCAGTCCTACGTCTTTCCGGTTATGTCCCCGACATTACCCACCCGTCTTTTTTTTCACTTTCTTGCGAGGCGTGCGTGCGAGGTGATGCTTTAGACGTTGGTGGTTTGCAAAGGGAGATGGAAAAGATCTCACTTTCGCTCTCTGACGTCCGAGAAAGCTTCACCGAGCAAATAAACATCGCGTTTGAGATTGAGCGAGTGTTGCCAAAAAGTTGGAAAATATGAAAAGCTTTTTCTCTGAAAAAGTAAATGTTGACAAAAACTTAGCTGTTATGAACAGAAAGCGACAGGTTAGTCCAAGCTCAATTAGTGCTAATTTGGACACTCCGAGCAAGAAAATAATGTTAACGAATAAAAATAATGATTTAAAAGAAAAAATGCTTCGAAATAATAATAGTAAAATTGAAACTTTCGCGAATGTCGTGGCTCGTAAGGCTCGTCCAGTCATTGTGGTAAAGCCAATAGAGTCTGGCAAGAAAAATGATGAAACAAGAAAAGTCTTGAAGACTAAATTAGATCCTAAAATACACAAAATAGAGAATTTCAGAAACGGGAAAGATGGCTCGATTATTGTTGAGTGTGCAGCAGGGGATAATATTGAACAAGTGAAAAATGGAATTGAGACCAATCTTGGAGAAGGGTTTAGTACTTTTATTCCAAAGCCAATAAAACAGAAATTGAAAATTATTGGGATGAGTGATCGATATTCCTCTGATGTTTTTATTGACAACTTGAAGAGTCAAAATGAAAACATTTCGATTAATGATGTCAAGGTTGTTGCTGAATATCAAAATCCACGCTTGAAATATAACAAATACAACACGATAATAGAAGTTGACCATGATACTTACAGAAACCTGATGACTGCTAGTAAAGTAAGCATTGGGTGGGATAAATGTACCGTGGTTGAGGCCTTTAATGTGTTGCGCTGTTTCAAATGTGGAGAATTCGGGCATAAGAGTACAGATTGCGACAAAGAACAAATATGTTCAAGATGTAATGAAAAACATAAAACATCTGAGTGCTCATCAAATGAATTGAAATGCATAAATTGTATCAAGTTTAATAAGGAACGGAAGCTGAATTTGGACATAGATCATCCAGCTTATAGCACACAGTGTCCTGTCTATCGGAGACTGTTGGACAAGAAAAAAAGTAACTTTTTCCAAACCAAATAGCAATTTAGAAAAAAAATATATGTGAGAAGAAGTTAGCAATAATTTATCTGAATATTGCTGGGCTTCCTACAAACTACGCAGAAAAGCGATATCTTGTAGAAAACATGCGTCCTCAGATGGTTTTTCTTTCTGAAACTCACATGATTGATGAAGAATCATATGATCAGTACAAAATTCCGGGCTATAAAGTTGCTTTTTGCTTGTCGCACTCCAAACACACTGGAGGTGTTTCAATTTATGCAAAAGAATCAGTCAAATTCAACATTCTGTTAAACGAAGCTGTTGAAAATAACTGGTTCTTGACAGTTGAAAGAGGAATGCAGATGGGGAATTATGGAATTATATATCATTCCCCCAGTTCTAGTGACCAGCGTTTTCTAGATATTTTGGAAAACTGGTGGGAAAGCATTGTTGATTGCAGTAAGTTAAATATAATTGCTGGTGATTTTAACATTGACTGGTTTAATGTCCGAAGTTCGAATCAATTGAAACAATTATCACATAACTTTACCTTAAAACAATCTGTTAACGAAGCTACGAGCATATCTAAATATAGTAGAACTCTAATAGATCACGTGTATTCAAATTTTGCTACTGTCCACTCTTTTACAGAGGCCAAATTCAAAATAACTGATCATGAGACAATTTTTGTTTACATTGAGAATGGACAGGATGACCGTGATGGAAATAGAATAAAAATTAAAAACTGGAATAGATATTCCAAAGAAGCCATGTCTCAGCTTGTTTCGACAAGCCTGGATTTTGAAGTAATGGCGGGACATCTGAATAATAAAGCAGCTGTTCTGACCGATATTCTGAGAGAGTGTACCAATAAATTAGTGGTTGAAAAATATATTGAATTAAACAATTCGAACAGCTGGTACTATTTTGATCTGCTGCGTCTCAAACGCAAAAGAGATAAAAAGTACAGAAAGTTTATAAGGACTAATTTAGAAAATGATTGGAATAGGTACAAAGCTATTTGTGCGACAGGATCAACCAAAGTATTGGCTTGATCAGTGAACCTGACGAAATAATACAGCCGATTAATATCAATTGTAGACTAGATTGTTTTCCACCCATCACTTTTGCTGAGTTAAGAGATATTTGTTTTTCATTGCAAAAATCGGCTGGTATCGATAATGTCAACGCAAAAGTGATACAAGATTGCTTTCATGTCATTGGACACGATCTACTGGATCTAATAAATGAATCTCTACGAACTGGGCACGTGCCAACGGTTTGGAAGGAATCCCTTGTGATTCCAATCCCCAAAGTTAATGGGACGGATAAAGCCGAAGAGTACCGCCCTATTAACATGTTGCACATATTAGAAAAAATGTTAGAACTTGTTGTGAAAGTCCAGCTGATGCATTTTGTAAATAACAACAATTTGCTAATACCGGAACAGTCGGGATATCGAGAGGGACACTCTTGTGAAACCGCGCTGAATCTGGTATTAGCAAAATGGAAAGAGAATATCGAGGCGAAAGAGACTATATTTGCGGTATTTCTGGATCTTAAACGCGCTTTTGAAACAATTTCTAGGCCCTTATTGTTACAAACATTAGAGCGCAATGGAATTGTAGGAATGTCGTACAAATGGTTCGAAAGCTATTTGTGCGACAGGACTCAAAAAACTCGTTTTAATGATTCTTTTTCCGATCCCAACGGCAACTCACTCGGGGTGCCACAGGGAAGTGTCTTAGGGCCCATTTTGTTTATTTTATATATAAATGATCTGCGAAGTCTCACATTAATAATGTCATCAAGAAGATTTCCAAGAAGTACGGCGTTTTGTGTCGTTTGAAAAAAGAACTGACGGTGAACAGTAAAATTAAATTGTATAAATCATTGATCTCACCGCACATAGACTTTTGCTCGTCGATCCTATTCCTTGCAAACAATACACAATTAACGAGATTGCAGCGTTTACAAAATAAAATTATGCGTTTGATTTTAAGATGTAGTAGATACACTTCCTCTAATTTGATGTTGGACGCGCTACAGTGGCTATCTGTGAAGCAAAGAATTTACTATTTGACAATGGTGTTCATCTTTAAAATTTTAAACGATATGCTGCCTCGATATTTGTGTGATCGAACTGAAAGAGGAAGTGATGTTCATAGATACAATACTAGAAACGCGGATGATGCAAGAACACCTAACTTTATATTCAGTAGGTCGCAGAACTCGTTGCTATACAAAGGAATACATTTTTTCAATCGGGGCATCGAGCCCAGGGAAATAAAACGAGCGGCAACAATGGCAGAGTTTAAGCGAATGTGTATTTCCCACGTTAAATCTGTTTTGTAAACAGGGTTTCGAAATTTTTTTGTAAATTAATTTATTTATGTTTACTAATTATTGAAATTTAAAAAAAATTACAGGTATCTCAAACTGCCATGTTCGTACTGATGATGATGATTCGTACTGATGATGATGCATTGTATTGTAGATTATTAAAAAAAAAGAAAAAGAAAAACGAGCGTTGTCTACGAAAGTTTGAGCCTCGCGCGCGTTTGGTGGGCCTGGACTAATGTTAATAATGAACACTGGCAGAAAACTGACACACAATGAAATTTTATGTGGGGTCTGAAGTAGAAACTGGAATTGGGATAGCTCATTCAGAATTGTTGTAAACTATCTTTCATCAGATGGTGGTATCGATTATTTCTGATTGTAGCAGATCTCTTTTATGTTCTAAGTTGAAACTTTTGGATATTGGGTTCAATTCCCAATCAGTCAAGGATCTTCCCGGGTTGGAAATTTTCTTGACATGCCTTGGAAAAAAAAACTTTGGGCCTGAAGTTGAGACTATGACTATGTCAATGTCAATATGGATAGGAACATTGTTTGTTTTTTCGCAGTTTATGCCTATTTTTTAATGTTCTATTGATAGATATTTATGCCTGCAACAGAGCCAGTTCGCTTTGTTTTTGTTTTTATAATACTGGCTTCTTGATATGTTTGAAAATAAATATTATCTATAAGATAAATCGTCCTGCTCAAACCTTTGTAGGGGTATGAGGTGGGCCATCATCATCATCTCTAAGGGCCATACAAATGAAACACAAATTTTTGCTTTACACGAAAATTAATCAAGCAAACGATACCAAATTTGACATATGGAGGTTTTAGGACGCAATAGCCATAGAAATGAAACACAAATTTATGCATAACTCGAAAACTAATCAAACAAATGGAGCCAAATTTGGCCCATGTGAAGGTTTTACGGGGCACGAAACGTTTCTATGGTGAATACACTCCTCCCTCTTTCTAATGGGGCTGCCATACAAACGAAACACAAACTTCTGCATAACTTAAGAACTAATCAAGCACAGATGTGAGTGTTTTTGGGTATGACAAATGTTTCTATGATGGTATGACACTCCTTCCTTCCCTGGAATGGAGAGGGGGTCCCATCAAAATATTACACGTATTTCAACCAAAAATATTCCAACCAAACATGACAATTGAAAATGTTGGGAAAACACTGAAGGAAAAAGGGAACATTCGGAAAATTAAATTCCCATATGTTCTACAATTACATAGTGACAAGTGCTGTTAGTCCATTTGATGTTTGTGATGGAACGCACTCCTATATCTTCTTCTATCTATACCAATAAAAAGGTATCGCCGAATGTGTTGATAAAAGCAGAACTCGAGGATGTAATTATCCGATTTAGGGCTGTCTTTATTCTATCACATTTTCTGTATAAAACATTTATTCCATGTAACGGAGAAACATGTTAATTGCAAGTGGTTGAAAAATCTTGAACGAGAATTGTGTCTGAAAATAATCTGATATTATAATGATGAGTTTTGTTAGAAATACTAGGAATTTTATAGAAAAAGGTAAATTCAACAGGGTCGATTAGAAGATCAATCAGTTCTGTGATTGGACCAATGAACTTGCTCATAGTAAGAAAACGTGAATGTTTGAAGGTGTTGATCACAAAAAACAAATTTTGGGCGGGACGAAGTTTGCCGGGTCAGCTAGTTTGAAATACAAAAGTTAGGGCAAACAAACCGATTTTTTCATGGTGACCCTAACGCAACTTAGAAAAAAAGCGCTATATCGGTTATTTCAAGAGATAGAAAAAAAATTTTGTTCTAATAAGTTTTTTTAAATAATTGGGGCTATAACATTGTCGAATTATATTTACCTCTATCCATAAAGATAAGAAAGTTAGATTTTGTATTTCATCGTAAATTTTGGTCACCCTATTTTTGACAATATCAAAATAAGCGACAACTTTGTCGAAGACAGATTTTGTCTAGAGAATAACTGTCGAGCTCTAGATGCTAATTTCCACTTAAATGCACCTCCTGGGTCATTGTGCAATGAAACCACGATCGATTGATACGTTTTCATGTTTTTATAGTTCTTTATACTTTCATGAATTATATTCAGTCGCTTATTTTCAATTAATAACAGGAAAAAAATCGAGTTTCGTTATTTGTGTTAGAGTATCAAACATTACTCTGTTTCGAGGAGGCTGAATTGGACGACTATTAAAACTGGATGAAGACGTAGAAAAGATATTTTCTGAAGTTTTTTGATTGAATTATATTCTTTTCATCAAATAAATACCAATAGAGTATTGCGGTATTGAAGTCTGCTTTATCACAAAACTATTTTGTCAGTTCGCTCAAAACTGCGACAGTAGTAATGAGGTAATCAATCGATTGTATTTGTCAATTGGAAAACAAAGTATGTAACAGTTTCAAGACATTGCATACATGTGATATTGTCTGCATTGGGGCATGATACAATTGAGTTTTAAGTATTATGAAAACAAACATCTGTTTCGAATGTTTCGAAGAATTCAAGATAGTTTTACTTTTCCTTGATTTATGTCCTCATATAAGGAACGCAACTGATTGAAATATGTCCACATTTTCCCGCTCAGAATGTCCACAGCATCAATTCCGCTGCTCATGTTTCACATGTTCATTATAATCAATTCCTTGCGGGAATGGTACCGGTCAAGCTAGATAACGAGATGCCGCTGTTTGGAATAATTATAACGACTTGGCGAAACAATAACAATTACGAGTTCTTTCGTTTCTTCTAAAAAGTACAGAGAAAAGAAAGCTCGTCGCGAATAAAACGATGCAAATCATAATGAGCAAAAAGTGGAGAGTTTTAATAAATGAAATGAAAAACTGCTGCGAGTGCCCGAAGGGAGTTTGAAGCCTGCTGTCTCGGTCCAGTCAGAGAGCGAGAGGGTGAGCGTACGCGGGGAGCCGGATTGGCTGTTAAATGTGAGATCCGCCATCAGCCAGTGTTAGGAAAATTTCGTCGTCCTGACCGAAACGGGAGTGAGAAAGTAACGAAATGCGAAAAACGAGTTGATGGCCAGGAAGAAAATCCTTTCTGTTGGTCTTTTGGGTGGGCGAGAAAATAACAAACAACTCTACCCTTAATTGGAACGAGTTATGATTGTGTGAAAGGTAGTTGGGTGAGCCTTTGCTGTGGCTGGGTGAGCAGCTTCCGGATGAGCAGATGAAAAGTTGAAATATTTAGTGTGAAAGTTTAGGATTAATTATAACATTGTGCAGTGGTAATTGAGGCTTATGTTTCACTGTAATTAAATTTAATTTGAAAAGTTGCTAATTCAGAAGTTGGCACACTATCGTGATATCAATTCGGATTATTGTGACGCGATAGACACTTTGTGCCGATGCGAATAATATTCATTTGACATTGTACTTTCTGTCAGGACAAAACTTTCACTAACGACCACGGGATGCTGATTGGGACGCTCTAGCGGAAGCGTTATAATTACGGAAAGTATACCTGTGCGCTCACGGTATTCGTGGCCCCGTCTGCAGAGCGAGCGGCGGTGATTATCTGGAGAAGTCAGTTTCGCGTCTACAATTCCAACATTCATCTCGTTAATTAAAATCAACCCTTTTTGTGCGCGGAACCAGCACCCTCGCCCAATTGAACACGCCCAATACGTCCCACAAGACAGCAAGCTGTATCCACCATTCTCATTTTCCAATTTTCCGAATCCCGTCGTCGTCGTCAATGTTGTCGTAACCGACCAAGTTGTCATCGTCGTTCGCTTGTAAACGAACCGCATACACACATATCAATAATGATCTTCCACACAAATGACGCAAATTGCTAATTAATTTAATTAACTACGTCGTCTAATTTTCAATTCATTTCGTTTGTCTTCATTCCCGCCTCGCTTGATTCGCTCTGATTTCATACAGACTGAGAGTTGTTTCAGTCTCCTTACTGGGATGACAAATACTCTGGAAATTTGCTGTGAAACGCATCCCAAATGCATGATTGCTTTAGCTCACATTTGTGTACAGAAAATGGGGACAATTTGAACAATTTGAATTTGGGACCAATTTTTATAGTATTTCCCTCGCTGGAATCGAATGAGTATCACAGCTTCCATCATACTCTCACATCCTGAAGCGTCCAGCTAACAAAACTCGTCGTCTTTTGCATTCCCCTCACCAACACACACACACGCACGCGTCTGCGAGAAGAAAAAATGGTAAGAATCCGACAGCATTGCGTTATATTCAGCGAAAATCCAATTAAAAGTATTGTACCAGACTTGGTTAATTAGCTTTTATACCCCAAACCATAATTAAATTCATTAAAGGATATTTTGCGATACTTTTCCCCCTCCGTTTGTCTTGTCAGGCCGTGACCCAGCAGCATCAGCAGCAGCAGTCACAGCGTGGATGGAACGCGGAGGTGGACATCACCATCTCTCGAGCGAGTCACTGCCCATCATCGTCAATCGACCTACCCATCTAGTCGCGTTGCGAGCAGCCATCCGCCATAAGGATGTTTGCCGGGACAAAGTTGTTTCTCCACGTTTTTGCGCACTAACCAAAAAAAAAAGTATTCCAAACGCGGGGGTGTGAGAATCACTGGAACACAAAAGGAGCACTGAGAGCGGGGACACATACAAACAACGATTCGGAATGCGTGGAAAACCGAGAATTACAAAAAAGTAACATATTCAAGATTTGCGAAAATGTTGCCAATTGAAGCCCGCAAATGGTTCAGCTGTACTTAAAAACACCCTGTAAAATCAAAACACACTAAACATTCTGGCATTTATTTATGTTATAATCAAGAATTCTTAAAATCTGACTGAATTATTTTTACAGTGTATATAATCACAGGAAGCTTTTGTTGTCTAGATAAGTTCAATTGTTTACATTATGGCTACCAGAGATGTCTAAATTTTTCGTTTCGATTATGGATTAATCTTTGGAACATTTTACAATAATCGATTCTTTCGAATAATTGCATTTCAGTATTCGAGCGAATATTTGTTGAACAGACATGGATAATATAAAAGTGTTCAGATGTCATAATTCAAAAAGCTACATTAAATATAATTTTAAAAATAAACATTGAAGTGCAAAGTAATGGTTATTCAATGAAATTGTATTTCTTTTCTTCTTTTTTAAATAACAATTCATGTTTTTGCGTGCGATGGAAAAATGAGTACATTACGAAAATGATCTATGTGGATCATTCTTATTGGAAAAACATACGATATTTCTGTTCAAAATTTTAAAATTTGTTCACAATTCGATAGTAATCCACAAGACAGAACGAATGCAACGATTTGCCTGATTCTTATGGACTTGGAAATTATTGAACAGATCGCACATACAAAGGCTGGTCAAGCAAAAAACAAAGTGTCGTTAAATGCGAGAAAACATGGTAAAATAAATAATAAAAGGTTTTTTTCTAGATTACAAATTAAAACATTCATCTTCTTCTTCTTCTATATAACTATCATCAGATTCGTCGTCATCTTTTCCTGATTCAATAATTGTTATCTTCAGTTATTCTTATTTCATCTGAAAGTTTTTTTTCTTCTTTTCAAAATAAGTGTTTACTATTGGATATGTGGAGAAAAGAAGATGATTGACTATACTATGATAAGTAACGGGTATTTCAATAGGGACGCTACAAAAGTAGACCGATCGGGACAGCAAACGACGCCATATTTTTTCCCGCTCTCTTGACATTTATCTTCAGTAAGGTTTACCATTACATAATGGAAAGATATACGATCCAACAACGAGTCGAGATTATTAAAATTTACTACCGAAAATCGGAGTCAATGGCCTCATCTTTAAGAGCGCTGCGTCCAATTTATGGTTGTCATAATCGGCCTGCCAGATAAACAATTGAGCGTCAAGTGGAAGAATTTGAAGAATTTGAATTTTCCACTTGAGAATCTATTACCATTTTCGCTTCACACCAACGGAACACGAAGCCTAATTCCGCAAATGAGCAATCCAACTGGGCTAACAACGATGTCATTGTAGAACATATGGGATTGAATATTTTTTCGAACTTTCTCTCAAAGCTTTTCTAAAATTTCAAAGTTTTAACCATAAAATAACATTGATTTACGGGAAGAGACGAATACAAAAAAAATGAAGACGGCTAAAATCAGACCATTCCTTCCTCGGGCCTACCAACACATTTTTGTTTATATGTGTAGAAGATATAGGAGTGCGTTATTTCCCCTGAAAATCCATTTCCACTTTCGAACAAAGATCAATTTCGCTATCGCAAACATTGAACGGACCAACAATGCTTGTCATGATGTAATTAGAAAACATATGAGAATTCAATTTCCCGAATTTTCTCACTTATTTCAAAGTTTTCCGAATTTTCTATCCGCTATATTGATCTACAGAAAGAGACGAATACAACAAAATAAAGACGGACCCAAATCGGACCATTCCTTCTTCGGGCTTTGCGCTTACCAACACATTTGGGATTCCATTCGCCCGCTATGCAGTTGGCTCCCCAGACTTTAATTGCCAACATGCACGCAAAAAAAAGCTTCTTTCTATTCAGAGAATGTTTTCTTTGAACGAAACCAAGGATTTTTTAATCAGACTTGCAAAATGTGCATGAACGATCTATAAACTTTTACTTAGTCGCGGCAATACATACACACACTCTTTACAGATGAACGGGCCGAAGGTTGAGCAGTCCACTGATGATTCAACAAGAGCCAAAGGTTGTACCGCTCATGACAACTCTACACGAGCTGATGATTGCGCCGGCTAGTGATCATTCTATCCTGGATTCCTTGAGTCGAAAAAGACGCACCACGCTAGATATGGGGTGCAGACAAGGGGGTCGTTGCTGATTAACGGTCAGCTGCATCCCAATAGGAAGTATCCCATGTCGGGCACACGTACAGAGCACTGAAGACTGCAACATCCCAATTATGAGAACACTTGTAATACTAACCTCGAACCAACCGCGAGTAATCGGTTACATATTACTAACATAGTTGTAAGCAAACATTGTCAAAATATTGAATTCCCGGCCCTGTTAGGCTGACGCCATATGAGCCTTAATAAAAATAAATTTTTTTGGTGCATGACCTTATAGCCTCTTAGTTCGTGCAATTTTTGAAATGCGAACTAAATTTCAAGTTCGTTTCTGTGAAAAAGTATTCTACGAAGAAATGTTTTGGGATGAATAATTTCTTTCCGTGTATGAAAAGAAACGAAACGAAAGCAATGAATACTGCGACATCGGGTGATATGTTTGTACATGATGTTCTTGAATTATAAACATCGTGTTTGTTTTCACATGTCTATGTATGTGTATCATTGTTCGTGTTGGGGATAGACACTCAACACTAGCGAGAATCATGTTCGAATTCAAACAAAAACATGGAATTTTCACATCGCGTGGACATGTGTAAGTGTGTTTCGGAAGACTGCTCAGCTGTATTTGACAGTGTGGAAGAGAAATCAGAACCTCGGATCGGATTCTATAGCAAATTCAAATTGGAACGTTTTTGCAGAAATTGATCAACTCATTTACATCCCTTTCCTTCTGAGCCCCTCATATATAAGCTGGTATAGAAGACTATCAAATTTCCTTTAATCCAACAACATCATCATCATCATATAAAATTTCAATTCTTGTTCTGTCCTGTGCAATTGTCGAGTCACAAAATAACGTTCTTGGAATAACATTTTTTGAATAACTTGTAAAAAACACAAACACTTCACATAAATGCTCGAAAAGGACCCTTCCGAACGTCATTTATCGGAGCAAAAGCTTCATTTAGTGCAATAATTATTTGCAAAAAATATGATATAGAAACATCCTAGTCAAATGTATTCTAGAAGAAAGTGCAACATACGCCTTGTGGTACTCCTCTTTCGTCTTCTAGCTGATACTCGCACAAAAATTGTCTTCGAAAAACTAGATTTGAGCTAATTTCATTTTTCTAAATCCATCGTCGTTTAACAGAGCTTCGTTTACTGTTTACTGTGCCAAATGAACGAATTTTGTTCCGTCACTTCAAATGGGCCTTCGATTGGAGATCTTCTTTTCTTGACGCCTACGTTTTTTTTTCGCTATCCGGCTAGAAGAACCAGGTCGATTCGAATCAGCACAAGACATATCAGGCATTCAGTATCGAACCAAAGCGACCGGTTTACATTTGGTCGGCAGATCCTAAGGCTCTCTGTTTCTACTTCGGAACTTGGCTGCAGCAATCGGTTTAAAAAATGAAAAACGGTTTAACCGGTCGAACCGTTTCGAAAGATATATGGGGGGCTCAGAAGAAAAGGGGTGTAAGTGAGTTGATCGATTTCTCTTCATCAACTTTTTCTTTAGTTAATAACTCAACTGCAAAAACGTTCCAATTTGAGTTTGCTATCGAATCCGATAGATGAGATTCTGACCTACCTTTCACATTGTCAAATACAGCTGGGAATGTGTTTCCAGCTAAATTATGACCAAAAAGAGTGTCGATGTAGAGAAATCGATGATGTTAACTACACCCCTTTCATTTTGAGCCCCTCATATATAAGTTAACAACCCTTCTTTCGATTGTATCGAATAACTGAAACCGATTCAATCGTGTTTCACAAATAGTTTATTGAATAAATGACCGTTCACACTTGTGGTTGAGAATAGACTGCCTGCTGACTCTCTCTATGACTGATCTGTAGGGGAGGTGGGAATTATACGGACATATTAAGAAGAGCTTTAATTATATCTTTTGAAATTCATGTTTCACAAAACTTATTTTCTTGCAATTCAATATACTGTTTTTCGACCTAATCGACCAAATGTATTATAAAACATGTTTTTCAATGTTTTCTACTGAAATTAAAACAGACCGAAAAGTATAACATTTTGACGTAGGACTACGTCTTTCATTTCTATACTGGGGTGTAAAATCAAAGTTTCGAAAACGAAAGCGTTACGCCGAAGACCGAGATTTTGAGTGTTAATAGCTCCTAAACAACTGAACGAAATGGTATGATAAACACTTCATTCGAAAGATAAAATGTCTACGCGTTCTATACTTGTTACTTTCTGATCCAAAAACTTGTTTCAATAGTCTTAAATTTGCTTTCAAAATAGGCTATTGAAATCACCAATCGGTATATAAGCGAGCGCCGCTCGGAAATCCACTCAGTTCTAATTGAACAGCGATTGGAGCATGTTGTCGCTGTTGTGGTGAAGCTCTTCATTTATCATGAAAGCGCGGATGAACGGTGTCACCAAGAGCCTGTTTGTGCACTTTAGGCCAGAAGGGAATCCATCAGGAGGAGAGTGATGCTACAAACGGTTCCCCGGGAAGATCTCGAAGCAGCCGCTACACACACACACATACACGCACGGAATTCTTTCCGTTTGGATCGAGAAAGATCCGGAAAATAATCTGCCAGTTCCTCTAGGAATTTAGAAATACATTCATGTGAAAGAGTTTATTTGAATGTTTTCTATATATGTAACACTGTGACTAAATACATTAGGTTTTGTGATTTTTCAATCAATCGCAATCAACAGGATAGCTTCTGAAGATTATTCTTCCCCATCAGTAGGATATTTCCGTATCCAATATTGGATGCATAAAACCTTGTGCCTCCAACGTAACGCTCTCGTTTTCGAAGTTCTCCAAATATTCATTCATTCAGAATGAATTCAGATTCAACTTCATACAAATGATCTCTAAATCAACGATAGTCCTACGTCACCCTTGCGGTTATACCATATATATAACCCACTTCCTGTTTTTTTGATGCGGGTAATATGGCCATATAGTGGGGGGGAATATGGACGGGTTTGTAATATACGAAGCGTAGGAATTTATCGTTTGTGAGAGGAATAATTTTATTCAACCAAGCTCATTACGTAAGTCCGTTTTTTTCACAGTCAATCTCACTCCTACTGGCAAATATCTGTTTCACCCCACCAATACAATTATTTCAATAATTTAAATTTTCCACTCACAAATGAATTTACTTTTCCGTACATACCTATTATCGCTTTTTTGTTAACTCACAAACCGAAATATAACCATCAGCGAATTGAATTTTGATATTAAACCAATCAAAATGCTTAATATCGAAGCCGCTCAAATTACATCCACACGCGGAATCATTTATGATTTTCGGTTTCTGTTTCCCTTTTCCACTTTTGATTAGTACAGGTCGGAATCGATTATCCGGAGTATTGATTTTTTTTGACGTAGGACTACGTCTTTCATGAAGGGTGTCAAATCAGAAAACAGATCACGTTTTTATGAAATGAAGTTAACGTTAATAACTATTTTTGCTGCGAACGGATTTTAACGATTTGCATACCAATCGAATCGGAAATTTTCTAAGATTTGTTTGATATGCTATAAATTACAATCACATAGTCTGTATATGGTTTAAATTGGTGAAAATTGGACGCATTCCCATTTTCCCATACATTTGTTCTGTCTATTTGTGTGCTTTCCCGAACAGAACTGTCAATAACGGGCAACACATCTACGATACTTTTACTTGCCATTCGTGTTTGCTCTCGTGTGCATCGGTTCTGTTTTGATGCAACAAGCTTCTAGTTTTGTTGACGGTTTTGACCGAGAGTCGAGAAACGATGTTTCATAAACGGTCGCGATGTTTCATTTTTATCGCTGCAACTGTGTGCATCTGTTAGACTCGCAAAGGCAAGATCGTTGCTTCTCGAAATGATTCAATAAAACCTCGCAAGCCATTATACCTTATCAGGAACTTTTTATTAGTTTTTTTTTGTGAAATTTCGACGTATTCGCAAATAATATCCGAGAATTTAAAAAAAAAGATTGCGTAGTCCTACGTCCTAAGCGGTTGTGTCTCGGATACAATCCCTCGAATGTTTTTTTTTGAATAAATACCAATAACGCCTAAAAATACACAATAGCAATATTACAGAGACGCGCACAGTCTGTGAGTACACGAGTTACGATTTTTCGCGCGAGTATAGGAGTGTTAATGAATCGAAAGATCAACCGACATCTCTAGCGACACCAGTTTCGTAATACTATGTCCAGAAAGCTGTGTAACGAAACTTCGCACCGATTGAAACCCCATTAACGTAAAACTCTGGTGTATCTTGGTGGCGGTTTACACTTCGACAAACTTTAATAATATAGAATCTGTAAAGTAATGGTATATTATACATTAGGAACCATTAGAAAAATTCATTAGCAATACATCTGGTGAGATCGTCTATTTTTTTTTTGACAATAATTCCACTCCCAAACCATCTAGGGCACAAGAGGAAAAGGTCAAAGTGCAACAAGTATTTCTGGTGGCAATTTCACATATTGAGCTGACGATCGCAGTATTGCAGACCGAAGGTCTGCTATACTCTTCGGACAGGAAAATGAAAACTTTCAATAGAAAAAAGTGCAAGGTTCTTGGTGGCCTTTGGCTTATAATCGGGCGCTCCCATCTCCGTCTCAGATTTCTCAGATTTCATTTTAACAACTTTCGAACTTATAAACTTGGGCCAATACTCGGGGTGTGATATGTACGTGTATATAAATAATATACACTCCAGTCCGGTTGGTGGAAATCTTGCCTGTACCGCAAACTGCACAAACGAAATGCTTTCTCCTTCCCCACACCACAGACGTTTTGAAAGTTCTTTCCGTTTGCCTAGTCACCATCTCGAGGCAAAAATTATCAGAGCATACGTATGTACGATTTACCGCCCCCTCCCCCCAATTGCGCCGAGCGAAGGCGAACACACTTATTCAACAAGCCACACGAGAAAACACCTGTCCAACTTGTGAAAACTGATATTTAATTAAATTTAGCATTGCGGAGCCGGGATACGAGGAAAACGACGCCGAATGGACTTAATGAAATTTCTTTTCCTATACTTTTCCGCCGCAAATATCGGAACGGAACACTACTACACGAGGCGAGTGTAGTTCATGGCATTTTGGAGCGCTTGATTTCCGTTAATGCGTCAGCCTTTCATAAATCAGACAATGTTATTTGAATTGTCATTAAATAATTCAAGATGATTATCAACTGTTTATTTACTGTTAAAACTCTGATATCATTGAAACCATATGTTGATGAAGGACTACGTCTTCAGTAAGGGTCGTGAAAAACTGAAACTGTTTGAAAAACTGTTTTTCCTTCGAACGGATTTCGATGATTTGCATACCAATCGTATAGGAAATTTTGAAAAAATTAAAATGCTGTGCACCAGAATCCCTTAGTCTGTAAACAGTTGAGATTGGTGAAAACTAGAAGAACTCTCATTTCACCACATGTTGTGGCTCAGCGGTTCGTGGGCTGATTTAAACCAATTGTTCTTCCATCCTAGTTTTTCACAAATCCTCCAAAATTTCCTTTTTCTTTTCAGGTACCACAAAAGCGAATCTCCAGGTAAGTAGATGGTTAAGCGGTTCAGGTAAGTATTCGGTTTAATTTTCCAGGTAAGTATCTAGTTGAACATTCCAGGTAAGCCCACGTGAGTACAATGATAACTTTTATTCCAAATTTTACAGATTTAAAATTTCCCATAATCGATTTATTCAAATAGGAACAATTATTTTCGCGCGGGATTGAAACACACTTTTCACTTTTCACAAAAGGATATTTATTATTTCTAAAATATTCTTCTCTACCCATCTATATATCTATCTATTAAACTCGGAGAGTTTTTTTTTTCAGGGAGTGTATAACACTTAATGCTTAAAACACCACACATTTGTTCCGCTTATTTGTATGCTTATCTATCCGTACCGTCAGTAAGGATTAATTGCACTGCGAATCAGTTGCACGTAAATCGGTCACTCGGAATGGTGCACATGTGAACGGACACTGTGGGGAGAGGATATATTGCTACCTCCACCCGATGACATTTTTCTCACACGGTCAGAGAGTAAAAGCTGAATATTTGGCAGCAGCAAGAGTCTTGCTCCTGCCAGCGATCGGTCAACATCACATTGGAAGATCGATAGTATATCGTGTTGTGAATGAAATCGTGGTGTGATCTTATTTAAATCTTCGAATCCAACGTGGAACCAGATGAAATGATCCATAGGGTTGATTTTCATGCCGCTTGGTGGAGAGTGCTTGTGTATTTCTGCATCACGAACATTTTTGATGTTGTTTTATATAGATTGCCAAATATAGATTAAAGTGATTGCCATAAGCGATTTAAAAAATTTGTTTATAAGAAATGAGGAATAACGGTGGTGAAGAAATAAACGTATAGTCGCCTATGACCGTGTATATCTCAACTGGATAAAGACCGCCACGACACCTGTTATAGCTATAACTCCAAGAAGAAAAATAATTGTTGCTTGCTAATTATTCTCGTGCTCGTCATATAGTACTCGCGAGTGAAAAAAAATAATCATGATTCAACCATTTTCAGCTGATTCCACACCACCAAAGTTTTATGCAAAAGAATTATTTCAAATATTTCGTTTCATCCTAAGTACACGAGGCGGGTCGGTTTATCGGATTGAATAAAACAATTTCGTAATCCTACGTCAAAACTGCGATCGAGTCCCATACCCAATCCTCAATGCGTTGCAATATACTGTTTTTCAAACTGATTGGTCAAATACTCCACAAAACTAACGTCAAAATTACGTCTTACATTAAGGGTGCCAAATCAGAAAACGGGTCACGTTTTTTGAAACAAAGTTAATGTTAATAACTAGTTTTGCTGCGAACGGATTTTGACGATTTTCTGTGCTTCTGGCATTGCAATCAACACATCGAGCTGAGCCATGGCAAAGCAGACGTAATCATGATGTTTTTCGCCACACCATGTATGTAGGGAAAAATCAAGCTGGACCATCATCGCCGGCTCACAAGGAAAATGAATCGTTCCAGTTGCAAAATTGTCTCCACCAAGGATGACTTCTACGGAATACAACCAAGCAATCGTCTCTTTGATTCCAATAATACTAACAAAAGGGTTTATTTTGAAAAGAGTGCAAAATGATTATAGGTGTGTAGGGGAAGTGGGGGCAAAGTGGTCACCCTAAGAAATATGCCCATTTCCAGCGTCCACATACCGCTTCAACTCCCGTTTCTCGAAGAATATTACAGTTCAACTCATTGTTGTTCAAGATAGCAAACGGCTTTTACTTTTTGCTTGGAGGTAAAGTGGTCAGCTAGTGGGGGCAAAGTGGTCAACCGCACATATCAAGCTAAATGGGATAGATTTATGCGTTTTTTTCGTCCAAATTTGCTCAAAACATATTTGATATAATAGGTACATTTATGAAATAAGCTTGGCCTATTCACCTAGAGTCTCAATTAAAATTTTCTCACGCATACAAAAACGTAGTAAGAAAATATAACGTTCCGCATAATGAGGCTTGGTTCAGGTGGGGTGTCATATTTATCCAGGTTCAAAGCCACAAGGGATTCTCCTCAAGAGTAGAATGTGATGCTGATATACCGCTTTAGTAAACAGAACATTGTAAGTTGTTACTCACCTATGACCACTTTGCCCCCAAATATCAAAGTAATTTCTATGCTAATTGATCGCTGAGATTAAACAAAATATCTGTTCACCTCCCCTAGAATATGTGAAAAGTTGTCCAAACTGATGATTTGTCCAACATATTAGATTGAATAAACTAAATTTCACGAGAAATTCCTTAGGTACCATGCGCACAGAACTACGGCCAAATGGCTACCGAGAGAGCAATTTCTGTTTTTATTTATATTTCGACATGCGACAGCTCTACTGAAGGGTGACTCATTAAATTCTTCAAACATAAGGTGACTATCAAAACGGTTGCAATAGTCAATACTTATACTACCAAACAAGCAGGTGACCACTTTGCCGCCCATGACCAATTTGCCCCCACTACCCCTATATATTAAGTCGCTCCGCGTGCATGCCGTCAATCTAGTTTAGGTTCTTTTATTTCGAAATTTTCGGGTGTGATGGGTGATGGGTGTTTCGAAATCGAAAACACCCATCAGTTTCCAGTTTCTTCAAGCCTGAACGTCTTTTCTCATTACGATTATTTTTTGGCTGGAAATGAGTTTGCTTCTGAAACAACCGACCCATGGATGCATGGGTTGTTAAAGTTTGGCAGGGAATGCACAGCGTTCCGAAACTAGTGAATTTAGTACAAAAATGAAGCTTGAAACTAACGTGTCTCATCATAACAGGAGCAATTACAAACAGAACCCGGAGAAAATCAAGGCATGGATTAGGTTATACTTTCAGCCAGGAAGATTTTCCGAGTGGATATTTTACGAACAATCCTGGTTGCCCATAATGGATTCTGTTGTTTGGTTGCAGTGCATTGCGAGCTTCAGTGGGTAAGAAATTAATTAAGAAAATTTTCTTGATTACCCCTGGTCCTCCCTCGCGATGGTGTTCACCTCACCCATCGGTCTGGAATCACCGGCGCTTCCAGTAGCTCTTCGGAACATATGTAGCAACAGAGGAAAACTCGTTTACGGTGAAATATTGGGCGATTCTGGGACGAACAGAACGCTGCATAACCGTTTTCTTCCGTGAGATGTTATGATACGCGTTGGTGGAGAAATCGCGGAGGAGGGCGGGATGGGTGTTGCGCGAATATTATTGAATAGTTCATTATAAAGTAGGAGAGGACTTTGGCTGGCGAAGAGCCTGGCCACCCTGGCTGACAAGTAGAGGCGAGAAAGCTGTAATTGAGTGCCGACACAGCCCTACTGTGACGAAAAGTTTTTAATTGGAATTTTTTGGGTGATAAGTAGCTGAGCGGGAGGCTTATTGAGATTTAGCCAGCGTGCGCTCTGGAAGTGTATTATTAATTTTGAACAGAAGATGCCTCGGAACTGGGTTCCCTTTATCCGGAAGATAGTAACAGTTACAACATACTCAGCGAAAATAACCTCTCCTTGAGATTATCCGAATGTTAATTAGACCATAAAAGGAGATTTCATTGTTTAACGAAAACAAATATCTGAACATTGTAAGTATAGTAAATCTCAAAATACCTATATTTTCTTGTTTTTTTAGTAGTCTTTGCCACTCAACGATCAATAGCAGACAGTGTTTAGGGGATTAAATGGACCGCTAAATGAATCACACTTGACATCCAATGGCATTCTAATGGACGGAACAAGCTCAATGTACCGAAATAACATGCCACGATTGCATTACAAAACTGCGGCCCGTTCTCTCCCGAGCTTCGCGCTGTTAAACTCTATACTCAGCTGTTCGAATTGAAGTCGCTGGGATTCATCATTTTTCGGAGAATAAAATTAATTTAATAAATCTGTAATGTAAACATCATCATAATAATGTTGCGCTCGAGCTCGAAAAAGAGAATGATTAAATGAAAACTTAATTAAATAATTGGTTGGGAACGCGACGCGATGTCGGAGCCGCAGGGAGCCGACTCATTCGTGGTTGGCAAAAGACGGCGGATGCTGCTGGGAGGTTGCTGGCTAGATTGCCGGCGGGAAACAACCACGCGCGTCATTGTCTGCGAGAGATCGCGCGAGAGAGCAAAGTGGTGGTGGGTGGAGAAGTAAATTGCTGTTACTGTTCTCCCACTCGTGCCATCCGTGGAGGGATGATTTTGATGTGTTTGTTGCATTCACTGGAACATTTTCGTTGACGGTGGGGTTCTTGGCGGTGACAAAGCTCGAATCATATCTTTTTACGTATTTCGCAGTAGGGGAACTGCAGGCGATTCGGACAGTAGGGGTAATATGGACAGGTGGTTGATTTGCATAGTTCCATTTTGATTCTCAGATTTCTGCTAATGAGAACACCTTCTACATGTTATTCTATAATATTTAAGCCATCCTATGGCAATGAATACTGATCAAACGTGAAAAAGCGAAACAAAAACCGAAAATCATACATAATTCCATCAACATCGAAGCAATTGAACGAATTTTATAACCCATGTATAATGATGTAGCTCGGCAAGCGTCTGGTGCACTTCCAACTAGCCCCATAATCTTCTGAATGGCTGGTTGCCTCCCATTTCACTTGGTCCTTATCAAACGTCTGTGTCAACTCACTATTCGTATAATGGAAAAATTCGAAGAAGCATCTGATTATCAAATAACAATTATCAAATAACAAGAAGAGTAAATCACCTACTGCAAAATGCAACCGGATGGAGTTTTTCGAAGGTATGCAGGACTTTAAGGGTTTCAGATAGAGAATCGTTTGCAACACTTCCGAAAATTGACAACCAACTTAGGAGTAAGATCAGAGCAGGCGCAAACAGGATCACTGTTTTACCTCAGTTCAAGGAATTTGTTTCTAGCCAAAGAGAATAACCAAACTGGGACTGGAGTAGTAATGTGCAACCATAGCTACAGTTTCGGTTTACCTGAAATATGTGGCGTGTTCTTAGCGGAAGCGTTTGCTCTAAAAAACAGCCGTGTCACATGTACGAGGTCATATAAATGTCATTATTTTTACCGATTCCGCTGGCTGTCTTGATGCGTTGAGTGCAGGTCAATCAAAACATCCATGGATACAGTTCATTGAAAAGAACATAGAGGAACGGAATATTACCTTCAGCTGGATACCTGGCCATTCTGGCATTGTTGGCAATGACAAAGCTGATGAACTGGAAAAACAAGGTCGAAATGAACCCCAACTCGACACTCCGGTACCATCCCAGAATATTGTACGTGCGGTTAGAAACAGAATCTGGTTAGTATGGGAAACGGAATGGCATCAAAGTGGAACCAAGTTGCGACGAACTAAGCACACACCTTATAAATATAAAGATCGTAAATGCGCGTCCGAACAAAGGGTTCTAACCCGAATAAGAATAGGGTATACACGGCTCAACAATGTACACCTAATGAACCATAACACCCCACCTGTGGGGTGCTGTGGAGTGCAAACAACTGTGCAACATATAATAATGGATTGCAGAGGATATAAATCCATAAGACAAGCATGCGGAATCAATGGATCTCTAAGTGAAATACTAGCTAATAACATTGAAAAAGAAAAAGCCCTTTTAAATTTTTTTTTATTTTTTTAAATTTAATTTATTTTCAACTGGCTCAGCAACGTTAAGCATCAATGAGCCGTGTTTGTGGATAGGGAAAAGCCTCTGTGAGTAGAACTATGCAAATGTTCTTTCTCAAAAAGGCATAAAAACCCTATAGTTATTTCAAGAAATGGTACAATATAAATAATTATATAACAATTCATAATATATAATATTGAAGGCTTCTTCTTGTGGTTCTTTTGATAGAGATAACCATCTCCTTGAAGATTGCGTGCGATTGCGTGCATCTGAGTATTTTTGAGTTCTGAGGGAAATAGTTAGAGAAAAATTAAAACGTAAAAAACCATAGATTATTGGTAATTAATAAAATTATTCATAACAAAAAAAAAAAAAAGATGGATATGTAAACGATCATTAAAAATAACAGAAAAATACACACATACTCATACTTGAAAGTGTATGGACTTGAGGAAATAATATATCAACGAAATGGCATCGAGATTACTTGTAGTCAGAACGTCGCGGATCGAAACATTGGGTGGCATTTCCTTTTTGCGAAAATTTTCTATTAAAGATAACCTGTTATTTTGAAATTCAGAGCAATACCACACAATGTGATCAATATCGTGATAACCTATACCACAAATATAAAGGTTATTATCACTTATATTAATTCGAAATCACGAGAATAATTATATCCTTCAAACCATGATTTGAGGGAAACTTTAAGAATGATAGAATACAGCCACCGACCTTTATCACTGCTATTCCAACTTGTCTGCCAAGATTCGAGGAATATGGAGATATTCATCAAATGTAATGGGCCTATGAAACAAGTCTATGAAATAAGCCATAGCGTCCTTTTTAGCAAAAAATCTGCTTTTTCATTTCCTGGCATCGAACAATGAGAGGGAATCCATACAAAAGTTATATTGAATGATCTACTCATCAAAACACCTAAAAGCTGTTGGATTCCAGACAAAAAATACGAAGAATATCTAGACCTTACCGAACGAAGTGCCTCTAAAGAGCTGAGACTATAAGAAAAAATGTAAAAATGTTCGGGTGACAAGGACTGAATATGTTGTAAAGCAGTGTATATTGCAGTCAATTCCGCAACAAACACTGAACAGGGTAAACTAAAGGGTGTGTCACATCAAATTGCATCACGGAAAAAACGCTGTAGAAATTAAATTTTTAGGAATTATAACTTCAGCTTTCGCTTATAATCAGATAAGAGTGTATAGATCACGTTGGACATGCTTCACTGTCAATTTTTCGTAAATTTGGAAAAATGTCGTCGAACGAAAGAGAGCGTCGTGAATTAATCCTGTGCACTCATTTCGAGAATCCGGAGTTGTCACATCGGGACATCGGTAAGATGCTGGGAATCGTCCAATCCACGGTCAGCAGAGTACTAAAACAATACTTCGAGAACCTAACCATCGACCGGAAGGTGATAACGGCAAAAATGGATGCTCCGTCAGTGAAAAAGATCACAAGCGCGTAGTTAAGCAGTTTAGACATGATCCGAGAAGTTCGGTCCGGGATGTCGCCAATAAGCTGAATTTGTCAAGTTCATTCGTCCAGCGGACCAAGCAGCGGGAGGGCCTGCGTACATACAAGGTTCAGAAGGCTCCTAATCGCGACGAAAAGCAAAACATGGTGGGGACGACGCGAGCCCGGAAGCTGTACACCGAAATGCTGACGAAGCCGCATTGCCTGGTAATGGACGACGAAACCTACGTCAAAGCGGACTTTCGTCAGCTGCCGGGCCTGTTGTTCTTCTCCGCAGAGGACAAATTCAGCGTTCCGGAGGAGATTCGCAAGCAGAAACTATCCAAGTTTGCCAAAAAGTACATGGTGTGGCAAGCGATCTGCTCTTGCGGAAAGCGGAGCGCCCCCTTCGTGATGACCGGCACGGTAAACGGGCAGGTTTACCTTAAGGAGTGCCTACAGAAGCGCTTACTACCACTATTGAAGCAGCACGAGGGCCCGACCATCTTCTGGCCGGATCTCGCTTCGTGCCACTATTCAAAGGACGTGTTGGAGTGGTACGAAGCCAACGGGGTCACCTTCTTGCCAAAGGAAATGAACCCGCCCAACGCGCCGGAGCTTCGCCCAATAGAGAAATATTGGGCGATTATGAAGCAGGCCCTCCGGAAGAACCCAAAAGTTGTCAAATCGGAGGCGGACTTCAAGAGAAAATGGATTTCTGTTAAAAAAAAACTACAACCTGACGTTGTACAGAACCTTATGGACGCGGTAAAGAGGAAGGTGCGAGCATACAGGCTTGGGGTCGAAGTATGAATAAAAAGAAAATGCCAAAAGTTGTTTAATAGTTTTTATTTTACTGTCTAAAATTTTCAAAAGGATCGGTCTACTGGGCGAATTTCTACAGCGTTTTTTCCGTGATGCAATTTGATGTGACACACCCTTTAAGCTTACGGAATGTGGAGAAGTTAATATTAAATACCCCAAATCCTATGGAACTAATTTTAAAATTTTTAAGAGATAGCAATTTGTTTAATGAGATCCAACCAGTTAGAAATAATGCAGCGAGAAAATGAAAAATGTAAAACGTAAAATGACACGAATGCCACGCACTTTAGTGGTAAAGTGTCACAAATGAAAAAATAGTAATAATAATACATGATTCCGTGTGTGGATATAATTTTAGCTGCTTCAATATTAAGCATTTTGAGTGGTTTAATATCAAAATTCATTTCTCTGATTGTTTCGTTATATATTTCGGTTTGTGAGTTAACAGAGAAACGATATTAGGTATGTACGGAAAAGTAAATTCATTTTTGGGTGGAAAATTTAAATTATTAAAATAATTGTACTAGTGGGGTAAAACGGACGGTTGCCAGTGGGAGTGAGCTGGACTGTGAAAAGTCTGTTTAATCTGTTCCTGAGGAGTGCCCTGCGTCTACAAATGAAAATCAAATCGCCAAATGTGGACTGTTCAAAAACTGACTGGAACCGAAAGCAAAATAGTTGAAGGTCTGTTCGATTATACTGCTATAAAGCACGATATCACTTCTAGGTGGATTAATTCGATTTTTTTCATTATTAAACGGACATTTGTGATGAGTTCAGACTTTGATTGAATAAAATTATTCCTCTCGCGATCGATAAACCTCTACGCTTCATATATTACAAACCTGTCCATATTACCCACACTACATGTCCATATTACCCGCATCGAAAAAAAATTGTACATTTCGGTCTGTTTTAATTCCAGTAAAAAACATTGAAAAATACTTATTTGTAAAATATTAGGCCAATTAAGTAGAGAAACAGTATATTGAATCGCACGAAACTGCATCAAAATTTTCGAAAACATGAGTTTCCAAAGATATAATTGAAGTTCTTCTTAACATATCCGTTTTACCCCCACCTCCCTCTATAAGTTGTTAGGAATTAAAAATATTTTCTAGGATATTTAATCGATAATTGGGTCTGAAAAATCGCTCCACCTTCAAATTCACCACCTTGGCTGCAACAATAGTTCTAAATTTTGACATAATTTGATGAAACGGTGGACTTTATTGCCCAGGTCAATTTGCATTAACACAACCATGTGTAGCGCAACTAAACTCGTGCTGTCAGTCGACCCAAAAAACTGTCATCATGTATTATAAAGTGATGTCTGAATTTTTCATTTATTCGATTATCGATTAATCGTTGGGGCATTTTTCATTATTCGATTCATTCGAATAATTGTCTTTCAATATTCGATTAATCCAGCGAATATTTTTTTCTTGAAATAATCACGTATCATGTTATCATTCTGGTCGCGTGGTCTATCAGGTTGTCGATGTTCCATTATTGGATAAAAAAATGTTTAATAAAAAATTATACAGCCTAATTCTTAATCCAAAAATGCATTAACCTTGAGAAAAATGCCTTCTTTCAATAATCGCGATTACAGTTACAATTACCGATACCCGACGTCTCTAGTATTATATCTGCACACACCGCTGCGGTGTAGCGAAATCTAGAGCAGAGTAACATTCTATTAATTTAAATATTAATTAATTTGCTAAACGCTCAAAGAGCTTTAATTAAAATTTCCATTAGAAGATAAGATTTTCGTTCCTTTGAAACTAAATTCGAAATGCTGTCCCCGTAGACAGAGGATTGGAACTGCGCTGATGATGGTGTAGAGATAGGAGACAAAGTAAGTCAAATTGGCGGCTAATGAAAAGGGGAAACAGTGTCTGAGTGGGAGTTTAGACAGAACAGCGAAACGAGAGTTATGGTAAAAAAGCCATGGGACAGGCAAATACTGGGTTTGGAGACGAGGTGTACGCAAAATGCGACCGTGTAATTGTACAAGCAACGCAAGAATGGTCAATGTTAATTGATTGCATAGCTCCAGCAATACATTCCGGACTCGTTTGGGTGATATATGCCATATCAGTTGACCAATGTTGTTTCCATTGTAATGCATTTGTAAATGTACTTGCACAGATTACAATTCGAAAATTACAATCACATTTGATCACCACGGGAGGGGCAACTATGACTCACAAAAGAACAAATCCATTTTAAATATGTGAAGTTTCGGTGACCGTCTTCGGACGGAGAAGCATCGCCAAAAACTAACGAAAGCAGACAGCAATCGAAGTGGATTGGATTTTCGGTCTTTGTGCGATGTTTACATTACAGGATCAAAGTTTGGGATCACCCCCCGGTTTATACACGAGAAAATGTTTTCGATTTTCGATTTTTTCGCAACGTATGAACTTCATTCATTTTATGCACTTCTTCAAAATTCAAGTTCCAGCTCTATCGGAATATTCTGTCAATTTTGTAGAAACAAAAAAAAATATTATTACCTTGAATGATTTTCATGAATTAACAAACTTTCCATGATTAATTTGGCTCAACAAACCATTTTGGACCATATTTAGAAATTAGAATTGGTGTGAAAATTTTTGATATGAGGTTACATATGAGTTTAAGTAGAAGATAATAACATCCCAGTCGTTCTATGCCCTTTTTTGAGGACACGTCAGAAGCTCACAGTGCTGGGCTGGGAAATTCTTTAGCATTTATCTTACTCCCTGGACCTGTCAACATAATATAATTCCTTTTTCCGCTCTTTATTTGCTTAGGAGTCGCCACTGATAATATATCTTCCTACTTAATAATACTTGAGTAAAATATATGTGGATTTTGAGTCTTGTTAACACGTTGAGCACCCCCCCCCCCCGTTGGTCTCGTTACGTTTGGAGTTACAGTAACCGGCAGTAACAAAGTTAGAAAGTGACGTGGAAGGTCCAAGGGAACCGACGCGGACCAGGTGAAAAGATCCCTATCGGTCTCTAGCTTAGTCGGGGCTTAATGTGTTGATGCAAAATTAAGAGCACCTAAATTAGAAGAGTGGTATAAAGTTCATTTTAACCGGGATTGTTGTTTGATCGTTCTCCCTATCGCAATAAACTGTTTCTGTTTTGGCAGCAGAGGAGACTTAGAAAACTTTTGAAAATGGACGTGATGTTTACTGTAAAATATCTGTCGAAATATCTATGTTGCATTTGATGTGTAGTCGGTTGACACCTTTGACGTCGATTCTATGTCTGTAGGTCAGATCTTCAATAAGTTTCATTTACGTAAATGTGTTTCTATCGTGTATAGCTTTGGCGGTGAGTGATGGACATCAATCATAGACTTTTTCATAATTTTCGTAAATTATGGAAGCTTTTCATTTTCAGCCTCAGTATGAAAGAATATCTCGTATACTCTGAGATAGAAATGGTAATGCTTCACATCGAATACAGTTTCAGTGAGAGAACTATTCGAGAACGATGATTTTGACTAGATCGAAAGAGAAAGTTTTCGAAGTGGTACAGTAGGATTAAGTCAAACTGAAAAAGCGGGATTATTGGCAGTGACCTCGCAAGATATTTGAAGTGTGTGAGATTTGTTTTAAAATCGACTGAAACAATCACAGAGCGAACGCAATTGTTATGTTCGAGACGGACAACGAAAGACAAACGGGCACAATAAAATGAGAAATAGTAGGGTAAATGATCTTGGTTTGTCCAGTCGAAAATATGATCATGGTTTGCCCACTTTTTTGAATGCTCTAATTCAGCGCTCCTGTGTCAAATAAGGCCTTCGAATGTTTCGAAACATATAAATGAAATTACCTTTTACATGATTTATAGTAGTTTGACCTTCTATTTGTGTCAATGCGCCCCTCATTCGAGCTAACTTTTAATCGATCACCAGATGATTATTTGGCACGTATTCAGACCTTTTCTGGATTACAACACTTATAAATATTGTAAACATCATGCTTGCTAACCATTTGTATCGGATTTACATAGCTAAACCATTAAATTAACGCATTTTGATGAACTCAATTCTGATCATGAGTTGTCCAATTCAATAATGTTGTTTTGTCCACATGATTTCTATGGCAACCGCTTGGCGCGCAGCAGTTTGTTTATGTTTGTTTATGGTGTGCTTCGCGCATAGCAGAAGTATGGTTTTTCTGTGTTGATTGTGTTGAGGTGAACACTTCTAAAATGCCCAAGAAAAGGCAATATTCTGAAGAAAGCCTAAATTATGAATGAATCAATATGATGACAGTAAACTCAAGCAATGATAAATGCAACATCTAATTGTGAATTCGAATGTTTTCATTCAAAAATGGAGATTTCTAAAACCGGACAAACCATGATCATTTTTTTGGGCAAACCATGATCAGAGGTGGTCAAACCATGATCATTCTTTCTTTAAGGAAAATCGTTAAAAAACATAAAAATTTGAATAATTTCAACACCTTATGGTAGTATTAGCAACTAGAGACTTGGGGCTTTTCAACAAACCCAAACTCGTATCGATTATGTGTGATTTTCATGAAGAAAAATCGATTTGCATTTACTAGTTGCGTAAAAACACCCCAAATTGGACAAACCAAGCTCATTTACCCTATAGATCAATTGTTACAAGAGTGGGAGGTGTTATTTCTTCTGAATTACCTATAACGTGCTTGATGCGCAACCCTTATCATAATAAAATAATATTATATGTGGCATCTGAAAACAAATCAAATTTATCATGAACGCGCCTTGAGTTATGCAACCAACAATACATGAAGTGTGTTATACTCAATGAACTCGTCAATTACAATAAAACCTGTTTTGTGCGGTTTTTTGTGTGCGAATTTTTTTTGTGCGATTTTTTTGTGCGATTTTTTTGTGCGGTTTTCTGTTCTTGTGCTTTTTTGGGCGATTTTTTTTGTGCGGTATATGAAAAGAAGCATATTTGACGAAGTTATCGTCCATTTAGTTTTTTTTATGGTTTATATGCTTTTCTGTGCGAAAAAAGAATATTTGCGTCTCAATTATCCACTTCTGAAATCGTTCCCCTCCTCTCATCAAATGCTCTAAGTTTTTGCATGACATGATTTCTAACAGTAACATGTTTCGGCATGCAACTAAAAGCACAGAACAGCCACGCGCAACCGAAAAGGCAAAGTGTCCCATCGCAAAACAGGGAAACAAAAGGAAATTGAATGGTGAATGGCGTGGATTTGAGTTATTTTCTTAGGGGAAACTTTTTTTATGCGGTCCCTATCTACCGCACAAAAAAAGTTTTTTTCAAAATGTGTACCGAACACGATTTTTTAAAGCTGCTGGTGATTTTTTTTTATTTAAATCGTTTATTTTTACAGGCTCAGTTACATAGGTTTAAAGCAGCTGAACTCCTTATTGTATTGTTACTAGTATATATACATTTTTCCTTAATTCTAATGTTAATAAAATAGGAAACCGATTACTCGCGGTCGACTCGAGTTTAGAAGGGTGACATATTTTCTTCAGGAAAAGGAGGGTATAATTGCTGCTGGTGAAGTTTTGCACGATTTTTATGCGACTTTTTTTGTGCGGTCCCTATCCCCCGCAGAAAAAAAAGGTTTGCCTGTACGAGATGTGATTTGCCATGAAAGATATCACGGCAAATCACATCTTTTACAATAGTGGCCGTCTTAATCCAGGTATGAGTCGAATAAAAGTGCCTCAATAATTCTATGAAATGCTTAAAAAACATACCGTATTCTATACAAGCACACTTAGCAGACCTTTGTGTTTGCTATTATAACATTGGTTTCACGAGACATGTACATATTCACCACTAAAACACTAAATTTCTAGGGAGCAAAATAATAAACCGGTGCTCGTCGCCATCTGAAAAGTTTTGTTTTTGTTGTTTTATCATAACGTTTCTCCTATACACACACCAAAATGGGTATACATAATTGAGGGTAATGCAATAGACTAAAATAATGTATTATAACTGTCCAATACTTGATTGTTTCAATAATCTAGAGAGTGGCCATCTTACCCCGGGTGGCCGTCTTCCCCCGCCTTCCCCTCAATAGAAAACTTCAGAGATTCGGCTAGAAAGTAGTCACATTTTGTAAAATATACGAAAACAAACCGTATATATTTTTATTTTATTATTTTATAACTGTCATTCCCAGTCAGTCAGTGCTTTCCTACCAAAAAGCTCAACGTTGGGCCCTAGGGACCGACGCTGGGCTCAACGTGTTAAGAAAACGTGAATGTTCGAAATCATTCCTATCAAAAACTCAGTTCGCCGGGTCAGCTAGTAATAAATAAATAACACTGCTTAGCTTTTTCTTACTATAGCACAGATAATGTGAAATACAAAAGTGCGCTCATGCTCACGTGAAATTTCATTTGTTTTCAGTTTTTTAAATATTAAAAAAATATATAAAAGAAAGATCGAGACGTTTTGACGCAGGATTACGTTTTCGATATAAAAAAATGTCAAGCTTTGTGTGTGTTATGATCGGACATTTCCTGATGGTTTCTTGATTCGTGATGTTTTTGTACCATTCGATTTTAACACTCATTAACAATATATTGCAATGCAATTTTAAAATTTTCTATAGCTAATACCGATGGGGGTGAAAATGGGTTATGGGAGTTAAATTGGGTCAGAAATAGAGAAAGTTACTATAATTTATTATTAGAGTCTTGACAAATATTATTTTAGGAGACATATTTCCACAACTTCCAATGCATAATACTTAACTGTACTACAAATAGTTATTATTTAATGATTCATCAAAGTTTGATGTGTAAATAGCCATCAAATAACACATCAGAAAAAATCTACAGCATTATACAGAACTACTAAAACTGTAAATATCGGATGGAACAATTTTTTAAAGTCTTGCCAGATGAGTCATTACTAATTTTGAACATCAGAATTTGTTTTCCATTCGAATTTCAATATTTTCGAAATAATAATCGAGTAATTATGCAGAGTTTACATGTTTTCAGTTTTCGTTCAATATTCCAATGCGACTGGACAACATCTATGCGACTAGAATCCAATTTTTATGCATATGTGGTATTTCATGTGACTTCAAATTGGAATATCGATCATCTGAATCAGCCCGGTAGTTTAAATCTATGAATTTAAAAAAAAGAAGTCATTTTTGGAAAAAAAAAGAAAAGGGAAAAATGATTTTTCGGACCATCGGTTAATTTTGGAAAATAATAACTCAATAACACAAAATAACGCATCTCTGAATTTTGGATATGTTGTCTAAAAAATCTTAGCTTTCAAGAAAAAATATTTAAAAAATAGCGCCCTTGGTCCCGACACAATGTAAACTATAAAAAAATACAATCAATAATTACAAGAACGGAATCAAAAATTTCTGCAAGTATAATATTTTTTGAAAAGACTAGTTAATTGGCCTTAATTTGATATGTCGATCATCTAAATCGGTGCATTTGTTCAAAAGTAATGAGTTGAGTAATTTTTGGAAAAAAAAGAACAAAAAAAAGATCTTTTGGATCACCATAAAACGGAAATGGTCACTTATTTAATGTGATATGTAGATCATCCGAATCGGTACAGTAGTTCAAAAGTTATGAATTAAAAAAAAAGGTATTTTTGGAAAAAATGGGAAAAAAAATATTTTTTGGGCAACCCTAAAATGGAAATGATCACCCTGATGATAAAAATATTTATCGCAAAACATTTCGATAAAGAACAAAACTACCACTTTTCATGAAAATCTGAGAACCACTATATCGGTTTGAAATGAATTGGCTGTATATTATTATTTCCATCGCACTTCTAGGTGGATTGACACTATTTTCTTAACTCAAATAATCATTCAAGACAATCACATGTTGTTAAATTTTCTTGAAATTATTGAGAAATTAATTTCTAAACACAATTCTTAATAGAATGTAATACACTACTTTGACCCATTGTCATCCCCTCTAAAGGGGTAAGATTAGGTCAACTTTCATTTTATCGTAGTTCAGTGAAAAATTTATATTATTCAACAATTCCTTGAACGCTTACGAGTGTTCATCATTAGAGAACATTTCTACGTAATCAGAAATGTGTTTTACTCTAATTTACGACAGTTATTCGAAAGTTAGAAAACTATATTTTTTTACCCATTTTTACCCCCATCGACGGTATGTCAAAATAGCGTTGAAAATAGAGCTCTTTTCCCATGTATCTGTGTAGACCACAAAGCGTTTCCATAACACGGACTAGAAAATCGAAGAAAATCGGACTAAAGCAAATTAGAAAACCACACTGCGGTCTAGACATTTATAGTAATTTTTCGCACTACTCAAAGCCAAAAGAAGGACTTAACTCAATTCAGGAAATATTGAAGCTCAAACCTTTGAAAATGCTGAAGTCGCCCGCAACAAAATGACTCTCACCAGAATCGGTCGTTAAACATAACCTAGAGAGATTCAACTACGGCTGAAACCAAAAAAATGAAACAATATTTGAACCGTTTAAACCAGACTCTCAAACTATTTTGGGCATGAGACTCTTTTTCCAAAATGAAGTGATACCATCGACCCCCAAAAACTTTGGAGTTGGTCAAGTTGATCAAGAGTGAACTTGATATAATTTTCTCATCAATAATTAGACATAAAATTCATAAAATATCAAGTGTAATAAATATATATTAATACAAGTTTCAACAATAATACTTTCCACTAAAATATCAGTCATTCTTATAATGAGTTGGTTCACGTAACACAAATTATACAGCCCTGAGAATCTGGTATCGACCCCAAGGGGTCGATTTGCTCTGCTCTTTAAGACTAATAGATCATCTAGAAAAGAACAAGAGCTTTGGAAAATTCATTGAAAATTAAGCAGGTAATTTTAACATGAAAAATATAAAGCATAAATGTCCTAGAAATGTGAAAAGAGTTGGTAAGAAAAAGTCACTTACGTACTAACGCCACCGCAGCGCAACTTTTGTTATGAATTTATTGTTTCGTAATGAACTTCATTCTGAAGTCTATGTAATGGGGGCTAAGTTCCCATCTAACGAGGATAGGGAACCGAGGGACCGTCGGAAGCGGCGGGCTCTCGCAAGTTCAAAACCATGGAGACGATCCTTCAGCATGGTCCGACCGAGTGTTTTTTGCCGGCTGCTAAATTCTCGGCTAAATGTTGCATTCGGGTGGATGTTACATTCGGGTAAATGTTGCATTCGGATGAATGTTGCATTCGCATAAATGGTCATTTGGGTGGATGTTCGATTCAGGTACCTGTTACATTCGGGTGATTGTATTTAGGGTGAATGTCTTTCGGGTAGCTGTCGGGGAACTGTGTTCCGGGTAAATGTGTCACAATCGATCAAAATCTTTTATTATTGCCTACATGGGCGATGTTTAGATTTTCATGTTGCCCCCATATCTTCCTGCTATAGTCCTACGTCAAAAAATTATAGGAGGTTGTGTCCAAGATACGACTGCATTGTTGACGTAGAACTACACTGTTATTTTATATAAGTCGCTTGTTCATACCTTCGGATATTATTCTATAATGTTGTGAAATTTTAGAAACAACTGCTTAGTAGAATAATCTCTGAAATGAATTTTTCATTGTAGAATCAGTTGACGATAATTGATTGATGATTCATTAATGCCCTCGCAAAACAATATACAAGCTGATTGTATGTCGCAATTTATTTCATACCTCGAACGCTATTCCGGTGGCCTTTTTCGCAATTGAAATAGACTCGATTATGTACATGTTGCACCAGCACCATTATTCCACATCTCATAATTACATCAATATATCTTTGGCACCGCATGGAAACAACAACAATGACAACACTTGCAAGTATCAAATATCATGCTACATGTTATTTAGTATTGCCTCAAAGAAATCGCACCTCTAGGCATCGTTCGTACAACGTAAACCAAGCGCCAAACAAGCGTTCGCCATAGCATGCATACAGAGCCATACATTGGTGGCTTGAAACTACTAGGAATATGAATACTTCTCATCATTTTACTCTATTCTCAAAAGAAACGCTTCTGTTAATATTACTGGCATCGAAAAAAGTTGCATTACTTTCTCATGCTCGAGAGAAGCGCCCCAAACCCAAATAACTTATAACATTCCAGTAAGACATTCAAGATGCTTGGTATTCCCCAAATAATTTTTTGGCGCACAACCTCAACGCTTGCTTCGCCATAACGTCAGTTTTATGCATTGATGCATTCTCAAATGCACCAACGAAGCCCGAAGCCAACGAAGACGGAAAACAAACTATGTTAACTGCTTGGAAAAAAGACTGAATTATGCCACACAGCTAGTATTCTGCTGTAACACCCATCAATGCGAATTCGCTGATGAGTTTGTCAAGAGCGACCGCCTTCACCACCAGCGGGGGGAGCTTGATTTTGGTTGCTGCCTGGGTAACGGTGTTTACATTTTCGACCGACGCGCCGAAATCGCCTACTCCGCTGTTATTCGATGCGGTGTCCCACTCGCGAGGGCTCGGTTCAGTGCGAGCGCTTTTCACTGCACCAACATTGCGTGCATCATTAGATGACGCTTGCCTCGGAATTTTATTGCCCTTGGCAATGCATTCGTTTTTTGCAGGCCTCGAGCCTGCCTTCCTCTTCTTCTTGCTCATCACACACTACGTGAAGCATCCAATTTATGACGCGGAAAGAAAAACACACGATACGAATAACGCGAAAAACGAACAGAAAAACCAAACGACGATATCCAAGTTGGATTACCACTGGTCCAATCTTAGATCGAAGCGCAGCGAAAGCAAGGTGAACTGGATTGCTCAACAGTCCGATGCCGAATGAAAGTTTGTCTCAGCGAGATCCACTGTCTATACTCTAGGCAAGTATTTCCCTTCATCCTTCTACTTTTCCTTTGCTCACGGAGACTTTGAATCCTACGATTTCCCCTCCGTTGGTCGTCGATAAGTTGCTCGTTATTGACACCTCTGTTCGGGAGATCACACAAATGGATAGAACAAATGTATGGGAAAATGGAAACGCTTAAAGTTTTCATGAATTTTAACAATTTACAAACCAAGGGATTCTAATGTTTGGCACATTAAACAAATCTTACGGAATTTCCGATTCCTTTAGTATGTAAATCGCCAAAATCCGTTCGCGGCAAAAATAGTTATTAACGTTAACTTTATTTCATAGAAACGTGACCTGTTTTCTGATTGCACCCTTAATGAAAGACGTAGTTCTACGTCAAAAAGTCGCGAGAATCGACAACGAAATATGTACTCAAAACATGATCCGGTGCTTTCGAAGAATATACCCAAAATCTTGACCGGCAGTGTGAAACGAATGCCGAACAGCGGAAAATATATCTCGCAGGATTGAAGACAAAGTGTATGTGACCGAGACTATAAAGAAATGCATGCTTTTGTGGCGCACAAGATGGAAATGAAAATTGGATCCGAAAGACACTTAATAGAACGCGTATAGATGCGCATCCTGGGTACAACTCGGTGGTCGTTTGCCAAATAATATGAAACTGGATTCAATCAGTGACATCTATTTCACACAGATCGAATTGATGTAGACATTCTACGCCGTGATTTCGTAAGTTTTGCGTTAGACTTTCCTTCTTTTGGAATGAACAATAATCTATCGTTTTTTGTATTGTCCTCCCCCTTCGAATGTCCCCAAAAACCAATTTCTGCATACCGACACTGTTTCCATGCCGCAGTTCGGCCCACGTGAAGGATACCGCATACCACCTTTTTCTTTGGTGTGCATCACATTCGGCACAAACACAGAAACACAGAAAAGCTTTTTGTTGATTTACTTTTCCATCCAAAACGTCACATCGCATTTGTTTCTTAGAACGGATATAACATTTTAATGGTATGAATTTCCTTTGCCTTCAATCTATACTGTTTCGTTTTTCCTTTTTTTTGTTTCAATTTTCCTCATTCACTTTGTCTTATAATGGCTTTCGACTAGGGGGAGACGACCATTTTCCGCATCCACTTTAGTCTAGCCTTTAGTCCCATCCGACTTGTTATTTTGGACGCTGGTGAAAACCGCAATCTGTATCATTTTCGCCATCTCTCGGAGGAAGAAAAAAATTACTTCTTATTCGATGAGTCTCCACTATCGGTTTCTGGAGAACGCGGAGAAGACTGACTGGGACTGAAAACGGCAATATTCCTGGATGATCTCCGGGAGTGTGTACGAGCCGGGGTCGGCGGCGGTGTATGGAAAGTGGTTTCATGATGATGTTTGAAAGAGAAAAAAATATGGGCAGCAATTCCCGAACTGAACGGTTGCAATTAAAAGCTCTTTGTCGCTGAAAAATAAAGAGTATCCACAGTCAGCAGCAGTATAGTTTCGATGGGGCTTTTCTCTGTGGAAGCTGTGTGTGTGTGTGTGTGTGTGTGTGTGTGGGAATTCTATCAAAAGATAATCGCTTGGATGATTGCTAGATATAAATCTTGTAAATACCTAACCACCACCAGGTCAACTTTTGCCCACTGATGCCCGAATCGGTATGTATGCGACATGCTGGCATGTTTTGGACACAACTGAACTGTGTCGAGTTGGGAAATTCAATTTGATATTGTAATTACACGGCTCATTTAAAATGACAAAGGAGGGAAACAAATCGTGATCAATTTCGATGCTGTTTATCGATGTGCTTCTCTGCCAGCCTGCCAACAGGGCTGGCTCAGCTTTGTGGAAAAACGTTTCTACGCTGGAATGCGATGGTGAATGAAGCTGAAATTTATCATTGATTGACTTTGGCACCATTATAGCTTTTTGTTTTGTTTTTATTACATTCTCCGATGGTATAGTGCTTGTTGGGAAAGAAATCCGTACAATTTTTTCTTGAGAAAACTTCAGGCCGAAAAAAAATCAAATAATTGAATAACCTTATGCCACAATACGTAATGCTAGAAACACGATGAAGTGGTTTTTCAACATGATAATACTCGACCTCATATTGGGAGAGTTGTCAGAACTAACTTGTAAGCGTTGACATGGGATGACTTATTTTGTCTGAAATATTATGTAAACGTTGTTCCGTCTTAGTATCGGTCATTTTGGTCTCACGAGAAAAATCTTGAGATACTAAGCCTTACATTTTAGAGAACGTTATCAATGTTTCTGATCCACCAATATCGAAACTAACGAAGACACGGCGAATACTATCTTTCGAGACATTGAAGAAAGATTTAATCCAACAACCTTTTAATGAAATGCAGAATACACACTAGACACCTTTCATTACTAACATTCCTATGAATACAACCCAGAGGTTCGGAAGAAACGGGACCGAGGTGGGCACACAAAAACAAAAACGGCATTCCACCAAAAAACGCCGAGGAGCAGCTAATGGATATTGAAAATTGTTGTTTTATTTATTGAAATCTTTTTTGAATGCTTCATCGCTGTTTGTCAAGCAATCTATCTACTCCAATCCGGAAGGATATTGTTTTCAACTCGTTTTCTTGGCTTCCTCCGAGGAGATGCTATTAAGCAATGCCATCGAACCGAGGTAGTCATCACAAGTGGCCATCAAACCATGGCAGAGAGTCAAGCGCTCTCGCGCGTCTAGCCTTTCCGGTGGGTGGGAAACTCTTTTAGAGAGAGTGCAGAGCGGGGCTGAAGAAACGACAAAAAACAATGGGTTCGTCAAAGCCAACCCTTGCCGCCGGAGTTCTAGCTTGAAATGGAAAATGGAGAGAGCGTGGGGGGGACAAACTGATTCGCTTCGATGGAAAAACTATACTCCGTCCGGACGCCGGGAAGAATTGGTGAAGTTATATATTGAAACGATATGACCAGACGCGCGCTGATGGGAAAGAAAAATCAATTCAAAACTGTCACCGAACCGGAAAAGTGAATTATATTGAAAGATTTTCAGCTTAGTGGAGTATTGTCCGATTGGACTGTTTTTCTCCCGGTGTTAGCCTTTCGAACTTTTCCAAGTCGAATCGTTTTGCTCGGCTAGGTCACTGTAAGTGTAATTCTCGGTTTTTCATAAGGTTATTAATAAAATATTTTTTTTGAATAATGGTTACTTATCTCTTGTGGGTTTGTCAAAATACATTTTTCCAAAAAGCATTTTACATAAAAGAATTTTTTAAATATAAGTATCAATAAATACTTTCTGTATGTCACCTTAGAATCAGAGCTGGTATCAATCATCATCATGTGTGATCAGGATCGTTAAAATCCTCTCATGGAGAATGTGTTCTGGTTGATCAGATGTGGAATTCACTTATTTGTTGCTGAAGTCCGATGGAATGTTCATTTTATTTCTTTTCTCGTGCAGCCGATTATTCTGCTTCCGATTTGACAGAGAGAGAGAGAGGTGAGAGTATCAGTATCAGTGCAACAAAACATCAAATTCTTCATTTGAATTCGAAAGAACATTTACCATCAGTCAAGCTTGACAACACTTATATTCATCACGAACATCGCGGGCTCATGAGCTGATTTGTGATTTGACAAAGGGGTATAATTCTTTCCGTGGCCGGAAAAAAATCGCTCCAGAAAACAACTGCAACAGAAACGATCGCTCAGAAAAAGTGTTATATCACAAAAAGGCTGAGATATTGTGGCGCGAGAAAAAACATCATGAGTATAAATGCCTCACAGAAAAAAGCGTAATTTCTATTTTAAATAAATTTTTTCGTTTTCTTTTTTCGAAAATTATTCTGAGGTCAATGTGATGGGGGTGGAGTCACTATATAAAGAGGATAAGGAATTGATGCAACCCAAGCCGCCAAGATTGGGTGCTCCCGTGGCCGAGTGGTTAGCGTCCCACATTATCATGTCGGGGGTTCGGGTTCGATTCCCGTTCTGGTCGAGAGATTTTTCGCCAAAAAAATATCTTCCGACTTGAACTGTGGTCAGGCGTTTTCTAAAGTTTGCCACTCCAGAATACATTCAAGGCGTGTTTTTCGGCATAGAAATCTCAACTAAGTACCGGTCTGAATCATATTTCGGACGCTTAAGGCATATAATGCAGAAAACAGGTCTAAACTCTATGCACAGGTATTATTTGGTTGATATTTTTAATAAATTAGTTCAATATGCTTTTAAGCTTTCTACTTTTATCTATTTTATTGAAAACATAAAAAAATCATCGAATAAAATGCTATTCAAATGAAGCGAATAAAAATCAAACTTCGGACACGAACGAAAATTACATTACACTTGATTATATTTTATATTCAACTGCGAAACACTTACCAAGCAATCACAGTAAACTGTTAACGATGATGAGAACTGATGAAACACGGGAGAAATTTAAATATTTATGAACGGGTAAATTCTACGTGCTCACGCTAAGGAAACGTCAAACACAAACGATAATGAGTAGTGTAGTAAGATTTCTGCAGATTATGTTTTAATTCAAATGTAGTTCTCATGTGAAATGATAGTGAAACCAAATGATTACTCTAAAGAAGCAATTGTGATGTTAATTTGATAGTTATATCACCAGTGCATTAAGCAAGATATTAGAACAAAATGTCCGAAATATGATGTTATCCGAAATATGATTCAGAACGGTACTACTAATAAAAATGACGCTAGTAATACTTATGCCATCAAGAAGAAGCCGCCAAGATGACACGATCCGAGTCGACCGCCGACCCACCGTCGGAAGCGGCGGTCTCTCCCCAAACTGTGTTCCACTGATTACCCGGTTATTATGAAGCACAGGCAAGGTCCGATCGAGCTTTGGCGAGCATCGGACGGTATACGTTTTCCCGGTGAGTCTTCGTAGCCTAACTGGTTGAGTGTCCACTACTAAGGGAACGATCGCGAGCTCTTAACTCAGGGCCCTCAATCGACCATAGTTGTGTGTTATTCTAGCTACTAAACGTCCACACAACAACCATCAAGTGACGGTGATGCAGCCTCTCTCCGTTCACACACGATCAGCTGCTTGCAGCAGGAAACATCGGTAATTTGTGCTATTAATAACACAACAATGGAGGTCACCCGCTTCGTACTGAGAACTTTAACTGAGAACATTTGAACAATAGGAATACTCTTAAGCCTTTAGGGTGACATTGTGGAATTCCCAACATGTTATCGCTAAGATAAAAAAAAGTACACGAATAAATCCGGCTCTGCTACAGCTAAAGTGTGAGTGAGCCTGAATAAATATAACATACGGAATAAAAAAAATACAGCAAGGTTCACGTAAGACGACGAAGGACTCGTTTGTTTAAAGTTGCATCTAAATCATTTTCCAATAAATGGATGAATGGATATTTCAAAATGATACAAGTTGGTTAATTATTATTGTCTTCACAATGTAATGTAATAATATTCCAGTATTGTTTTATTGATATACTATTGCATTAGTAGGTATATATTCAAACTGTATTGCTCTTTTCATTTAAATAACATGTAACTATGCAGTCTGATTAGAAGCGCCAGATATTTTTTATATTATATGATACACAAATTATATCGAATGCAATGGAGGGAAGAAGATTAAGATGTAGTGACATGCAATACATTTTTAGTATAAGGCAAACGCAATGGAGTGGGGAGTAAATTTCACATCAATTTAGTGTAATCCCTTCTGATTTCATGATAACTCGTCTTAGGAGTTGGCAGTACCATCTCAGGTAGTAGTGAAACGTTGTGGTTGTAAAGATATGGGTCATTTGAGCAACTTCGCACACTTGAAATATTCGAAAAAGAATTAGACTACTTTTTGAAAAAAGCCAAAATGTTTTTCTTGATTTTTTGCAAAAAATATAACTTCAAGCTGTGATACATACAAAATTATTCTCAAAGGATGACTTTTTTTTATCTCATCTATTTATTTTCATTAGGCTCATTTAGCAATTCAGCTGTAACAGAGCCGAATTTATCGTGTACATTTTTTTTTTCTCATGTTGTATATTACACATTAGCCATTTTTAGGCGTAAGATTATTCCCATCTTATCGATACACATTTTATCTGTTACACAGTAGCCGTTTAGGCGTTAGAGTATTCCTATTCTATCGATGCACAACACCCCCTAGGATGAAATGTAGAAAATTGTTTAAATTTTCACAAAAAAATTCCAAAAATTTTTTGGAAAAAAATTTGGCTGAAAAAAAAGTTATTTTAGAAAATAAAATTCATTTTTCTCAAAATCGTATTTTTCAAAATTCCCAAAAATATATACATACAAAATATATACATAGCTCTTACAATTTTCAACAAGTCGTCCATACATCGGAAGATGCGTACTTTTGCAGGGAAAAAGTTATTCTAACAACAACTATTTTATGTTTTCTTTAAAAAATGCAATCGCTATCTTGACTTTAAACAAAATTAGGATTAGTTGTATTTTTTGACGTAGAACTACGTCTTTCAGGAAGGGTGCCAAATCAGAAAACAGGTCACGTTTTCATGAAATAAAGTTAACGTTAATAACTATTTTCACTGTGTACGAATTTTCATGATTGGCATACGAATCGAATCGGAAATTCTCTAAGATTTGTTTGATATGCTATACATTACAATTCGCTAATCTCTAAACGGTTTAAATTCATGAAAACTGGAAGAACTTCCTTTTTCCCATACATTTGTTCTGCCGATTTGTGTGCTAACCCTACCCGTATTTCGAATGCTTATAACTCAAACATTTCATAACAGATCAGAAAGATGTTTGCATCAATTGATAATTAATCACAATTAATAAAATGTTGTTTTCCATGAGATGAGCAAATGAATAAATGTAAAATGTGAAGCGTTATCTAACTGCCAAGTTGATTGGCCCGATTTACGGTTTCCCCTACACAAACTTCAAACTCGATGTACCTGTGGAAATCCGCTTTGCAAATATACACGCAAGTCGGGGGTATTTTTGTTCCCACCGAGCAGTTTTCCCTAACACGGACTTCAAAATCAATGTGCCTGAGGGAATCCGCTTTGTCAAGACATGCAAGTCGGGGGTATTTTTTATTGTTGAGTACTTTTGTACTCGCTTGTCGTTGTGCAGACCGGAATATGTTTCCCTAAAACGTACTTTTAAATTGAGAAGTCTAGGAAAATCGTCATTTCAGATACTAGAGGTGAACGAACACGCGCGGTTCAAGAGCTATGTAAACATAAGATGTGCAATAATTTTAGAGGGAAATTTAGAAAACAATAATCGTTTGACAATTTTTCCGTTCACAAATTTTGGTAGCCCTAGGCATCATATCAAACGTGAAAGGACGGTCATCAAATTTATGTGTAACGAAGAACATAACCTATTACAACAATTTCGATGCATTTTAAAATAATATTCGGAGTGGTAAACAAGTGGATTGCATAGTATAAGATGACCTAGATACAACCCCTTACAATTTTTTAAAAATACATGAAAAAGTTATTGTTAGAATAACTTTTTTTCCCTGTCAAAGTGCCCATCTTCCGATGTATGGACGACTTGTTGGAAATTGTAAGGGCTATTGATATATTTATATATTTTTTTGGGAATTTAAAAAGGATACGTTTTTGAGAAAAATTAATTTTAATTTTTGAAATAAGTTTTTTTCAGCGAAATTCATTTCCAAAAAATGTTTGGTATTTTTTTTGTGAAAAATTAAACAATTTCCTACATATCATTCTTTGACAAGAATTTTGTAGGTCTCATAGTTTTTAAGTTATAAATTTTTGTAAAAAACCTGTAAAAAACGGCCTGTTTTAAAAAAAGTAGTCAATTTTTTTTTCGAATATTTCAAGTATGCAAAGTTGCATAAATGACTCATAACCTTTCACTGCTATCATGACACTATCCATCTACAATGCTAAACCATGACCAAAACAAAACTGCCTCAGCCTATCACTCACTGACAAATTCCAGGAAGGCCTGTAGATTTACTTTGGAACTAGTTCCGCGAATAATCTAGGTTTCACTGTATTTGGAAAAAATAATGTCCAGAAAAGATTAAAGCACGAAGAAGGTAGAATTATGGTTTAAGGATGCTTCGCGTTGTCTGAATTCTTCAAATTGAACCGAAAAATGCCTGCGCTCGTTTGGAAGGAATACAAGTTAGTAGTATGATTGCCCGTGACTGCAGTGTGTGTGCGAATGAACTTAAAGGTTTGAGGTCTTTACAACACAAAGAAAAAGAAGGCACAATTTTCGCCAGTTTTTGCTCCATGTGGATTACTCGCTTCGAAAAGTATACGCAGTCATACACATTGCATACTCAGTACAGTACGTGTTTTAAAACCAAGGAAACAATTTGCGTCATATGACCAGCTAGTGTATTGTTCGCCCGAGGTCCGGGCGAATAAATAACGCATCATCATATGCTTCTTCAAAACTAAAAAAAAATCTTCTCAAGCTTTGATTCTACAATTTCGTTTCGTTTCTCGAATAGTCACCCTACATCGGAATCTTATCGGATTTCGCTACTCGATCGAGATCGGTCGACAAGTCAAATGTGACAACTTTGTCTTGAAACAAAACAAACGTAAAAATAAGTAATCGTTTGTGGTTTCGTGGTTTGTGAAGCAATATCAAACTAGCAGGAACAAAGGCATTTCTAAACTGTTAAAATTTGAATGAATGAATGAGTTCTCCAGTAAACAATACCAGAAAAGAATTCCACGATAAACCCAATACTAACAACTTAGACACTCAACGAAAGCCAAATCACGAGGTAAAGGCCATGAGCAAATCTCTCCTACAAACGAACGCACAGAAAAAGTATGGAGCAGACAATCGCAAATTCAATCTCGTTGGCAAATTGTCTCTCATTAATCTCTCAATAATAAACCTACAAGGTGCAGCTTTTTCACGAATGATCTCTTTTACGGCCAATGAAGAAACTATCCTTTCTGTTTCGTGTACTTTCCCTTTGTTTCACGTTCTTTGTTTAGTTTTCCACGCTGAATCGACCAATCTTCATTTTCAGAGCAAATCGAAGCATTCATTCATTCGAACAGCTTATATGCTTACTTTATTGTATTTGAAACGTACTCACTGAAACGAATAAAAACGATGAAGTGCAGTAATATGAGTAATCAGTTGCCGTCACCGGTGGTGTAGTGGTAAGCGTGACTACTATGCCTTCTTAAGGTGAAGGTGGAAGCTAGCCATAAATGGCTGCCACAATGGCGCTCATTTCTTTCATCTCCTTCCCTCACCCCTCGCCCGAAAATCAACAATTTTGCGAAACAGTGTGAAGAAAATGATCGTTTTCGCACACTTCCCATCAAGTAATATCAACCAAACTCTAATCGATTACTCACAAGATATTAATTTTTCATCTGCTATCGCATTGTATAGTGAAAAACGTCGGAAAACTCGAGCTAGTGCTCTGAAAGTTAAATTTTAATTTTTCAATCTTCGGCAATGGTTTTGTTTGTATTGGTGAAAGCATCGTTATTTTTTCGACACTGATGCCAGACAAAATCATCGAAACAGCTATAAAAACCACTCAATAAAATGTTATTCCTGGGTTATAGCGTTTCATGTCATGAAAATCAATAGAATAAAATTGTGTTGATATCTATACAATTATTATTTTTACGTTTAGTGGGTCTATAATGTAAGTTTTAGCCACTTTAACATTGGTTAAGAAAATTGTATTGCAGAGCTGGGAACACTGCCACGGCTGCCTATGCTTTCAAAAACAGAAAACGGAAAAGTATTACATTCAATCAAAATGCCTCGACCAAAGAAGAGAAGGGTTAAGGCTCTCCAACGTGAATATGTGAAAACAATACGATCAACGAAGGAAAATAATAAGGAATTATCAACATCGAGTTACTATGAGGAAGAACTTATTAATACCAAAAGAGCCCCAATTCGCATGTGTTATAAATTTGCTCATGTTACGCTCGCGTATAATCAGAATCATATGCAAATGCACCTTCTATATGTATTTATATTTGCAATTGTTCATCGGAACATATCGTTCATACATTTTACTTTAGTATTGAATTGTTATTTTTTTTCCAAATGTATTCAAAGACTCGTGTCAATGAAGCGCCACACAGTCTGATAAGTGAATTGATCTATTTTCGTGTGCTTTGCTCTTCTCTCACAAACACTATTACCCCATTTTTACACGTGGGTTTACATATACTACTACAATGGCTAGCTTCCACCTTCACCTTAAGTTGTTTTTAATTCCCTTTTTTTAATTTTTCCGGGAAATTCATTTCGGAGAAATGAAGTGGACTATTTCCAATTGAATAGAACGAACTAGAGGTGTGGTAGTGGAACGACCCGTCGTGAATTCGTGTTGGTTAGTGCATTAAACAAATTTTTACAATTGTGGATTGTCGGTATAGTTTTCAATAACATCATTCGTTGCGAAATGAAACTCTTTGATAATGGTAATGAATATAGCCTATTTAAGTAGTTAAAATCGTCAATGGAAGCTTCTGCTTTCCAAATTGAAAAGAAACGTCAGCAAAAATGAACAAAACAGAAGAATCGATATTTTAGTACGCGTATAGAATATGAATATTCCACTTCACTCTGATAGATTAAATGAAGAAATCGAAAATGATTTCAGCTGAAATGATAGGATTAAGTGAAAATTCATTTTCATTTCCTAAATTCTATAATAGTAAGTGCTAACTTTGAGATCGTTGAAGAGAAGCCCTTGCCTGTCTACATGAACCGATCGAATGTACTGAGAATATCTCAAATTTCGCTACAATAAATTAATTCAATGTTCGGCCAATAGAAAATATTAACATTTGCAGGGACAAGGAGATTTTCTTTCTTATTTTTTATCCCTGCCTAATCGTCACAAAATCGACTCATTTCCGAATCTGAAGGTGATAAAAATTGGGTCACGTGTAATAACGTCAAGTGAGACTGATAAGGATCAAACGTGGTAAGCCAGGACAGAACTAACTAGTCAGGAACGGTTTAATATGTTCCAAACATTGGCAGCAAATCTAAAAAATCGCCCAAAAGCTGCCGGTTTTGGCCAAAAGAAGACGAGTTGTGTTCTATCATGGAAACGACTGGGGGTCTTCGTAGCCACTTGGATACGCGTTCGCTTACCAAGCGATCGATCGTGAGTTCAAACTCAGGCCCTTAATTAACCATCTTTGTGTTGTTATAGAATAACTACGTCCACGCAACCATCATCAGCGATGGAAATCGATCCACGGTGGAACAAAGATCGATTCATCCATACAACTGCTCTGCTCTGCAAGAAACATCGGGCTGCTGGTCTATAAATAACCCAACAATGATCAATTCAACTGTCTCCGCTGTCCGGTCTGCTGAACAATGGAAGAACAGAAAAAATACCCTTACGCCTAAATGGCTACTACTGTGTAATTTACCATAATGTAATGGAACAGAAAACTTAACGCCTAAATGGCTACTACTAACTACTGTGTAATTTACAATTTATAGAAAACATAAATATATGTACATGTAAACGATTAAAACCCGGCTCTGTTACAGCTAAAATGCTAATGAGCCTAATAAATAAATAAATGGGATAAAAAAAATAGAAACGCCTGGCGACAGAACGATAGTGCATCGCCAGAAGATTCGGGAACTAGGTTGGGAGATTCTTCTGCATCTACCTTATAGTCGGAAGTCATTAACTCTTGTTCCTGTCTATGGCGAATGGCGATTTTGGTGGCGAAAAACTCAGCTCAAGAGAAACTAGTGGAAATCGGTTGTCCTTGTCTTTTGCCAATTGGTACAAAGGTTTTTATCAATGTAGAATGATGTAATCACAATTATACAGTATGAAAACAGTAACTATTTTCGTATATAAGACAAGCTTTCTACCCTCAATTGTTTTGGTCAGGCGTGAAACATTAAAAACAAAAATTCTTAAGCATTCTAGTGTAGAGGCACGAATTTTGGACGTTATGCTAGCTGATTTTTTTATGGTTATCTGAAACGAAAAAATACTATAGTTTCTTAACTATTAAAAATGATGTTCGGTTCAAGACCACCTGCAGTTAAGTCGCTAATACAATTTTTGTACTTTTGACGTAGGACTACGTCTTTCATTTCTATATAGGGGGGTTACTCTACCAAAAAAGTGACGAAAAATTAAGAGATTTCAAATGCATATTACACAGAATTGTTCCTACGATATATGTTACAATATAGACCATTAGACGGCAAATTTTTCCACCTGAGATATCAACATTGGAAATATTAAAACAAGTGACCAATTTAACGATTGAATGAGGTGTTATTTGGGGGGAGGGGTGGTGGGAAGGCAAAGGTAAATAATGTATTATACATGTTTTCTTTCAGTTTGTTTCCTGTGAATGTTGTATGCAATATGGGGAGGCTGCCATACAAATGGAACACAAATTTCTAATAACTAACTCGAGAATAATAATAACTCGAGAATTAATCAAGCAAATGAAACCAAATTTGGCATGTAAAGGGGGGGGCAAGAAACGTTTCTATGTTGATTTGACACTCCACCCTCCTATCTAAGGGAGGACTGCCATACAAATGAAGCATAAATGTCTGCATAACTCAAGGAAACAGAACCAAATTTTGACATGTGGAGGATTTAGGAGACAAGAAACGTTTCTTAAGTGGTTTGACACTCCTCTCCCCTTCTCCAAGGGGGGACTGCCATACAAATGAAAGACACATTTCTGCATAATTCGAAAACTAATCAAGAAAATTGAGCCAAATTTGGCATGTAATAGTTTTTGGGGGCAAGAAACGTTTCTATGGTGGTTTAACACTCCTCCCCCCTTCTCCAAGGGGGGACTGCCATACAAATGAAGCATAGATGTCTGCATAACTCAAGAACTTACCAAGCAAACAGAACCAACTTTGGCATGTGGAGGTTTTAGGAGACAAGAAACGTTTCTTAAGTGGTTTGACACCCCTCCCCTTCTTTTCAGGAAGAGGGGGGGGAGGGTTTGCGCTGAATAACTCGAGAACTAATCAAGCAAATGGAATCAAACTTGGCATATAGAGGTATTAGGGATCGATAACCGTCTCATGGTAGTTCGACACTCTTCCCCTCTCTCTAAGGGGAGGCTGCCATACAAATGAAATACAAATTTCTGCATAACTCGAGTACTAATAAAGCAAATGGAGCCAAATTTGGAATGTGAGGGTTTTTGGGTACGAGAAATGTTTCTATGATGGTATGACATTCCTCCGTTCTCTAGAATCGAGAGGAGGTTCCATTAAAATAATACACATATTCCAACCAAACATGACAATTGAAAATTACCGAAAACCCTGAAGGAAAATGGAATAATTCAATTCGCATGTGTTCTACAATTACATATTGACAAGCGCTTTTTTCAAATATGTTTTGTTTCATGCGTTTGATGCTTCGTTCCTTTATTAATTTTAATTTATCATCAATTATTGATAAAAAAAAGAGTAATTATGGGAACAATCAACTATAAAATTGCAAGTAGTTCTATTGCAATTTCATCTGAATGTGTAACCAGCACATTGCCATCTTTCCACGTCGCAGAACCGATATTTCAGCCAGCGCTGTCTCACCTACCCACATTAATCCGCTTATGCCTTGGACCTATTCTCGCTCTAGCTCCAACCGCTCCCAGCTACCCCCCGGCTTTCAGAGACCGACTAACTCGTTCAATCTGTTATCATCCTAAAAGCTTCGTCTTCACAGCCCAGCCTCAGCTGGCCGTTTGTCGCTGCTCGGAAAGTAACACAGCGCGCGCACACACACACACCCCGAAGAGCCACCTCAAGCTTCAGTACACCCCCGGTATCTAATACAATTTGGACTGGGGATCGAGTTATCTCCACTTCGGCAATACATCACAATATTTATCCGTTAAATTATATCATCGATTACAAATGAACTGCATAGAAATGCTTTTAAGAATATTACTTGTATATGTGACCAAGGAGAGAGAGAGGGTGTGTGGGGCGAGCAGAGAGCGACAAGTCGGAGTTCAGAGTGAAACTTTTTTTTTCTGTATCTCGGGTACACCTGGGGGAAATGGACGGAAACGAATGAGCTGCCGTGGGATTGGTGAAACGTGATTTAGCTCTGGTAGTTTGGGTTATACGGACACACAGCTTCTTCGCTCGATCCAGTCCCGATCCGTTTCAACTCTTTCGGTTTCGGTCGTCTGCCCCCCAAGCATCCAATACAATTGCGATTACTTTCATGAGTATGAGTATCCTCCTGGTGATTCGCGATTCTAATGAGACCATTTCATCACTTTAGCTCGGGGGGTTTTAAATTTTGGGTTCAGCATATTTGAGTTGATGCATATTGGGTAGTTTCGGCATAAAGGTAAATTACTGTTGATTGATTACAAATAACTTCGAGAAAGTGAAGTGCGGTTTCAAAATGACTGCGAAAGTAGAATGCTAATATTTTTTCCAAGCATTCATTCAAGCACTATTCTCGAGAAACACAAAATCCAGTTGTACACTCCCTCCGCAACTCAGTGATATTTTAGATTTTTTTAATAATCTTAAGTGACCACAGTATTCAAAAAATCTGATTTACTTACCAGCAACATTTTCAGTACTGTGCATTCCTGACACTAGACGTTTGACGTCACTGACGGTTAAGTTTTTCACAGGAGGCTCATGTCCGGCCCCTCGGCGTTTCGGTGTCCCATGAGTGCCCAGTTTGCTGGAAATAATTAACACAAAAGAATGCAAATTATTATTTGTTCAATGGTCAAATATCGAACACATACACACAAAAAAAGAAAATGTCCGCGCAATCTACCAGCAGTTTGAATGAGATCTGATCCCTAGCGATCCCCATCTCTAGCTTCCTCCAGCGGTGTGCATACTTATGTCTATAGGCCCCCTCCCATGGAGTGATCAATTAATGAGCAATGAGAGTGAAAATATGTTCGGAGAAACATCACATTAACATGCCGTTGCCGGCAGTCAACGGTTCAATGGAAATTGAGGAACGGAATTAATTAAAAATAATTATAACCCTTGAATTAAAAATAATTTACAACAAGCCACACAGTCAATGAGGAATAATATTCCGCTTTTGAGGATGGTCGAAATATTTTTTTTCGGCTCATACAATACTTAATTTGGGTTCAATTGTAACAGTTTGAAGTTTTCGAGAAAAAGCTGTTCACGGGAACAGTGAATTTCAATGCGAGTCCGAAGTCATATCGTTAGTCATTTTCTATGTTTTCGAGATTTGTCAAAAATATCCAGTTCAAAATATCAGAAGTTTCTTGCAGGCATTTTTATGTCGCTGATTACTGTTATTTCAGGAAAACCTCAAAACATGTCAACGAAATTCCTATTTGATTCTACACCTTTTGCTCATCGCCAATTTAAGCAATATTGACGGGCCAGGTCTGGTATTTATTGTGATAGATGCGTCGAAATATTTCCTATCAATTGATGCAAATAATCTATGTGATCTTTTAAGAAATGCTCCAGTTATAAGCATTCAAAATAATTCATGTTTCCTACATGTTCAGTGTTTAAGTTTAAATTTTATTTTATTTTTTTATTTGTTGTCAATCTATGTAGACCAGTACATTTCTTATGCTAGACACCTTAAGGTTCACACTTTATACAGACGAATTAGTTTACCAGAAAATGGCTCAACAACAATATGCTGCTTTTTCTCAGTATTGTATTGTTAAAAAAAGACATGGTGCGTCAAATTTAGTCAAACATTTTGTTTTTAATAGTTTCTGAATAGTTTATTCAATATAGTATATATCAGAGTGGCAATGCAAAAGCAAGTGGTGACATTTGATGATTTTGAGGCAATACTCACATTTTTCTTTTTCAATATTAGCAGTTCTCATATTTGCAGTGTTATCACCCAAAACGCACACATTCGGAGTAATACGTAATAATAACAACATCGACACATCGACAAAAGCAACAGAAACAATCGATCCCCTACCGAGCCCTAACCGATGCTAACGAAAACCAGGTGTGGGAAGTAATATCACTAATGATAGTCTGCCGCATCCTTCGCTTTCTCCAACCCCTCTCTTCTCATGTTCCACAGGACAACGGTAGTTTCTGCGTCTCATCTCACAACCATTTCCCCGGCCTGTTTTATTTTTGGCCGCGCATTTGCGATAATAACCAATTAAATTAATTATTCATTAGCCAAAGTGATGTGGCTTTCAGTCGGTGCGAACACATTGTTGCTTGCTGGGCCTGATAGAGATGCCCAGCCCAGTCCGATTTTCCTAATTTCAATAAAAATGCTCTCTGCTTCCCCGGTCTGTGTTTGTGTATCCTAGTTAATGCGAAATCAACTAATACTTCTGTTAAATTTCACACACTGTAGTACTTAATGTTGCTTGGAGAATCGGTTGTTGATTGCGCTCACGGTGCAAACCTGTTCAAAATGAATCCATTTCGACTTTAGTGTACATTCTCACTGGTGAGTGCTACATAAACCAATCCGGACCAGTACCGGAGTATCGGTTTGCACTTTCTCACCCAACACTTGCGTAGTGAGGCGATGATTGCTAGCGCACGTATGATGCATGAAGTTTAATTTAATTTTCTGATTTCATAATAAACTTTGCCAATTATAAACGTTTTCCATGTCTAATTTTGCCCTCGTCCTCGTCTGCGCTGAGATTGAACCAGCCAGCCAGCCGAAGAACCCGAGCTGAGAGAGCATCGAGATGCAGCTGTTCAACACGGCAAGGTGCACTGCAAAAAAGGACTGGGCGAAATTGGTGTTTGAATTTGAGAAAAATCAAACTTATAAGGATTCAACATTGTTCAATTCAATTCAATTCAAACAAATATTGAATAAGAGCTTTGTTGAATAATTGTTTTTTTTCTAAACTTATACATTTGAACAACGAATTCGTAGTCAGATAAATTTTGTTTAGTATCTAAGTTTTGGGACTGACTTTTGTTTTCACATCTGTCATATCAGACAGAACTTTATTACAGACTTCTGACGGTTTACGATTACCGTAACATTTCATGAAAACACATTGTGATTCCAATAAGTTCGTGATGCGATGATCTATAAATAAATGATAGTTAATCAAGTGAATGTAACAAATATCAATTAAACATTGCATACAATATCCAAGTTGATAGAATCTGTACTTTAAGACACTACACCCAAAGTTAATTTCTAGCACATTTTCTGGCATCCCGATTTATTACATTAAATGAGCTGAAAGATAACATAAAATGTTTTACTCCCCAATACATGTATATCATTTGTATGATATATATGCTAGATCCAATATGAGGGAGCGAAACAGGAGGCACATTTAAATGAAAGCTTTTCGTATAGTTTACCAAATACACGGCCCAGACAGAGAAAGATATATTCTCGTTCATGTTTTTCTTTATCGGCTTAGAAAACACCTTCCAACTTCATTTTATGATGAGGTGTAATATTATCACGCTCCTTTATAATAGCGCTGGCAGCTATATGGATAGCGTGGTCGTGTAAAGTAACTTCGCATTCCAGCCGGCCTTCGTTCGATCCCCA